>NC_045805.1:32649406-32979241 GCF_009873245.2 Balaenoptera musculus | reverse complement strand
CAGGATATTTTACTTGAATTCAGTTGTTCAGGTTGCCAAAAAGCCTTACACTACTGGTACTTCTTGAACGGATCCCGAAAATGGGTGTCAGATCATTTCTGTAATTTCCAGTGCCTGGGGTAGGAGATAAGGTAAATGTGGATTAACCACCTAGGAGGTTCTTAACATCTGGAGAAAGAGTTTTACTTTCATCAGATACCGTTATACAGATAAATACTATTAAATTTCAAATAACATTTTGATACATGATAGACTTTCTGGAGAGTTACCTGTTAAGCCAGCAGAGGAGAGAGTTTTGAGTACTCATGGGTGAACAGAGTCATTGGATAGAGCAGTGGCTCTTGAGTGAGGGTGATTTTGCCCTCACCCTTCCCCCAGGACGTTTGACAATGGCTGGAGACATTTTTCTTTGTCACATCCGGGGGGGGGGGTGCTGCAGGCATCTAGGGGGTAGAGGCCAGGATGCTACTACATATCGTACAAGGCACAGGACAGCCCTCCCCACCACCCCAAAAGAATTATCTGGCCCATAATGTCAATAGTGTGCTATGGAGAAACCTTGGATAGAGGCTGAGGACTGAAGAGAGGCTGAGGTTGTCACATGTACTGTCACTTCAGGTAGTCAGTCACATTTGCCAGACTCTTGTGTGGCCCCACCCCTTTCCCAGAATCTGTAGCAGCCACACTGATGCCATTGCTTGTCATGTCCTTGGGATGAGAAAACCTTGGGGGCTCCTGAAAGTCATAAACACACGAGGGAGTGATTTAGGAGGGTGACGTGGGAGAAGAGAACTTTAGGAAGAACAAAACTGTCCTCATGTGTTTGGGAAATGTGCCAGATGGAAAAGAGATGAGGTGTGCCATGGGGTGTACCATTCCAGAAGGCAGACTGGGACTGATGCGTGACAGGGAGTCAGATTCTGAATTTGATATAGACTGCTGTAGCAACTAGAAATGCCTGGATCTGTCCAGAGAGTGGTGGGTTTTCCGTCACTGCAGAGTTCATGTATAGGCTGATGACCACTGATTGGTGATATGATAGAGGGGAGTTGATGTAAAGGCTGCTCTAAGATATTTTGTGATTCTACACTACTTTTACGATTCTTTCCCAGAACTCGGAGCTCCTCGTTCGTTAGCTGAAGAGCTCCTTGGATGTCTGCTCTGACACGTTTCATCCATTTACATGTGCCACTCATTTTTCAGGTACAAAACAAAGAATCGCTTTGCACAAAGCCAGAAGGGATACATTGAAAGAATTATCAGAAAAGAATAATACATAGGTATGTATTTGCATTGACTTTCTCCAAATACTTGAGACAGGGTAGCTGGTTAGTGGCTGCTTTCTCATGCTCGAGCCCTTACAATGTGATCACCTCAGAATATCATAGGGATTGGAGCCTGTCTGAGCCTGTCTGTCTCTGCCCATGGCCCCTAGTTTCTTCTTGTCATTGCTTTAGATACTGTGTAAGGCCCTTCTCTTTTCCTCCTGTTCACAGCAGACATTGAGTAAACTCTAATTATTACTGAGATGCGTATTTCACAGTATAGTACTTTAGAAATGAGAAAGGTTTACTTATTGTGGAAACAAATGTAGGCTCCTGGGAGTGTTAGTGTCACTTGGTAATGTTTTTCCCAGGGCTGCCATGGTAACTGACGTTGCCTGGTTACTCCCTAAGTTTTGAAAAGAATTCTTCCTTGGATCTCAGGTGATAGTGGTACATTCCTTCATTCATTTATTCATTCAGTAAATATTTTCTGAGCACCATGTCTGTGCCAGGTACTTCTCATATGGACAGTGGACAAAACAGACAAAATTCCTGCCCTAGTGAACTGTATATTCTGATTTAATTGGCTTGGGGTGAGGCCTGGCCGTTGGTAGTTTTTAAAATCTCTCCAGATGATTCTAATGTACAGCTAGATTTGAGAATCACAGTAATAAATGAAGCACTTTGGGAATTGCAAAGGCATTGCAGAAATAAAAAGTGGCTGTTGGTATTCCTTCACTATTCCTGCATTTTCCTGCCTGCATCAGGACTGTTGTACAAGTGCTGATCATTTTCTTTTCAGCGCTTTTTGCTGTTTGCCTAGACCCTTTATCCCTCTTTCTAACCTAACAGCCTTCCTCCTTCTTTTTTTTTTTTTTTTAAGAGATATGCTCCCTGTACATTCACAGTAATTATTTTGGAATCTAGTCTTTGTTTTCAGATTCCTGGGGGATATTTTTCTTTTTTTTTTTAATTTTTATTTATTTATTTATTTATTTTTGGCTGTGTTGGGTCTTCGTTTCTGTGTGAGGGCTTTCTCTAGTTGTGGCAAGCGGGGGCCACTCTTCATCGCGGTGCGCGGGCCTCTCACTATCGTGGCCTCTCTTGTTGTGGAGCACAGGCTCCAGACGCGCAGGCTCAGTAATTGTGGCTCACGGGCCTAGTTGCTCCGCGGCATGTGGGATCTTCCCGGACCAGGGCTCGAACCCGTGTCCCGTGCGTTGGCAGGCAGATTCTCAACCACTGCGCCACCAGGGAAGCCCCAGAATTTTCATTTCTAATAAGTCCCCAGATGAACCTGATGCTGCCAGTCCTGGGAATGCACTGTAAGAACTGCTGAGCTACATAATTTGACGACATCAGCTCTGCTCATCCAAGCCTATCACAGCAAACCTACATCCACGACAAGGGCCAGAGTGGAGAACCAGCCAGTCGGTGCCCCTGTGTCCTTGGATAGACAAAGACAGCTTGTTTCCAAACTTCTCAGGTGCCAGAGGAGCCTGTTACTGAACCCTCTGGGCTGCTTTCCCCAGGGATTGGTGGCAACTTTGGCCTCACAGTGAGACAAGCCTCATTCATAGGAGAGAAATGCAGTACCATTCATCAACAAACATTTCTGAGTGCTTTCTATGTGCCAGCCACTGGGCTAGGTGTCTGGGATACATCAGTGAACAAAATAGATAAAAATCCCTACCCACGTGGAGATTTACCTCTTTCTAATAAAAGGAAGAATAGAACTCTTTTTAAATGTGTTGAGTAGGACCCAGATACCTGGTTACTGGAAGTAATCAGGAGTCTTTAGTCAACTCAGTTTATAAACACTAGAGATTAAGGACCAAGAGCTCCAGCAGAGACTAAAGGAATGCTCCAGTGAGATGAAACACCACAATAATTATCTTCATCTTTTGGACAATTACAAAGAACACAAAGTGCTTTGTTTTGCTTTATAGAGGATTAAAAAAACCACTGGGGCATGGGGTGAGGGGGGGAGAGCAGGGGGAACCCTAGGAATCTAGGGTTCTGGGCATCTAACCAACTGCACTTTTTTAGGAAAGTATCCAGAGACTTTTGGCAAAGGCTGGTACAGGGATGGGGCATGCTTGTTTCTGTACAAGTTCTCTCCCTCAGACACTGAAGCCTTTGGGAGTCCAGAATCCTCTCTATAAAGTACAAATACAACTCTTCTGGAGGGCAAACACTTTCATCTTTGCCAGTGTCATGGATGTAATTCTTTTTTTTTTTATGGATGTAATTCTTGGTCCACAGCTCAAGATGGCGAGGAATATAACTATCTTTTTATAACTGTTGACTAAAAAAAATGCACAACCTAAAAGCTGAGAATTATGTTTTATTTTGCAGACGAAACTGAGGACTTAAGCTCAGAAGCCAGCCTCTCAGATAGTTCTGAGGGACTGCTCTGAAGAGGTAAGGGAAGAGCCAGGGTATGTAGGAGTTTTGCAACAAAGACCCGGTAGTTGGAACATCAAAAGATTACTGTTGGGACTTCCCTGGTTGCACAGTGGTTAAGAATCCGCCTGCCAATGCAGGGGACACTGGTTCGAGCCCTGGTCCGGGAAGATCCCACATGCCGCGGAGCAACTAAGCCCATACGCCACAACTACTGAGCCTGTGCTCTAGAGCCCCTGAGCCACAATTGCTGAGCCCACATGCCACAACTACTGAAGCCCGAGTGCCTAGAGCCTGTGCTCTGCAACAAGAGAAGCCACCGCAATGAGAAGCCCGCGCACCGCAACGAAGAGTAGCCCCCACTCGCCACAACTAGAGAAAAAAGCCTGTGCGCAGCAACGAAGACCCAACGCAGCCAAAAATGAAAAAATGAAAGATTCTTGTTAATTAAAGAAAACCAGACATCTCAAGTTAATGAATTTAGTGTGCTTTTCTGTGCATGGATGATGCAAGAGTCTGGGCTCACTGAAATCATTCCTTTGATATGCACCTTAGCTTAGCTATCTAGGGCCAGCATCCTGCTTTCTCCAGCCTAAATCCCCTCGGGTGCACAGCTGGGGTGGCTGTAGGAACTGAAGGCTTGATGGCTGCAACTTCCTTTGTTTACTAATGTGGCAAGTGACATTTTTCATCCACATAATCCGACCTAATTTCTCTTTACATTCTCTTTACATTTCTTTGGATAATCCAACACAGAATTTCTCGTGAACTGTGTTCCATTGGGGGCGGTACATCCAGGCTTCATTTGAGGCTCCTCTCTCTTCCTGGGGACAGGGATTCAGGTGTCAGGGTGGGGGCAGCTGGTGCTTGATGCTATCTATCCACTTAGGCATCCACCGGGCCTTCCCTCGTCCCACCTGGTATCCAGTTATGGGCCCACGTGTGTCATTGAAGCCTTGGCCCTTCAGCTCCTGCTGCTTCCTCCACTACGTATGGACCAGGTTAGAGGACACGGGAGTCTTCCTGCCTCATCTGGGCCCCACCAGGGTACCCACATCTCCACAAGGCTGAGTCCCAGTCTATCTGGACTTACTACATGGTCATGGCCCATCCCTTTCTCATCTCCTGGGTAATCTCTTCGTGTGGGAGGAAAAGCATTTACCCCAAACATCTTAGTTATGTGCAGCGTCCTTTCTGTTCTTCTAAGATTGTGTATTATAGGCTTTTTAAATTTTTATTTATTTAATTTTTGGCTGTATTGGGTCTTCGTTTCTGTGTGAGGGCTTTCTCCAGCTCTGGCGAGCGGGGGCCACTCTTCATCGCGGTGCGCGGGCCTCTCACTGTCGCGGCCTCTCCCGTTGCGGAGCACAGGCTCCAGACACGCAGGCTCAGTAGTTGTGGCGCACGGGCCTAGTTGCTCCGCGGCATGTGGGATCTTCCCAGACCAGGACTCGAACCCGTGTCCCCTGCACTGGCAGGCGGACTCCCAACCACTGCGCCACCAGGGAAGCCCTATAGGCTTTTTTTTTTTTTTTTGGCCGCACGGCTTGCGAGATCTTAGTTCCCCAACCAGGGATCGAACCGGCGCCACCTGCAATGGAAGTGCAGAGTCCTAACCACTTGGCAACCACGTAAGTCCCTGTAAAGGCTATTTCTTTTTCATGCTGCGCTCTCTCCCGGAGGCACATTAGAACCACGTTGGGAAGCTTTTTTAACGCTCTCAGTTTCTGGATCCCTCTTTTACAGGGTTCAGTTATATTGTCCAAAGGGTATTGTCTTTTTTTAAGCACCCCAGGTGATTCTAATGCAAAGCCAGGGTTAAGCACTTTGTGGAAAGGGAGAGAGGGAAGGAGTGTGGCAATAAGACTAAAGAGGGAAAAGGGGAAATTTACGATTTCAAAACTCTTCTCCTACATCAAGTAATAGCTAAGCAGGGTTAGTTACTGTGAATTTTAACCAAAGCCCTGTTGTAACCAAGCAGGATGTTATGGGGCCTTCCCAGGACAGAACCCCTCCCCCTTATCCTCTGCTTTAGCTCCTCTCTGAAGCACCTAGATAATAGTATCTGACGTACATTTCCTGAGTTGTTTTCCAGAGGCTAAAACCACCACCAAATGGAAGAAATTAACTACTTGATGACCACGAGCACATAGCCCCCAGACCTACTGGAGCCTAAGGATTGTTAACCCCTGTGACACCGCTCTGACCAATCAGAGAATTGTGCATGAGTATCCTGGGACTTCCCCTTCCTCATCTTGCCTTTAAAAATGCTTTCCTGGGGCTTCTCTGGTGGTTCAGTGACTAAGACTCTGTGCTCCCCATGCAGGGGGCCTGGGTTTGATCCCTGGTCAGGGAACTAGATCCCATATGCTGCAACTAAGACCTGGTACAACCAAGTAAATAAATATTTTTTAAAAAATAAAAATGCTTTCTTTAAACCCATCTGGGAGTTCGCTCTTTTGAGCACTAGCTGCCCTGGACTCCTTTCTTGGTGCCCTGCAATAAATGCTACTCTTCCCTTCACCACAACATCGTGTCAGTAGATTGGCTTTACTTCGGACCCAAGTTTGGCTCAGTAACACTGTTGAAAAGGAGCACATTAGAGAAGCTTGTGGGGAGGTGAAGTAGAGCTAGAAACACTCTGCTCCCTGCTACTCCAAGCGTGATCCTCAGACTAGCATCCTTGCCATCACCTGGGAGCTTGTTAGAAATGCAGAAATCTCAGGTCCCACCCCCAGATGTCTGGCTTCTGTGAAGTACTGCTTGAGCCACTCCAGCTGGCCCTCCATATCAACAGGGTCTGCATCTGTGGATTCAACCAATTGCAAATCAAAAACATATACTTTTTAAAATTCCAGATAATTCTAAAGAGCAAAACTTGAATATCTCATACAGCAGCAACTATTTACATAGCTCTTACATTGTATTAGGTATTATGGGTAACATAGAGATGATTTAAAGTGTACAGGAGGATTTGTGTAGGTTGTATGCATTTTAATAAGGGGCTTAAGCATCTGAAGATTTTGGTTTTCTCAGGGGCCCTGGAGCCAATCCCCCTGATTCCAAGGGACGACTCTATTTTGCTAAGGGCAGACTCCTGGGAGGAGGAAGAAGGTCTAATAGTGGGTTGTTAAGTGGTAGGAATTTCTGGAAAGCTTCATTCATTTCTGAGGGAACAGCAAGAAAATATTCATGCAAGAGGTGAGTGGGGGTGCTGACAGAGAGATGTAAAATGGACACAGATTTGGGTCAGTTTCTGCAGAATTAGAATCCAGTTCAGTTCACATGTATCTCTGTTTTCTTTTTAAATGAGAAGAAAATCCTCAGTTCCTTAAGGGTCTGGACCATTTTTTCTCTGCTCAAAAGGTGACAGAAGTAATGTTGTTGAACCCAAGTTCACGTACCCAACACACAGTGAGGCCATACAAACCAAAACATCAGCGTTTGGAGCAGAGAAAGGTTTATTGCAGGGCCCAGCAAGGAGAATGGGCAGCTTTTGTTCAAAAGACCCAAACTCCCAGATGGTTTTCAGGGAAGAGTTTTTAAAGGCAACATCTGGGGTGATGGCTGCGGGGTGTGTCACTTTCTCCTGATTGGGCGGGGGTGAGGTAACAGTGGTGTTCCAGGAATGTCAATCATCAACTTTCTGGTTCCACCCAGTCTGGGGTCTCAGCAAGTAGTCACCATCCTCCACCTGGGTGGTGGGGTGGGGGGAGGTCTTAGTTCCTGTAAAACAACCCAAAGATCTGTGTCAAATTGTTATGTATATCCCTTGAGGAGGAACTAGGACTGTGTTTCATGGCTGAACTGTTGTTTTTGACCGCTTTTCCTTTGCTTCTGCATTCCTTCACTTCTCTAATTAATAACTGCTTGAAACTGGTCTTTGGAACTCAGGGAAGGTCGAGGAGACTAAAGCTTTTTCCTGAAAAAAGAAGTGGGGGAGGGGAATTCCCTGGTAGTCCAGTGGTTAGGACCTTGCGCTTCCCCTGCACGGGGCACGGGGTTTTTTTGTTTTTTTTTTTAACGTAACAATCCATTTATTATCTATTTTATTTATGGCTGTGTTGGGTCTTTGTTTCTGTGCGAGGGCTTTCTCTAGTTACAGCAAGTGGGGGCCACTCCTCATCGCGGTGCGCAGGCCTCTCACTCTCGCGGCCTCTCTTGTTGCGGAGCACAAGCTCCAGACGCGCAGGCTCAGTAATTGTGGCTCACAGGCCTAGTTGCTCCGCGGCATGTGGGATCTTCCCAGACCAGGGCTTGAACCCGTGTCCCCTGCATCGGCAGGCAGATTCTCAACCACTGCGCCACCAGGGAAGCCCAGGGGGCACGGGTTTGATCCCTGGTCGGGGAACTAAAATCTTGCTAAGCCACGCAACACAGCCAAAAAAAAAAAAAGAAGCGGGGGTGGGGGAAGGGAAAGGCTTTTGTACCCTGGCAGTTTCAATCCCCCTTTTCTCTGATGCTCCTCAGTCTTTAGGGGAACAGGTACAGGACAAGAAAGGGAGGGAGTAAAGTTTTGGATACAGAGGTTAACCATAAACTCGGCAGGGGAACTCGGTTTTGGGGGACTAGATTTCAGTAGGTTAGTTCACTTTAATACCTATCCTGGGAGTTCCCTGGTGGCCTAGTGGTTAGGATTCCAGGCTTTCACTGCTGGGGCCTGGGTTCAATCCCTGGTTGCGGAACTGAGATCCCACAAGCCACACGGCCAGAACAAAAACAAAAATAAAACAAAACAAAAAAACCTCTCCTGGTGTTACCCGAAAACTGGGTCTCTTCTTGGTGGATGTCGAGCCATAAGATACAACCAAGCCAAAGATAAGGAGAAGGAAGGATTTATTACTTGTAGCAAGTAAAGAGAACACCAGGGATTTTTCTCAAAGTAGTGTTTCCAAACAGCAAAGTTGGGAAAGTTTTAACCTAAGGGTACGTGCATGTTCATGAAGGGGCTTGAGCAGTGGACAGTCCAAGCTTTAGTTGATTGAAGTCAGGAGGGTCAGAAAAGGTCAACATCATCACCCCTTAGGTTCCAGTTGATCTGCTGATTGAGCACTTGAGGAGGGATTTAAATACTGCAAAACAGCTCAAGACAGTGCTTTACGCTAGTCTTTACCATTGAAGTAGAACTGGGAGTCTTTACAACAGATTTGTTACCTTTGCCATTGTTAATTCTCTTGCCTGATAAGTTTGTCCTTTTGTTCCCTTAAGATCATTATTACAGTAAGTCCCCTACATATGAACAAGTTCCATTTGAGAGTGCATTCGTAAGTCCAATTTGTTCGTAAGTCCAACAAAGTTAACCTAGGTACCCAACTAACACAATCGTCTATATAGTGCTGTACTGTAATAGGTTTATAATACTTTTCACACAAATAATACATAAAAAACAAACAAAAAATAAAGAAAACATTTTTAATCTTACAGTACAGTACCTTGAAAAGTACAGTAGTACAGTACAACAGCTGGCACACAGGGGCTGGCATTGAATGAACAGACAAGAAGAGTTACTGAGGGGCTTCCCTGGTGGCACAGTGGTTAAGAATCCGCCTGCCAATGCAGGGGACATGGGTTCAAGCCCTGGTCCAGGAAGATCTCACATGCCACGGAGCAGCTAAGCCCGTGAGCCACAACTACTGAAGCCCGCGGGCCTAGAGCCCACGCTCGGCAACAAGAGAAGCCGCTGCAGTGAGAAGCCCGCACACCGGAACAAAGAGCAGCGCCTGCTCAACGCAACTAGAGAAAGCCTGCGTGCAGCAACGAAGACCCAACACAGCCAAAAATAAATAAATAAAATAAATAAATTTATTAAAAAAAAAAAGAAGAGTTACTGACTGGAGGAGGGAGTGGAGGTGAGAGATGGTAGAGCTGAAGAATCATCAGCAATAGGAGACAGAGGGCAAGCTGCAATTTCACTCACACCTGATGTTGATGGCACAGGTTCTGGTTCCTTGCCGGAACTGAAACAGGAGGGAAGGGGGCAGGGCACAATCTTTAAAAGAATGACATAGCCCAGGGACACGACATAAACTAATTAGAACCAAACAGGTCCAAGATGGTGGACAAGTTGACTTCCACTAGACCTTGAGCTTCTGAATAGACTCATTGTAACACACCCACAGGTGCCATGACAGTTCCAAGGCCGACCATAAAGGTCAAAAAGTGGGCGGTGGCCCAATTCCTGGAAATCCCCACCCCTTCCCCAAAATACTTGGAATAGTCCTCCCCCTCATTAGCCTATGAAATTACCCACCCCTATAAAAACCTCATACCCTGGGGCCGCTCTCACCTTCTAGATGGCCCACATTCTGTCTGTGGAATGTGTTTCTCTCTAAATAAATCCACTTCTTACCTATCACTTTGTTTCTCACTGAATTCTTTCTGCGATGAGACATCAAGACATCATGCAACAGACTAGCAAATTTAGCAGATGCTGACATTTTGCCCTATTGACTCAGGTTTTCTCTTTATAGAGGTAAAATGCCTCAGGAAAAAGGTGGGAAGATTTGTCTACACAGCTGTTTCTACTTCCAGCCCTCTATTCACTTCTCAATCCATTGCAATGTGAATTCTGCCCCCACCACTCCACTACTCCATTGAAATCATTTAGGACTTTTAAAATGAATGTTACCAAACTGAACTTAGGTCTGCTGGCCAAACGTGCAGCAAATTCAATCTACCAACACCAGGATGTGGTGAAGGAAAGTACAGTGTTTATTGCAGGGCACCAAATGAGGGAGTGGGAGACAAGCTGCAGATCCACTCTCCAACTTGGTCTTTGAGTCTGGGGTGTTTTAAAGGGGAAGACCAAAGAGGCTGGGATTAAACACTGTCTTGTGACATTTCACATTGTGATTAAGAACACTGGTTTTTAATTATAGTTTCGAGAGTCAGAATGTCTCTGGTTTACATTCTGTGGCCAGGGTCTATTAGCTCATCTTGCCCTGGAGAAACAATCTGAGTTTGTACATTAATGGTGATGTCTATAATAGCAATTTTAGTACATTAACGATGTTATTGACCACAGCAATTTTAATCATCTGACTCTGGTTGATTACTGTTCAGTAAACAAGGAATTGAGGTCAGAGGGGACAAGAAAGGGAATGAAGTTTTGGATAGAGAGATTAATCATAAATTCAGTAAGGGAACTCGGTTTTAGGGGGACTTGGTTTCAGATCATTCATGACTTTCATTTAAAATGCAGGTGCTGTCCAGGGTTCAATCCCCAGACCACTGCCCTTTGAAAACAATGCTATACCAGTGTTTTTCAAATTTGGGTCATCAAATCGATTTAGCGTGTCACTACTGGCATTAGAAAAAAAAAAAAAAAAGATATAGGGAACTCCCTGGCAGTCCAGTGGTTAAGACTTGGCACTTCCATTGCCAGGGCCTGGGTTCAATCCCTGGTCAGGGAACTAAGATCCCACAAACCATGTGGTACCGCCAAAAAATCCCCCCAAAACAGGGACTTCCTTAGAGGTCCAGTGGTTAAGACTTTGCCTTCCAATGCAGAGGGTGCGGGTTCAATCCCTGGTCTGGGACCTAAGATCCCACATGCCTTGCGGCCAAAAAACCAAAACATAAACAGAAGCAATAGCGTAACAAATTCAATAAAGACTTAAAAAAAAATGGTCCACATAAAAAATAAAATCTTAAAAAACAAAATAAATAAATAAAAACCACTGAAGAGTACACTTAAAAAAAACAAAAAACAAAAAATACATGAACAAGATTTCTTTAATAGCTGGAAATTTTACATCATCTTATTTCCATTCTTCTTCCTTCACAAGATAAAATGTAACATATATATATGCACCCACATATAAAAATATATAGGTAATACATATGTGTATATATCTATTTTTTAACTAGAAAGTCTAAATACTTCTCTGCAATAAAAATATGTATAAAAGTTGAAATTAAATTTTTGTATACTTTCTGTGACCATAAATCTCTAGTGTTAAAATATTTCTTCAGGGCTTCCCTGGTGGCGCAGTGGTTGAGAATCTGCCTGCCAATGCAGGGGACACAGGTTCGAGCCCTGGTCTGGGAAGATCCCACATGCCACGGAGCAACTGGGCCCGTGAGCCACAACTACTGAGCCTGCGCGTCTGGAGCCTGTGCTCCGCAACAAGAGAGGCCACAATAGTGAGAGGCCCGCACACCGAGAGGAAGAGTGGCCCCACTTGCCGCAACTGGAGAAAGCCCTCGCACAGAAACGAAGACCCAACATAGTCAAAAATAAATAAATAAATAATAATTTAAAATGAATATCTGCTTATATAAAAAAAAAATTTCTTCAGTCAATTATCAGTATACAACTGATCGAATAAACATAGTATACATTTTGATTACTAAACATAAAAATTAAAATTGTATTAGAAATGCAATTCTTAATGAGACTGAGGATTAGATTTTCAATTAATCCGTATATCCATGAATATCACTATTTCTAGAATGAGACAGGTTCAGCATCAATTCTATTCCTATTTTCCGTGCTTATAGATGTAAGAGCTGACAATCTTTGTTTACATAAACAAGCAGATTCCCATTTAGAAATCAGTTCAACTCAATTCTTTCAACGACTTCAAAGTTCTATGCCAAATCACATGGCGATCTATTACCAATTACTTTTGTTGTTGTTGTTTTGTTTTGGCCGTGTTGTGCGGCTTGCGGGGATCTCAGTTCCCTGACCAGGGACTGAACCTGGGCCTCCACAGTGAAAGCGCTGAATCCTAACCACTAGACCACCACGGAATTCCCCAATTACTTTTTTGATTTAAATTTTCAATTAACTTTAAAGTCACAAAACTAAGCCGCCCATCTCTAGACGCCACTAGGAAACCTGATCAAAGTGGCAGATCACGAGGGCAGTACAACAAACTACTTCTGGGGCGGGAAGACGTTTCCCACGTCTAACGGTGAGGAACGCCTGCAATGCACATCACAGCGTTCAAAGACTCTAGGCTGCCAGCGCTCTCAAGGCGCTTCATCTGCGTGGTGATTTCGTCCCGGTCACGAAAATGCGCAGCGTCCACCCTGAAATGAAGTGAGTCCTAGAGGAAATCCAACTAGTAATCACACCTCCCCCGCCTTCACGTGGCTTGGTCTGTAGCTACCCAGCCCCGAGGCCCCGCCCACCTCTGTCTGCCCTCCCGACCTTAAAGCGGGCTTAGAGAGCGCCTTCCCTTGGCAGGCGGTGTACTCAACGAGAGTCTTTACTATTTGAAGGTTAGAGGGCCAGTGAGCAACTCGCGCGAGACGCAGATAGTATTCTCGCGAGAAGTCTAGGAGGCGGCAGTGATGGCGGCGGCGGGAACCGTACCTGGCCCGGGAGTGAATGCAGGACCCGGCCCGGCAGTGGCTGCAAATGCAACACCGGCAGAAGAAGGGGAAACGAAACCGGTAGTAGCGGTAGCAGCCGCTCCGGCCGGGGAGGGGACGTCTGCTGCTCCAGCCGCGGAGCCTGGCTCTGGAGAGGCCGAAAGCGGGTGAGACGTCCTGCAGCCCGAGGAGGACAGAGGGAAGGAGGGGGGAGGGGGGAGGGGGGAGGGAGGAGGGAGGCCCGCCCCTCTCAGAATCCCGCGGCTCCCGGGAGCCCTCCTGCCCGCCCCTTCCGAACCCAGGTCCTGTGGCCAACGGCTTGCCCTGCTCCCTCCCGGACCTTAGTCCCGCCCACCGCTTGGCCTGTCCCCTCTGAACTGTATCTCGGGCTACGCCTCTTTCGCACCTTTTAGGCCAAGTTTCTCCTCCTACCTCCCGGCCCTTGCACCCCAGCAGGGTGCTGATAGGTCACTTTCTAGCAGGAACCCTTCAAAAATTCCAGAGAGGAAACCACTTTGCGCTGCCAGACTGGAGGAAGTAATGGTCCCTCTGAAAACAGAGAGGAAAATCTGCATCTCTGCGAACCTCCCCCAGGACCAGTTCCATCCCCTGTAGACTTGTCTGTAAGGGCCGATTAGGTTTCCTTGATGCCCCATGGGCTTGCGTTTATCTTGGCCGCATTCTTCCTAATGCTGGGCATCCAGTCTGAGAACAGTCTTTGCTGAAAAAAGTAGGAGTGTGACGTTCAGCTGTACTTTGATCATCATCTTTGGGAATAGGCATTTTCAGGTGTGTTTCTCTTGAAAATTCTTCTTTCTGAGTGCTTTCCTTATTTTACAGGGATGCAAACTCAGTTGATGTAAGTGGTGGCTTGGAGACAGAATCCTCTAATGGAAAGGATACACTAGTAGGTATTTCTTTTGGATGTTTGCAAAGCAAAATAGGGTTGGTTTTTAAAGTTTTTAAGCGAATCAAAAATAAAATCAGGTCAGCTAACTTGATTCTCTCATGGCTCTGTGGACACAGGAAGGTGCTGGGGATACTTCAGAGGTGATGGATACTCAGGCGGGCTCCGTGGATGAAGAGAATGGTCGCCAGTTGGGAGAGGTGGAGCTGCAGTGTGGAATATGTACCAAATGGTTCACAGCAGACACCTTTGGCATCGATACCTCGTGAGTATTTTTCATAGGCTTTCTAAGAATCACTTTGTAAATACTAGATCTCAACACGTCCAACAGTTGAATAGTCGGCGTGTAGGCAAATGTAAATGCGTCGTATTTCCTGTGTCTCCTGATCCCTGTTCAGTGAGTAGTAGGATTTGAATCAGGAATTGTCTTAATAGCCTGAGCATGTCTTCTGTCTACTAAGGGCAAGCCCTTAACAGGTATAATGATAGTTATTATCGCTGTTTTTGCACTTAGGACCTGCATAGGAGACAAACCATGTAATTACAAAGCATTAAATAAACAAATTTGAGACAATATCATTTAAACCTTGTATTGGGTATTGTGGATTTGGGGGAAAGGGTTGGTGTATATGGTGGAAAAAGCCTGCTGTCAAAAATTTGAGATGGCCAGTCCTCTTCATGCTTGAGCCATCCTCTTTTTCCTTTTGATTTCTAATTCACTCCCTTTAGGTGTCCTGAATTCTCTCCTCAGCAAAACCAATTTCCAGTCTTTACACCTCTTCTAGTGAATTAAAATCATTTTATGAACGATTGAGAATGAAAGGCTCCTTTACTTATTCTGGGGATTCGGTCAACAGCTAGCAAGGCAGCATTACTGACTCACTGTCTATGGAAATAACTATACTGCTGCCTCTCTGGGGTGTTCTTTATGGTCCGTATTATACAAATAAATTTAGATAAGACTGTCTCAGAATAGGGCTGCGTTGTTGATTCTGAAATTAATCCCCCTTGGATGGATTTGTGAAGAAACAACTTTCCTTTATAATTTGATGACTGCTTTCTAGTTAAAAAGTTAAAGAAATACTAATGTTCTGATTAATATGTGACTGGTGAGCAAGGATAGAATGTTTAAAAAAGAAAGAAAATTATTGAAGGATCAGGAATAAGTGATCTTGGTAGAAAGACCTATAGGGAAAATATATAAGCTGGTCAGTTAGAAAAGACCTAAAATTGGGCCACTTTGGCCAAGGAGAATTTGTTTGGATAAACAGGGCCTAGGAAAGGAGATTTATCAGAGTGATAATGTGGAACAATCCAGCAGTGAATCAAACCACAGTTCAGAGGTTTGGTAGAGACCAGTTTGTACCTGAATTTGAGAAGTTATACCTAAAACCCAGCAGATGGGACAGATTATCGTTTATGGCTGAGATGGAGGAAGTGAGTGAGCTAGCAGGGTATGAAAAAGGCTGCTCTAAACACCTGATTGTAGTTGAATTAGGTAACTATATACCTGCCTATCTCTTCTGTAAGTGAGCTTATCACAATGGACTGTTTAATGGAAGGGGCTCTAGAGAGAGGTAAAGGTAAGGGAACTCGATCTTAACAGTCATAAGGATATTTCTTAATTCCTTGAGTGGTGGCAGTAGACACACACTTGGGAACATCTCTTTAAGGATACCTTAAACCAGTTTCAGCAAAGTCCAAGATAAGCCTGCCTTTATTTTGATTTCTTCTCTTCCAACTTAAACCAGTCTTTTGTTTTTCTTTTACTTTCTCCTTTTCAGGACCAGGCTCTCCCTATACTTTTCCAGTCACCCAGTAGAGCCACCACACTTCTCTAATGCATGGTTCCTGTTAGCCCTCAGTCTCTTCCCTCCTCCAGTTTCTTCCCCTCTGCCTTCAAACAGGCCTTCTCTTGCCCCCAGCTTACCTCTTAGGAGATTTCCTCTATGGTACAAGCAGTCTTAGTGGTTAGGACTCCTTTTATTTCATGCCCGCCCCCATCAAATCAGCTACCAAGCTTGACCAATTTTTTTTCTTCTTGTACATTTGCTTGTCCTTTCCATTTTTATTGTTTCACTCGAGGTGAGGGCTTTTTTTTTTTTTTAACCTTCTGCTGGAACTGCTACAGCAGCTTCTTCCGTATTCCCGTTTCTAATCTCTTCCTCCCTTCAGACCCATCCTGTCACCAAACTTACTGCTTTCACAAGGTGGCTTCCCCTTCAAGATGTTCCTGTTACCCACAGAGAAGATCCACTTCCACGGGCATGTAAGGCCTCTTGTACTTCTTACCTTTCAAGCCTTATCTTTTACCATACCCCCGACAACTCCCCTCCCCTGGCCAAACTTGTGTACACTAGTTTGCCCCTTTGCCTCCTAGTTTGCACTTTCTCATCTCTACACAAAATAGTTTGCCTGTAGAAAAGAAGACCAACTCATCTTTCCAAATCCTAATTTGTGTCCTCAAAAAATCTTCCCTAACTCTTAAATCTGAAGTTACTACTTGGGTCCTTTGAACTCTTAAATAAGACTATCATCTGTAGGATTCATTTGGTAATGAAGCAAGTAATGTTTTGTGACTTCTGTGTTGTTCTTGAATAATTATTTACATTTTAAAATTAATCTTTTTATACCTGTCTGCCCTTTCCAACAATGGTATTGGCACTTTACAAAGATACTTGAATATAATATAAATACAGATATTTAAATGTAAAGATATTTAAAGAGACTACTTTGTCTTCTTCCACAAGTCGCCTGGTATACTCTTTTAGGTGCTTAAAAACTATAGTAAACTAGCTTCGATAGGGCTCAGGTCAGAACCTTGCAGATGCCGAATTATCAACTATAGTGGATGATGTCTTACTAAATTTTTGTGACAGAAAAATCCAGGTATTTGTAAAAATATGAGCCCTGTTTTGGTGACCTTTCGGTTTTTTTGACCCTGCTGTGCAACATGTGGGATTTTAGTTCCCTGACCAGGGACTGAACCCATGCCCCCTGCAATGGGAGCGTGGAACCCTAACCACTGGACCGCCAGGGAATTCCCTTGGTGACCTTTTTAAGTTTTAAGAGTATATTAATACAGTAGCGTTATTATGTAACTTTCACTGAGGGAAAGGATCCCTGTTGATTTACTTCTCATAAGTGTGTGTTCAGAACTTCACTAATTTGCACAATTTGGCTGTTCTCCAGATCCTGTCTACCTTTCATGACCAACTACAGTTTCCACTGCAATGTATGCCATCATAGTGGGAATACCTACTTCCTCCGGAAGCAAGCAAGTAAGGACAAACTCCAGAGTACTACGAAGTGACTGTCCTCTGGTTAGCTGGCAAAGGAAAGGGATTTGGGCTCAGCCGAATCAGGGAACCTTTGCTTGGTAACTGGTAGAAGTTACCTTGGGGCTTAGCTGAATAATTGCTATTGTCCATTTCAGATCAAATGATGACTCTATTCTTTGCTGCTGTAGTTGTTAATCTGTGGACCACCTAGTTGAATATTCTTTTGGTAACAGGGATATATTACTACAGGTAACTTTTTCTTCCTTTTTGTTTTTATAGACTTGAAAGAAATGTGCCTTAGTGCTTTGGCCAACCTAACCTGGCAGTCCCGAACACAGGATGAACATCCGAAAACCATGTTCTCCAAAGATAAGGTAGAGATAGAATTATTGTAATTGCAATTATGCCAAAGAATCAGGAGGAACTTCTAAATACAGTGGACCCTTAAACAGCATGGGTTTGAACTTCACTGGTCCATTTATATGCAGATTTTTTTCACTAAGTACATCCTACAGCACTACACATTTCAAGGTTGGTTGAATCCTTGGATGTAGAACCACGAATACAGAGGGCTGACTGTAAACCTACATGAGGATTTTTGACTGTGTAGACAGTCGGTGCCCCTAACCCCAGAGTTGTTCAGGGGTCAACTGTACAGTCTAACAATAAGGTCTTTCCCCCCAAGTTTTATGAATATATGACTAATTCAGTGGTTACTTTGTTCTCATTTCATGTGATTTACTAACTTCCTAGTGTGTGCTCATTGTGTCATTGGCTTAGCTATTAGAAGGATGAATCCTTATATTAAAAAAGAGTGTATTTAAAAAAGAAAGAAAGAAAAATCCTTAAATAGTTTTGACTGGCTTTATAGAAACAAACAACTGTCTGTCCCACAGTTAATAATCAGACCTTGAGGTGAACCTTCTCAGCTTAGTTTGAGCTGTTTTTATGGATGCCAATCACAGATTTTGTCAGGGGAAAAGGCCAGTTTATTAAAAAGATTCATCCTTTATTGTTAAACTGGAAAACCACATGACTAAAGTCAGGACTCAGAATTAGATGATCAGCCCGTCCGTGAGTCTTTCCTACTGTGACTCACGGTAAAAAAAATATGAGTTAAGTAAATTTTACAACTTTGGAGTTTACACTGTGACCTGGTATACATGCATATGTACCCACTCTCATTTAAAACTGAGGCACCCTCTGATCTTTTCCCTCTGCATGCTGATATTTTCTATTCTAGTCAATGCTAGTGTTGACCTACAAAATTGATTTTATACCCTACTAATTGATTGCAGCCTACAGTTTGAAAGACACTGGTTGGGGAATTCCCTGGCTGTCCAGTGGTTAGGACTTGGAGCTTCCATTGCAGGGGCCACGCTTCCACTGCAGGGAGCACGGGTTCGATCCCTGGTTGAGGAATTAAGATCCTGCAAGCCGTGCGGCCAGGCCAAAAAAAAAAGAAAGAAAGACACTGGTTGGTGTAGGGTATTTAGTGAGACAAATATATTCAGGATCAGACTGACCAGGGCCTTTTCTACTAAACAGAGAGGTTAGGACTTAATCCTGTAAGCCGGAGGAGTCAGCAGAGGGTCCCCCTCCCCCTGCCTCACCCCCCCAACCTTTTTTCCTGCATTAAAAAGAATGCATTTAAATAGAGGTGTGCTGTGATTAGGTTTGCCTCTTAGTTTTTTTTTCTCTAAATTGTTATTCTGAATTTTTCAAATATATAGAAAAATTCAAATAGTACAATGAACATCTGTTTATTATTTATCTAGATTTGCCAGCTGTTACCATTTTGCTGTGTTTGCTTTATCTCCCCATGTCTGTATATTACCCCTAAGCTTATGTGAGACTAAATTGTAGTTATTACACTTTACCCAATATTCTCTCATAACCACAGTACAGTGATCATACTGAAAAAACTTAATGTCGATGCAATACAACTATCTTATATATACAATTTATATTTTTGTGTATTGAGTGTATTTTTCTCAGTATTTTTATTGTCTAAATAGTATCTGTCATAGCTTTTTCTTCTATCCAGCACCTGATCAAGGATCACACATTAAATTTAGTTGTAATGTCTCTTTTATCTCTAGAATAGTTCCTTTATTTTACTTTGTTTTTTTAGTCTGCTATAACATTTGAAATTTTGAAGAGCCTGGACCGTTGTTTGCCATGATGCTCCTCAATTTGCATTTATCTGATTATTTCCTGATGATCAGGTTCGGGTTAAACATTTTTGGCAAGAATATTATGTAGATAGTGTGTGTTTTTCTGTGTATCACATCAGGAGGCGTAAGATATTGCTTTGTTTTATTATTAGTGCTCCTAAATTTGACTACTGGGGTAAAGAGGTTATTTATTAGTCGTCCTGAATTTAACTACTTGATGTTTCCATTGTAATTATTAAGTAATTTGTGGGGTAGTACGTGGAGTTTGCGTGAACCCTTTCAAGCAGCGGTGGTAGTAGCCACTGACTGTCCTAGCCTGAAGCAGTTAATAGGATGGTCATTGTAAACAGAATACATTTACTGGTTTACAATTCTTCTGTGAAGAAGAGTCCTCCCCCCCACCGTTGCTGTTGTTGTTTTTAATTTTAAGAATCACTGATTTTTATAGTCCATTATGGGATTTCTGGATTTCCGATGCTCAGATTTGACCAGTGTAGACCCATCCCGGCTGACTCCTGACACTTTTTGATATGTCCCTCTTCGGTCTTCGAACTCTTCCTTACTTTCTGGAACAACAGAACATCCCAGTCTTCCCTTGTGCTTTGCCTGATTCAACCTGGTTCCTTTTAGACAAGATTTGGAACTGCTTCTGGTGGAAGGCGTTAGTGGCGGACAAACTCTGGCTGGGGGAGGTGGCCTAGGATGGGGGGAAGTTGGTGCCAGAGGATGAAGCTCAGAGATGATTTTAGTCATGCAAGCGGGAACTGGCGAGGACCACAGTCAAAGCAGTGGGGGTGGAAAGGAGCCCTGATTGGTGAAAAGTTTCTGAAATTTAAAAATTCATTTAGTGGGACTTCCCTGGTGGTCCAGTGGTTAAGAATCTGCTGTTCCAGTTCAGGGAACACGGGTTTGATCCCTGGTTAGGGAACTAAGATCCCACATGCCGCTAGACTACTGAGTCCTCACACTCTAGAGCCCGTGCCAAAACTAGAGAGAAGCCCGCACGCCACAACTAAGACCCGACACAGCCAAATAAATAAATAAATAAATAAATATTTTTTAAAAAATTCACTTGGTGACCGTTTAGATGCGCAGGTTGTACGAGAAGAACAAGAGTGACTCTGTGTGTCAAGCCTGTGACTCTGGGTGAGGGGCGATTCTGAGTGTTAAGAGCAGATTTATGAGGTGAGGTACAGAGTTCAGTCTTGGTCACGAGAAGTCTGAGGTGCCTGCGGGGTTTCCAGGTGGAGATGTGTCTGGTGGGGAGGAACAGGAGCTCAGGAGAGAGAGTACTTGGGAGTCATCTTACAGAGTTAGGGCAGATCTTTTCCCTTTAACTGGATTATAAGCCCTATGTGACTAAGAGTTGTATATACTTGTTTGAATCAGAATCTTTTTTTTTTTTTTTGGCTGCGCCTTGCTGCATGCCGGCTCTTAGTTCCCCGACCAGGGATCGAAGCCGTGCCCCCTGCAGTGGAAGCGCGGAGTCTTAACCACTGGACCACCAGGGAAGTCCTTGTATATGTATACTTGTTTGAAATTCCCCACAACCTATATGTTGTTCGCATGCAATTATGTATTTGTTCAGTTATTAAAAGGCAAAACATGAATTTGTCTTTTGATTCTGACAAGGTCTTTGAAAATGCTTTTTTTTTTTGTGAGTATAATTTTGAAAGCAACTATAAAAGCTTTAGTATATTTTGTTTTAAAAATTAGGATATCATACCATTTATTGATAAATATTGGGAGTGCATGACGACCAGACAGAGACCTGGGAAAATGACCTGGCCAAATAACATTGTTAAAACGATGGTAAGTAGGCTAAAATTGATTAGACTCAACATTTAGAAAACCAGTGTTCCTTGTAAGAATTTATATATATATATGTGTATATATATATTTTTTTGGTCTCACTGAAATAATGTGATGACTGAGAAAATGAGAACAACTTAGTATTAAATCTTGGAGCGCAATTGTAAATTTTAATAGTTTTCACACAAAATCAGTAAATTGCACATTGTGTCTTAAATGAAGACATGGTAGTTTTATGTATGACGCTGAAACCTTTGTCCAGTGCACTTTGGCAAGTATAATTTTTTATATTGAAATTGGAGACAATTGTTTTCATTGATTAAAAAGAAAACAAAACTCTGAACATTACTGTCCTTAGAATTAGAGAGAGCACCTGGGGAGAAGTCAGCGCAAGCTGTTAACAGTATGTATCTCTGTGAGATGCAGGGATGGGTGAGGGTTATCAAGGACAGTGGCTCTCATTTTTTTAAGTTTCTCTATTGTTTGAATTTTTTGATGGTCATGCATTAATTTTCTAATCAGGGAAAAACAATACTGTTGTGTGTTGGGTTTTTCCTGGTGAGGGGCGGGCTTTGGGATTTGGAGATTACACCTAGGGATTGGAGTTAGCAGTTCATTCATCCATTCATTTTAAGTATAAAATTTCCAGTAATACTAAAATGCTGTTTCCTTTTAGAGTAAAGAAAGAGATGTATTCTTAGTAAAGGAACACCCCGATCCTGGGAGTAAGGACCCAGAAGAAGATTACCCCAAATTTGGCCTTCTGGATCAGGTACATTAATATGCTTCATAATCCCCTTTTGATTTTTAAGCCATGGGGACAGAGAGAATCAGCCTTTGTTTACATTTGTATATTTGCCACTTACAAATGCCCATAGCATGGTGGGTTCCAAATAAATGGTTCTTACTACACATGGAAAGAAAGAACACTCACCTTAAACCAGGAGACTGGTGTCTTAGTTCTGGCTCTTCCCTAAAATGTTATGACTCGATGCGTGTCACTTTTATCTTTTTTAACTTCCATTTCCTCACTTGTAACACAAATATGCCATTCCAAGTTATTTCTCCTTTTCTTTCCATCTCAAATTTTGCTCTAAAAACATTTGTTAGTGTGAAGAAAAATTTGCTGTGAAGAAGAATTTGTGTTGTGTATCTAGCATAATATGAGGAAAAAGAAAACTTCCCCTCTTTGTTTAAATGGCAGGGGTCACATCCAGCATCTCAGCAGATCAAATCTTTCAGCTGTGCCTTAAAATGTTTGATTTGCCCATATTGAAAATTTAAGATTTCATGTAGAAATTCAGATTTCTGCCTTTTCTTGTAAAATGCGAAGCTCTAAGAGAAAAAAATTCGAAGCTCTGACTACGCCGGGTCTGGTTCCCACAGGGAGGTGCGCCCTTGGCCTGGCCGTACCCCCCAGCACGGGTTGGTTGCCACTCATCCTCCTTCTTAAACCACTTGGATCCTCACACGTGTTACTGGCTGATCCCTGAAGCGTCTAAGTTTGGGACCTCTGCAGGTTTCAGATCTAGGTTGTCATTCAGTTAGAATTTCTCCTGTTCTTTTGAGCATTGCCAGGTTGGTTTGATTAGATAGCCTCCCTTTATAATTGAATATTTTTCCCTCTAGGATCTTAGTAACATTGGTCCTGCTTATGACAACCAAAAACAAAGCAGTGCTGTGTCTACCAGTGGGAATCTAAATGGTAAGTGTTTCAGTGTCTCATCGATGAAATACCTGTAAGCTGTTGAATCCAGATGTGCCTAGAATTGGGCAGTCTTTGGGTTGACTCTTAACTGGATATTTACTAAGATGCTTTAAAGTCCAAATCTCAATTTTTAGGAGCTAGCCAAGGGTTTGACAGATGGTAGTAGGGGAGAACTTTTTGTCACTTTACACTACAGTTTGGTCTTAAGTGAAACAGATTTAGCATAAAACAAGGTACAAATTTTAAGGTCAGATTCGCTGTGTTTATATTAGACTCCCCATCTGTATCTTCATAACTAACACTTAATTTAGATTCACTTGCTCTGCACTCTTTTTCCTTAATTCAGCTGTTATATAATACACTTCCTGCCCATCTTCTCATTTTTCTTGCCCTTAATCTTCAGCTTATTCACATGACAGCATTTCTGTGTTGATCACCCACTGTAGCATATTTTTCTCTCTAAGCCATCTAAGAGCAGGAAAGCCCTTTGCTGCTAATGGTAGTCTAATGAGAGTGGGTATAATGGGGAGGTAGCTAGCTATTCATCTGACACATGGTGTCATTACCTTGTCTTTTGGAGTGGTAGCATCTTAAATATGTAATCATTTCCACTGTTACTAATATTCTAAGATGGGTGGGAAATAGCTAAGTGTATTGTTCATCTTTTTACATTATCTGTTAAAATTATGTAATTGTTAAATTACATAATTGTAATTTTAATCTCCTTTTAATTGTTAAAATTTGACAAATACATGGTGCCACTTCTGTTCTTACAGGTGGAGCCTCTTTTGGAGGTGAATTCCTCCTCTGTCTTCTTTCAGCCTCTCAGACTTAAGTATTTTGTGTTTTGGAAAATGCTTTTCGCTGAGTTGTGGTAGAAGCTAAACCTAAGTTAAATTTTTAAAGCATTGTGGAGATGGTGGCAGTAGCACTCGATATGAAACAGTAGTTCCGGTTTAATGTTAGTAATTGGAAGCTTGTACGTTGTCATATTCTGCCTGACATGGCCAGCAGTCCCCTTTGTGTTGCTTGTTTTGTTCAAGATGGATCTAAAACTTCTCTCAAAATAATTGAAATGCAGATGCCAATAAAAACTTAATAGTTTTTTGATGAAGGTAACTCGAACTAGAGATGTTAATGTTGCAGCCGTTTAACATTAAGCCTTTTATGAGGACTAGGAATGACAAGCTGGTGTGTTCGTAAAAGGAAGTTCAGTATGAATCTGGTCCTGTCTATGCAGAATATGACCTGCCTTCTGTGTCTTGATCCTCTTTTTATTGCAGCAGAACTGCTGATAATTTCCAAGCTTGCCCCAAATTAAGATACAGTACTTCATGCAGTTGTTTACATAAAGGTGTTTTCCTACAGTCCAGGGATATTTTCTGGAAGTTGGAAAAACAAACTGAGAGGGATGACAGAACTGGACAAATATTTCAGAGTACCTATTTTAGAAATATACAAGGTAGTATTCCTTGTGGCCCTTGTATGTAGCTCATTTTTTAAAAAAAGAAAATTTATAAATTCTCTATGGGTATTTTCTCTTAATTCCACAAGCCAGGTTAGTCTAACCTAAATTCGGGGCGTTGGCACAATTTTAATAATTGTAAAGATCGCCTGCTAAATTTAAAGCCGCCTTTCCTGCTTGTGTCACAGACAGCCATACTGGATGCCTAGCAGCACTGGACAGAAACACCTTTTTAGTACCTCTGTTTTTGTTTCCCACGTTTGGTGTACTTTTGTCTTGTTGGAAGTTCAAGTCCAGCGCTTTAGCAGATGCTGTGCCTCTCTTACGCTTATGGAGTGTGCGCCATGTGGAGTTCAAGCACGCGCGCACCCCCCTTATAGTGAGGACGTTCTCTCCTTATGGGTGTTTGTATTCACTTGGGTGGAGAAGGGTTTTATCCGTGCACTTGTTTCTAGCTGTGGGTGTTTGGAATCTGAACGAGTGGAAATGCATTTGTGTCACATCCTCGGAAAGTGTACTAGTAGTTGCAGTTCATTTAAGAAGCGAAGGTCGAAACTATAACACAGGTGGCGTTAGTGCTAGGTTCACTGGGCTTACTGCCAGAACCCAGAGTCCTGGGGTGGGAGCCGCTCAGCAGACTCGTTCTGAACCAGGGGGAAGCGCAGTCTGCTTTCAGGCAGGAAATCCTCCTGTGGTGTTACACAAATGCACGCTGGGAGTGTCAGTCCCCGTGGAGTGTCAGCATCCCCACGGGGCGTCTGTCACAGCTCATTGAAAGTGATCTGCCTTTTCTTTAAAGGGGGAATTGCAGCGGGAAGCAGTGGAAAAGGAAGAGGAGCCAAGCGCAAACAGCAGGACGGCGGGGCCACAGGGACCACCAAGAAGGCCCGGAGGTGGGCAGAACACCCGCCCCACTCACCTCTGTTAGAGCTCCCGCTCCGGCTGGCAGAGTCCGTCAGCAGGGAAGAGCTCAGGTGTCTGAGGACGCAAGCCTGTCCCTTTTTCTCAGATCCTTAGCACTTGGAGGGGTAAATGAGCCCCAGACTAGGTGACCTGTTTTAGGAACTCGTTACTAAGTGGAACAGCCCTGGGGCAGCACGCCTGCGGTGATTTACCTGGGAGCAAAGTTCCATTAAGGCTTCTTGAGGAAGAGTAGATGAACCAGAGAGAGTGAAACCGATACTGAATGCTAGCCCTTTTACGTAAACTTTCTGCCTCTCCCCTCTCATGGCTGTTCCCTTCACTTTGTTCAGTCCTGAGGTGGCGAAATCCAGGTCAGTTCTTATTCAGCCCGGAAACAGGTAGTAAGTGCTCATAGCTCTTGAGTTTCTGTTCACTAGTTATAGTAATAAATATACTAAAGGCAACTGCCCTTGTTCCTCTGTACCCTTTCTCCCCTGTGATCTACTGGCTCAGTTTCATAGATACCCATACAGATTAAAGTAATTTTCATTTCCCCGTTTTGCCAGCAGAGGGCAGGATGATCTATTTGAATAATGAAAAGCATTTGAAGTTGCATGTGTTCCAGCTGAACTCTAATAAATCAGAGGCCTTCTTTATGGAAGTGAAGGCACTGGAGCTAGAGGGGGTTTTAGTTTCTTGATTTTATTTTTTCCTTTCTGCAGTGACCCTTTGTTTTCTGCTCAGCGCCTTCCCCCTCATGGCTACCCCTTGGAACACCCATTTAACAAAGATGGCTATCGGTATATTCTAGCTGAGCCCGATCCCCACGCCCCTGACCCTGAGAAGCTTGAACTCGACTGCTGGGCAGGAAAACCGATTCCTGGAGACCTCTACAGAGCCTGCTTGTATGAACGGGTTTTGTTAGCCCTACATGATCGAGGTAGGTAAGCTATTAATGGTCGTGTTGGACCCAGTGTTACTTTGAACTTCTGTCGTCAGCTGTGTCCCGTCTAGAATTCGACGGACACGTCAGTCTGCTACCGCCCCCTCACCCCCATCTCTGGCTAGACCCAGCCAGGATGTGCAAGAAATAATTTCTTCCTTTTCTCTTCTTATAAGCTCTAGCCAATTATATATGGTGTGTGGGGTTTTTTTTAACTTTCTATTTTGAACTAATTTTAAACTTACAGTACAGTTGCAAAAATAATAGAATTTCCATATATCCCTCATCAAGCTTCCCCTAATAATAAGATCTTACATAACCGTAGTACAGTTATCAAAACCAGGAGATTAACATTGGTAAATGCTATGAATGAAACTAAAGACTTTATTTAAATTTCACCAATTTTTCCTCTAGTGCCTCTTTTCTAGGATCTCACATTGCATTTAGTTATTTCTCCTTAGTCTGTTGCAGTATTAATCAGTTACTTTGTTGACTGTTCCTCAGTGAGGGTCTGTCTGACTTTTTTTCATGATGAGACTGAGGTGTTGCACTTTTAGAAGAACACCGCAGACATGAATCCTTCCCACTGCATCACCTCATGAGCTGGTGATGTCGATGTGTCTTATTATTGGTTGTGTTGTCTTATTATTGGTTGCGTTAAGGTGGTTTCTGCTGTCTCTCTCTACTGTCTTTCCCTTTATAGTTCATAAATATCTTAGGGAAAGATACTGCGAGGCTATGCAAGTATCCCGTTTCTCTGTAAAGTTTTGCCCACTAATTTTAACATCCATCAGTGGATCTTGTCGGCAACAGTTGTTAATGTGGTATTTGCCTGATCATTTGCTATTTATTCCTTCCTTTCTTTATTATTTAATTGATTATTTTTATCAGTGTGCATTTAACAGATATTTTTTATTTTGTTGCTCAAATTACTCCAGCTTTGGCCATTAGGAGCTTCTTTAGGTTGGTTCCTGTGTTTTCCTTTTTTTTTTTTTTTTTTTTAATTGAAGTATAGTTGACTTACAATATTGTATTACTTTCAGGTGTACAACATAGTGATTCAATATTTTTATAGATTATACTCCATTTAAAGTTATTATAAAATATGGCTATATTTCCTGATGCTGTACAATATATCCTTAAAGCATCATTTTTTTTTAATTGGGGTATAGTTGCTTTATTTATTTTTTATTGGGTATTTGTTTTATGCATAGTGGTTTGTACCTCTTGATCCCCTAACCCTATCTCGCCCCTCCTCCCTTCCCTCTCCTCCTGGTAACCACTAGTCTGTTCTTTATATACGTCAGTCTCTTTCTGTTTTGTCATGTACATTCATTTGGTTTTTTAGATTCCACATATAAATGATAACAGAGTATTTGTCCTCTGTCTGATTTAGTTCACTGAGCATAATACCCTCCAGGTCCACCTACATTGTTGCGAATGGAATCTTGTGTCCTTTCGATAAGCGCCATCATTTTTTTTTCCTTACTTGCTGGCGTCACAAGATGTTTTTGGTTCATCTCATATTTTCCGTGCTCCAGGCCAAGTATCGGCTCCTTCTCCAAGGAGCCCGGGTTCCTTTGATTGGAGAATGGTGTTTAGAAATGAAGATGTGAGCGTTTGGTGTGCTTACTGTTACAGGGTGTTGCTTCTAGGCTTCCACAGTGGACCGAGGTGGGAAATGTATGTCCGTATCCTGACCGACACATATATACATGCCTATACTGAGTTTACTGTGCTACCTTGGATTTTAATCAAACACCACAAGGTTGTTCCAGCCTTCCACCTTTCCATATTTGTAACTTCTTTCTTGAACAGTAAGAGACCTGACTCTAATTACCTCCAATACATTTTCTTACTCATTCATGTCTAATATGCACATAAGGTGGTTTGAGAATTGCAAACCACTGTAGGAAACATTCCCTAACTAGATTACAGCATTTATGTACAGCTCTTTCTGTCTTAGCCTTGCACATCCCATCAGGATACTGCTAACTTAGATTAGTTCTTTCCTTCCCCACCTCCTTCAGTGTGCTTATGGTTTTCATTTGTGATACGGTAGGCTCAGTTGTTAGTGTTGGCATGCCATTTGGGGTTCTCCCACATCTTGGGGGCATGTGCGTCTGTGTCAGGGGAGTGTGAAGGGTATGTGCAACATTACTGTAGTTCTAGAGCTACTGTTGTCCACAAAGGTTTGCCCAGAGTCATCCCTCCTCACCCCTGCTGCCCCACTCTCATTTCCTCTTTTTCTCCCACTTTCCCACCCACCCTCTACATGACCAGTCTCTCTAGTTTCTAGTTCATCCTTTATTTCTTCTGCACAGGTGAGCACACACGTGTGTATTTCCTTTTATCTCCTTTTTTCATACATGAAGGGCAGCATACTGTAGATAGTCTTGCATTTTGCTTCATGCCGTTACTCCATGCCAGTTCAAAGAGCTCGTCCTCATTTTTTTCTTTTTTTAACTTTATGATATGGCATTATGTGGATGTACCTGGTTTATTCAACCACTCTGAATATGGGCACTTAGATTGTTTCCAGGATTTTGGATTCATCAAGAGGCAGTGAATAACCATGGGCTTGTGTGTTTTTATATTTTTGGTGGTATACGTTCATGGTTGAATTCTAGAAGTGGAATTGCTGGACCAAACGGTAAGTAAGTATATACCTAGTTTTGTTAGATATTGCCAAATTCCCCTTCACATGGCTGTGCCGGTTTGCATTCCCATCAGCAATGTAGAGAATGTTTGTTTCCCCATAACCTCACAAACAGAAGGTGTTGTCCTAGATTTTAATTTTGGCCAGCCTGGGAGGTGAGAAATGGAATCTCAGTGTTTTAATTTGTGTTTCTTTGAGTTTGAACATTTTCTTTCATGTTTAAGAGTCATTACCTTGTGAATTATGTTTGTGTTTTTTTATTTCCCATTTTTCTGTTGGTATTTTGGTCTTTTGTCCCTTTATGTGCTAGGGATGTTAGTTAGCCCTTTGTTTGTGGAATATGTTGTAAACATTTTCTCCCAGTTTTTCAGTTGTCTTTTAACTTTGTTTATGACTTTTTTGTCATGCAAAACTCTTTTTAATGTATAATAGTTCTTTTAATGGCATAATTTATTCAGTTATTCAGAGAATAGCATTCATTATCCATTAGAATGTGAAAGTGAATTTAAATAAACTACTTTTAGACAAGTGTACCTCATGGATTTCTTTGCTGTTTTTCTGAAGTATTAATGCAAATCCAGATAGCCTATTATTTCACCCATAGATATCTCAGTATTTATCTCCAACGAGGATTTTAAGAAACATAACCACTGTGCCGTTATCTTACCCGATAGAGGTGAATAATAATTTCTTAATTATTCCATACTCAGTCCATATTCACATTTCCACAGTTGTTTAAAATATGCCTCTTTCAGTTGTTTCTTTGAATTGAATCTAAACATGTCCATATAGTTATTCCATTGGGAAGCCCATTCATTATTTCTTGAATTGATGCTAAAAGCTGTAACACTTGTACTGATGCTAGTCATTCAGAAGTGAAGGAGTCGAGTGAAGTCACTTGGACGTAATCCCTCAGTTTCATGACCATGGTACATGGATCGGTTTGACTCCTGTGAGTGACAAGCATACTTTGATAGTAGGGAAGGGCCAAATAAGTGACTTCAGGGTTTAAGAAGTGAGCCTTGTCGTGTTTCGCTCTACATAATAACTATAATTCTGGAGGGGAAAAAATGGGAGAACACTGGCCCTTATTTAGCAGTAACATGTTAGAACTTAATACGTAGGATAGCAGTGGCTGCCTGCTGTTTATGCTGAGCCTTTTAAAAGTTAACAATAAATCTATATTGTATCTTTTAAACTTTTTATTTTGAAATAGTCTCAGATTTATTTAAAAAAAAAAAGTTGTAAGAACAGTACTAAACTTTTTTTTTTTCCTGAACTACTTGAGAGTCAGTTGCCATGATGCTGTCTCACCTTTGAGAACTTTGTTGTGTATTTCTTACAAACAAGGACATTCTCCTTGTGTTACCTAGTGCTGCATAACGAATTACCATAAAGCTTAGCATTCTAAAACTACCAGTGTTTATCATCTCATAGTTTCTGAGCGTTGGGAATCTGGGGGCAGCTTAGCTGTGTGGTCTGGCTCAGGAAAACTCAGGAAGTTGCAGTCAAGCTCTTAGCTGGGGATGGCGGTCTGTTTCCAAGATGGCTCAGTCACGTGGCTTTGACGGGACACCCTCAGGTCCTCACTATGTAGGCCTCTCCATAGACTGCTAATTTGTCCTCATCCATGGAAGCTAACTTCTCCTAGAGCAAGTTCTCCAAGAGAGCTGTAAAGAGTTTGACCTATCTTGAAGTGGGACAGTCACTTCAACTTCATTATATTTGTTACAAGAAATTAGTCGCTAAATTCAGCCCACACTCAAGTGGAGGGAAATTAGGCTCCACCTCTTGAAAGGAAGAATATGAAAGAACTAGTGGATATTTTTTTAAACTTTCACATCTTACAGAACTGACACAACAATCAAAATGAGGAAATTAGCATCTGATTACTACCATCCAATGCTCATGTTCTATCCAGGTTTCCCCAGTTGATCCAGAATGTCCATTATAGCAGAAGGGTCCAGTTGAGAATCATTTGCTGCATTTAGTTGTCGTGACTCTTAAGTCTTCAGTCTGGAACAGCTTCTCCATCTTTCCTAGACTTTGACCTTGACGCTTTTGAAAGTTAGAAGGCGGTTATTTTACAGAATATCCCTCAGTTTGGTTTCCTCTCCTTCCTCATGATCCAAGTTCTGCATCTTCAACAGGAATATCACAGAAATAATCTCACATACTACATCCAAGTCACAGTGTCCCTTCCAGTTGGTCTAGATTGTCCCCTTATGTTACATAATGGTTTCTTAGTAAAGTAAGACTCAAACTATACGCAAAGGTCGAGAGGTGAATACAGTGAAGCTCCACATAGTTTTCATCCAGATTTAACAGTTATCAAGGTTTTGCCGTATTTGTTTTATCTGCTCCTTTGTTTCACTGTCTCTTTTTTTTTTAATTTTTAAGAAGTAAGTCTCACCCTATGTACTCTTAAAAATATGTATCTCTAAAAAGTATGGAGTTTGCTTTTATAGCCACAAGCTCTTATCACACTTAGCAAAACATATAATTCCTTGCTATCATCTGAATTCAGTCCAAATCAGATTTCCTTGATTGTCTCAAATATCTTTTTATCTTCCCACAAAATACTTATTAATTACAAAGGGGAAATAGTAATTTTATAGTGGAGAAACCTGGAAGGCACCACCTTAACCAAGTGATCAGAGTTTAACATCACCATTTGGACAGCATGTGCTTCCTGACCTGACGTACTGAGAGGCCTGGCAGTACTGCAGTGGTGTCCCGGCAGAGGCATGACCTGGACCCAGACAGGAGGAAGCATCGGACAGACCTGTTTGAGGGACAGTTCTACAAACCAAGTGACCAGTACCCTTCAGAATGTCAGGGTCATGAAAGACCTGAGGAGACACAACAACTAGATGAAATGGGGGATCTTGGATTAGATCCTGGAACAAAAAAAGGATGTTATTTGGATAATTGGTTTAACTCGAAGGTGACCTATAGATTAATGTAACAGTATTGTGTCAATGTCAATTTTCTGGTTTTGATCCTTGTGTGATGGTCACAGATGGTGTTAACACTTGGCAAGCCGAGTGAAGGACATGTGAGGACTCCACTATTTTTGAAAGTTTGAAATTGTTTCAAATAAAAAGTCTTCTAAAGGGTGGTTTATTCACATCAGGATCCAAACACATTACAACTGGTTTGTTATATTTTAGGGAATAGACAAGTATAATTAGTTTTAACCTGCCATCTTAAATAATCCATTTAATAAAAACTGCTTACTTGACAGCTTTCTTCCTTTTTCTTTCTTTCTCCTCCTTCATCTATATCTGGAGACTTTTAAACTCCTGAACTAATATTTCAAATTCCTGACTTGATATTTCTGATTTTTTTATTTCGTTTTACTGGAGGGTAAGAGTTTGTGGCAGTTGTCTCCAAGTATTTCAAATAAGTTGCAGGCCTTTGTTTTAATCTCCATCACTGCAGCTCCCCAGTTAAAGATCTCCGATGACCGGCTGACTGTGGTCGGAGAGAAGGGCTACTCTATGGTTCGGGCTTCTCATGGGGTTCGGAAAGGTGCCTGGTACTTTGAAATCACGGTGGATGAGATGCCGCCAGACACCGCTGCCAGGCTGGGCTGGTCCCAGCCGTTAGGTAAGCTGGGGCTATGATACGGACGTGGCAACAGGTGGAGAGGTATAGACCATCTGGCTGAGCTTCACGACTTGTAGGCTTATTGGATTGTGGTCATAAAATTCAATTCCTGAGGGTTTAGGTGGTTTGCAGTTCCTAGGAATATTTTTATAATTCATTGCTTGTGAGAAATAGTTTGTTAGCCATTTTACAAAACTGGCAAAAAAAGTAAAAATAAAAAAGGAGTAGAATATTTTCCTTTAGCAAACCAGAGTTGACTTGCAGTTCTGACTTCCTGTGTATCTTTTTATTGGGACAGGTAACCTTCAAGCTCCCTTAGGTTATGATAAATTTAGCTATTCTTGGCGGAGCAAAAAGGGGACCAAATTCCACCAGTCCATTGGCAAGCACTACTCTTCTGGCTATGGACAGGGAGATGTCCTGGGGTTTTATATCAGTCTTCCTGAAGACACAGAGACAGCCAAGTCACTGCCCGATACCTATAAAGATAAGGTGAGTCTGTCCTCCCGAGAGATTCCTGGGTTTGAAGACCCGTGGCAGCTGATGCCTTCAACTATGTGTTCTCTTAGTGATGCTTATCCATTTACATCTTTCCCAACGTTTCATTTTGAAAATTTTAAGACATAACAAAATTGAAAGAATTTAAAAGTCAGTGTGCAGATACCCATCACCTAGATTCTGCCATTAACATGTTATCCATTCATTCCTCCACCCACATACCCACCCACCCACCCACCCATTCATCCATGTTTTTTTAACCCCCCGCCAAGTACTTAAGGGTGCATATCATTAGCTAGAGATTAACTTTTGTTTAGTTTTTTCTTTTGATATAAAATTTACAATATAAAATGAAATGTACAAATTTTAAGTGTATGTTCACTGAGTTTTGAGGTTGAGCCAAACCCCTGTGGAGACGCTGAATCTTACACCTCAGGAAGTTCCCTCAGACTCCATCCTAGTCAGTGCCAGCTCCTACCCCCACTGAGGCGACCACTGTTGTGAATTTTTCCCCGCATCACAATTCTGTTCCATTAGTTTTGCTTGTTCTTGAACTCATGTAAATGGAACCATGCAGTGTGTGATCTTTTGTGTCTGGCTTTTATTGTTTGTCATAATGCTTTTGAGATTCTTCCATGCTGTTACAGGAATCTGTGGTTTGTTCCTTTTTACTGCAGGGTAGTTTCCATTGTGCAATACCACAGTGCTTGCCTATATTCCTATTAATGGACACTGGGGCCATTTCAAGTTCGGGTTTATTATACATAAAGTTGCTATGCATATTCTTGTACAGACCTTTTTTGTCAACATGTTTTTATTTCTTTTTAGTCATTGCCTAGAAATAGAATTACTGGGTCATTATACATTTAGTTTTATAAGAGATTGTCAGACTCTCCATTCCCACTAACAGTGTATGAGTATTTTAGTTGCACTACATCCTTGCTAGCATTTGTTGTTATCAAACAATTCTAGCCACTTTGGTGGGTGTGTAGTAGTATCTCGTTTGGTTTAAATTAGCATTTCTTTGGTGACTAATGATATTGGACATTTTTTCATGTGCTTACTGGCCATTCATCTGCTTTTGTGAAGTTTCTGTTCAAATATTTTGACTTTTTAAAAAAATTGGGTTGTTCGTCTTCTTAATGAGTTGTAGGAGTTCCTTCATATATTCTGGATTACAGTCTTTTGTTGGAAATGGCTTTTTAAAAAGTATTTTTCTCCTACTCTGACTTTTCTGTTCATTTTCTTAATGGTGTCTTCTGATGAACTGAAGTTCTTAATTTTTATGAAGTCCATCTCAGATTTTTCTTTAGAATTATATTGCTTTCTATGAGTGAATAAATCTTTGCCTGCTCTCAGGAAGTCATGAAGATATTCTTCCATGTTTTCTTTGAAAACATGGTGTTAGCTCTTACATCTAGGTTTCTGATCCACCTTGAATTCATTTTTGTGAATGACATGGAGTAGAGGTCAAGGTTAGGTTTTTTTTAAATATAAATTTACTTATTTATTTTTGGCTGTGTTGGGTCTTCGTTGCTGCACGTGGGCTTTCTCTAGTTGCGGTGAGTGGGAGCTACTCTTCGTTGCGGTGTGCGGGCTTCTTACTGTGGTGGCTTCTCTTGTTGCAGAGCACGGGCCGTAGGTGTGCGGGCTTCAGTAGGTGTGGCACGCAGGCTCTAGACTGCAGGCTCAGTAGTTGTGGTGCACGGGCTTAGTTGCTCCGCGGCATGTGGGATCTTCCTGGACCAGAGCTCGAACCCGTGTCCCCTGCATTGGCAGGTGGATTCTTAACCACTGCACCACCAAGAAAGCCCCCAAGTTTAGGGTTTTTTTCTGTGTTGATATCCACTTATTCTAGCCCCATTTTCTGAAAACTCCTTTCCTCATTTCTTTGGTTCCTTTTGTGACAGTCCAATGACTGTGGAGATCTATTCCTGGGCTCTCTGTTCCGCTGATCTATTTGTTGACCTTTATTTCTGCCAGTGCCACACTGTCCTGATTATGGTAGCTTTAGAGTAAGTGCTTAAATCTGGTGGTGTCTCCTCCAAGGTTGTTCTGATAATAAGCAGTCAGAGCACATTGTATTGGTGGCATCACACTGCTGACTTTCGTCACTCCTGCCACCACCTAGAACCTTCAACCACATGAGTGCTTGGTTCTACAGTGCACAGAGGTCTACAGTTACCGCGAGGATACTGTTGGAATCCTTAAAATTATTTACTGTTTCATTTCCATTATAAAAATTTGTTTTTAATTTGAATAAGCAATTACTAATATGTCCATAAAATGGAATACTGTGGATCTGTTCAGAAGCTACATATCTACTATGTAGATATAAAATGACCTCAGGTGTATATTGTTGAATGAAAAAGTCAGGATGCAAATCAGAATAGATAGTATGCTGCCATTTGTATGCCTTTTAATTTTGAAGATATTAATATATGCCAAGACTTTCTAGAAGGATACCTGGACACTGGAACAGTGATTGCTTTTGGCAACAGAAAACTGAGTGTGGAGGGACATGGTGGGAGAGATAGTCTTCATTTTGCGTTCTTGTATACCTCTTGAATTTTTTTCACCACGCTCAGTGTATGTATGTGTGAAAAAATTCAAATTTAAGAAAATGAATGTCAGAGAATTCCCTGGTGGTCCAGTGGCCAGGACTCCACGCTTTCACTACTGAGGGTGCAGGTTCAATCCCTGGTCAGGGAACTAAGATCCCATGAGCCACGTGGTGCGGCCACAAAAAAAGTTAAAAAAAGAAAATTAATGTCATATGTTTACCTGGGAATGAATAGTTAAACAGAGTCTTGGGAACCAATAAGAAAGGAGTGACCCAGAGACCACCTGTGGGAGAAACAGGTAGGGAACTAGGAGGGAAGGAAGTGACCCCCCCCCCCCAAATCTTGGTAAGGGCCTTTTGTGAAAATATTTAATGAGCGTGTGCCATCTGGTAATTCTTAAGACACACATAGTTGTTCAAAATCTAACAAAGCTGACTCTGCAAAGATTTTAAATTTCTGTTCAGAACACAGGGACTCAGTGCTATTTGTGTGAATCTGGCTTTTTTTTTCCCCCCCATGATCATGTAGCTGATGCTTCATTTTTCCTTTTTTTTTTTTTTTTCTTTCCTTCTCTCTTGGTTTTCAAGGCTTTGATAAAGTTCAAGAGTTATTTGTATTTTGAAGAAAAAGACTTTGTGGATAAAGCAGAGAAGAGCCTAAAGCAGACTCCCCATAGCGAGGTGAGTCATGGTCATCAAAATGTCAGAATTAGAAGAATTTGAACATTGGGTCCAACCCCCTTATTATGAAAGTGAGGGAATTGAGGCCCACAGGGTGGATGAAGGGATTTCTGCTAACAGAGCAGCAGCAGGGCCGGCGCACTCTCCTGCCTGCCGTGTTTTGTTCTTTTGGGCTACCTGCTGCTGCCGTGAGAGGGATGACCTGGATTCTTAGAGAAAAGGGGGTATAAAACAGTGGCCAAATAAAGTCTGAGGGCAATTGAGGAAGCAAGTCAGAGATACTTAATCCTTTGTCAGAGGAGGTAGCAAGTGCGGAAGGAGGAAACTGGAATAGGAGATTCAGGGCCTCGCTGTGTGACCCGGGGGGCGGCAGGAGCTGTGATGGCTCGTTCAGTGCCTTCTAGAACTTTCCCTGCCTCCCTTCTCCAGGGTTGTTGGGAACATGTTTGCCCAAGGTCATAGCACAATCAAAGAAGGGCTGGTGCATCTGGACCAACCACAAGGGCCCAAAATAGAAGGGGAAGGGATGGAAGAAAGTTCTGAGCTGGAAACATTTTTCCATAAAAATGCTGTGAAGCCACCTGCATCAGTAATAGAAGCAAATGTAGGAGAAATAAACTAGGATTCCGATTGTCTTTAGAGAAAAAGTAGTAAAGGGAAACAGTTAATTGAGCTAAGGAGATAATACAGCCAGAAAATACAGCCAGGCAGAAGATAGCTCTTGCTGGGAAGAAGAGGTAGAGAAAGTTACTTCAGAAAAAGGAGCCTTTTCTGAAGTCCATCCATAGTGGTTAAGAGAATATTCAGGATAGTTTCGAGAGAGAAAGGACAAAGAAATGAGGATTCAGAGACTTTGACAGAAGATCCTGCGAGATTTTCAAGTAGAAATGCAGAAGTGAGGACTCTGAAGGAAGGGACAGATAATGAGCTCAAAGGGTTAGTTCCAAGGGATCGTTACCTTTTTATAATTTAATAAACAGTGGAACTTTTGGTATAATCGGAATTCAGAAAGCAAATAAACCTGAGGACCAAGAAAAAAAAAAAAAAAGCACCATTGCACCTCAAAAAAAAAAAAAAAAAACCTGAGGACCAGCTGGAATAGTGCATGTAGATAGGCTCTGAAAAATCTAAGGTATTATATAAATGTCAGCTATTGCTATTACACAAGCTACATGCTATTCTTAGGATTTCTTCAAGTGCTGCCACCATACTGCTAATAAAGGGTTCTCCAACGGAGTTCTTTTTCAGTTTGTTCTTTTTAAAAATTCTGAAGTAAAACCGTGGTTTTTGTTTCAGATAATTTTTTATAAAAATGGTGTCAATCAAGGTGTGGCTTACAAAGATATTTTTGAGGGGGTTTACTTTCCGGCCATCTCGCTGTACAAGAGCTGCACGGTACGTATCGCCTGTTCATCCTGTGAACACAACTTGAGGGAGATAGGTGGACGGCTGTGGTGAAAGAGCCATAGATGGGATTCTAGAAGGAAATCTGAAAGGCCTAGGAGTGGGATGGGAGCGTATTCCTCCTGTTACTGCTTGTTCCAAAAACATGTGGGTCCTCCAGGAAGTATCTGCTTGGACAGATAAAGATCATGCAGTTATTGTAAAGCCCCATACCTTTCCTTTGGATGTGCTGTGTGGCCACTGTTGTTCAGTGTAAAGGATCTAAAGTATTTACACGCATAAATCAATTTGGTGTTATGTGTTGTGATAACCTACCATCATTAGTAACTGTTGCTTATAGTGATTTTTTAAAAAATATGATCCAGCATGAAGGGACTATCATTAGAGCCTACCAGCTAAAAAAACCAAACTATTTGAAAAGGCAGTGCCTGGAAGTTTCCATGTCCTCTTACTCTGTCAGTAGCCCCCATTGAAGTAATATAAGGAAATCTTTAGGTTATAGACAGGAATCAGCACAAGTTTATTTTATTTACCTAATTCTTGATGGCTAATGTATATTGACCACTTTTAGCAGTATTAATGTGTATCATTTGTTTCAGTTATACCGTGAATATCACAGCTACATTTAAAGCGAGAAATTTCCCATGTCACGTGAAGGTGTTCACTACTTTCTTCTTTTGTTTCTTCATGTCTGCTTGGATTGAATTTATCCCAGGTCTCCATTAACTTTGGACCATGCTTCAAGTATCCTCCAAAGGACCTCATGTACCGCCCTGTGAGTAACGTTGAACGTGTCTGCGTGCATCCTCAGGCTTCTTGCTGCACTTCCTCCAGTCTCACCTCCCCTCTCTGTTCCTTGTTCCTCCCGCAGATGAGTGACATGGGCTGGGGCGCTGTGGTGGAACACACTCTGGCTGACGTCTTGTATCACGTGGAAACAGAAGTGGATGGGAGGCGGAGTCCCCCGTGGGAACCCTGACCAAGTCCCCTTTTCTTTGCAGACACGGACTTCCTGGGGAATAATATGAGCGGGTTTTGTTTTTGTTTTTTAACTGTGGCAAATGTTTTCCCGAAGATACTGCAGAACACGGCCTCTGCTGTAGCAAATTAGAGGCCGGGTGGGTCTGAGAGAGACTCCCTGCCCTTCAGCACTCCCCCTTCTATCATGGCTTTTACTTCGTGTGCCATTCCCAACAGCTGCCGACCCTGGGATCCCATAAGCGCCCCGTGAACTGGGCCTGTGCCATGTACCCCACCAGCTGAGACTTGCTGCTTACTGTGTTTTCTAAGGAGTGGGTAACCTTGCCCAAGTAGCTAACATGTTTAAAGACATGTCCTTCTGCGGGCATTGCTTCCATCCCGCCTGGTTCCCAAGGAAGTGGTGGGCCTGTTTCTGAGAACAGCTGAAATCCATGGCTGTACATTCCAAACCAGTTTAACAGCTCTTTCCTTTCGCCGTGGGTGTGTTTTTGTTATTAATTTTGAGGTGTACCTTTGAACACTGGGATCTCTGAAACTACTAGGTCTGTAGAACTATACTTGTGAAGGGAACTTGCTTGCAGCTTTAACAATTAGAAACTCTTCCCAAATAAAACTTGTCTTCGAGTGTGTGTGGCACTTTGCTTCCCTTTCAGGTTGGGGTCCATGTGGCGACAGTGTCGGAACAGTAAGGCACTCTGAGGAAGGGGAGCCAGCCTTGGAGGAGAGACAGGTTTCTATCTCCACCCTCCCCCGTTGTTCGTTCCCTCCAGCCAATTTGACCACCCCCTCTTATCCTGTGAAACCCGACTCTCAAGAAGGTGAACAGGGGGCACTTCCCTGGGGGTCCAATGGCTAAGGCTCTGCGCTTCCAATGCAGGAGGCCCAGGTTCGATCCCTGGTCAGGGAACTAGATCCCACATGCCGCAACTAAAGATCCCACGTGCCACAGCTAAGACCCGGCACAGCCAAATAAATAAATAAATAAATAAATTTTAAAAAATTAATTAATTTATTTATTTATTTATTTTTGCCTGCGTTGGGTCTTTGTTGCTGCACGTGGGCTTTCTCTAGTTGCGGCGAGCGGGGGCTACTCTTCGTTGCAGGGTGCGGGCTTCTCATTGCGGTGGCTTCTCTTGTTTCGGAGCACAGGCTCTAGGTGCGTGGGCTTCAGTAGTTGTGGCACGCAGGCTCAGCAGTTGTGGCTCACGGGTTCTAGAGTGCAGGCTCAGTAGTTGTGGTGCACGGGCTTAGTTGCTCCGTGGCATGTGGGATCTTCCTGGACCAGGGCTCGAACCCGTGTCCCCTGCATTGGCAGGAGGATTCTTAACCACTGCGCCACCAGGGAAGTCCTAAATAAATATTTTTTTTTTTAAAAAGGTGAACAGGAACTTAAAAGGGTAAATGGTCTCCCTCCAGCTCTTCCCTTTGAACTTGTGTGTTGATCTGTGCAGGTTATCTTCCTGCCTTGCTTATCTTCCTTTGTAATACATGATGATTAAAGGACAGTTTTCAGAAGACTAAAAACTAGAATGTAAGAATGAGCCTTCCCCAGGGTCCCTGAGTGCTTCCCTGTCCCCCTTTTAATCAGTGGCAATGCAGTCCTCCCAGGATTGCTCCAGACTTCCCTGCGTGTAACTTCCTACCTAGGTTAATAGAGTGGTTCACCAAGAGTCCGGTAATATGTTGCCAAGGATCCCCATATATTATGCCTGTTTAATTTCCCAAATTTCAAGTGACTGTTGGTATCTTAACACAGAAGCTTTGACTAATGTATTTGTCTCCTAATGAATCACCCAGACCCAGGGTCTTTGTTTCGGTCATTCCACCTCTCTTAACAGGAAACCCAACAGAATCAGGCTGAGGTCTATTCATTCGTGGTCTTATGGAGCAGACTTGGTTATAAAGCTTCTGGATCATCAGGGTTTGAAGAACTCTAAGTAAACGAGGATGGTGTTATCTAGAGGAAGCTGGAGATGAATTCTTTGTAGCATGAATTACCACACATGTAAGTTATGCACCCACTCTCCATTTAAATGATCAAATTAGGGGTTTGTGCATTTCGCTTTCATAAATTGGAGGTTACAGAAATAATGATTTTTGCCTGTTTATACTGCGTATTCTGTGTGTGTGTTTTGATTAGATTCATTTGAAGGGCTCAAAGAATACCCACTCTTCTTATAGTCCTATATAAAATGGTTTCTGTAAGCAGATCATCACTGACAATTCATTTTATTCCAGTGTAAAATTAAACAAGTGAGAAAATATCTCCCCAGGTACCTCAAAGACACAGTTGCATAGTTTGAAAAAGGCAAATTATAATCAAACTCAAAACCATGGTGTGTGTTGAAAGCCCATTTCTTTACTCTCAGCCTGTTCTCTTGAAACCGGAGCATATGTTGCTCTACACATCTTTCAACAAGTAACCCTTCCTCTTAGCTGGGAGTAGATGATAATTCTGTTCTGGAAACACTTTTACAATTATCCCATCTCACTCTGAAGCTCCTGGCTGGATAAACATAATTTCATCTATGCCAAAAATAGACTACTAAGAAACAATCAGAATAAATATTAATAAATATCTCTATCAGTTGTAAATTCTCAGTACCTCAATAAATTATAACAGCATTCCTGCTACTGCTCATTTGTTTAATAAATAAGCTAGAATTCTAATTCCAAATGGTGTAAATCATCAATGCTGTTAGCACTGGAATGGAAGAGCTTCAAGTGATTATGGAATGGAAAAGCTTCAAGTGATAATGGTTAGGTTTTCATCCTACTTATACATTTTAGCCAAATAACCCCATCTCAACTTACATTTTTTTAAGCACCAATTCTCTGAATCTTGGAAAGGGATTTTGCTGTCACCCTATCACCCCTTCTTCCAGCCATCTCCTCCAAAATAGTAAAACATTGACCTGTTAAAGCAGAGAAATTGGCAGCCCCGAGTCAAGCTAAGAGGAAATGTAATAGACTCCAAACTAAAGATTCAGCTCCCTTTTTAGGTCTAAACAATCACTAATGGGAAAGTAATAAAATTTGCTTTTGTTTGATTTTATCTTAGTAATACCATTCTGTCACTCGCCTTTGGTTCTATCCTTTTAATTAGGTAAATAAAAATCTTCAGTCATAATCTTCATCTTCCAATGCCCGTTAATCAGCTACCAGCTATAAAGTTCTTTTAAGAACTGATTTAGTCTTGTGCTTATCCTGTAAATTAAATTTTTATGAAAGATTCTGGTGACAGATCCTCCATGATTGAATGACCTAAGTCCCCTGGAGTTTTTCCTTTGAATGAGGTAGGGGACTTAGTTTAACTAATTAAAGTCTTCATCCATGACTCCTTTAGTATGAAGTTGCAATTTGCTAGCATGGATTTTAAGAGTAGAATTTTAAAACAGGTACAGACTAAAGTTTTTGTGTTAGTTACGATTCTTTATTCTGACTACTGCTCATGGAAGAAGTAGGGGAATAAGTCTGATAATTAGTGTTGTATTTTTTCATTAAGATAACTTGAACTAGAGTTCCGGACAGTATCTGCTGTGGGAGTTGCTTGTTCTTTGGCGCAGTTCTCTGCCATCTTGGTGGAGGAGCAGAGGGTTTCAGGAGGCCCTGTGTAAGACCTGCTGTGTCTGCACATGTGGCCCACAGGGAACGGCGCTCTCGAGCTCATCGAGCATGCGGCCCTAATCCTTGTATTTTGCACCCTCTGCACCCTGCGTTCGTTAACTGGTAGCATGTTAAAGATGTTTCTAGGTAGACAAGTAAGGACCCAGAAAAAAAAGTTTTACAAATATTTTGGGACTCCTAGGCTTCATTTTACAACTAATCAGTGAATGAAGTTAAAAGAGCCTTGTCCCCACTTTCTTGGTACTAAAATGTTACCCATCTGAGTTCTAGTATCATATTGGAAATGCACCACCATCCCATCCCACTGTCCCTGGATGAAGATCTTTAACAGACTTGTAGGCTTCCAGCAGAGACCTCCTCGTGAGCCTGCAAGCGTGCTCAGCTGGGAGCCGTTAGCAGCAGCAGGCTGGTCTTCAACACCTGGCTTCAAGAGCGGGGCGGGACTCCAGGCGCTTGCGCAGGTGGTTGGCAAAATCCACCTGGGTCTGCGAGAGGACCTGGTTGATGATAGTCTTTGGCAGCCATCCCTAGAGTTGAAGGTAGAAGAATTTGGCCATCTTGTGGGTGACATTCCGCTCTAGACACTGCCATGCCCGATCACACACCTGGTGGGTTGCCTAGGCTTGGCCTTCTAGCTCTGTTGGTACGTGCCCCCGTTCAGTTGATCAGGGTCAGGGGCTGGAGGACTGCATTACTGCCCTGCTGTCATGACCGTGTCAGAAGCGCTGGATTTGCTGTCCAGACAGATTTCAGCCCTGTCTTCCCAGCGGTGTGACCCTGAGCTAGCTACCATACCTTCTTGGGCCTAAGTTTCCTTCTTTCTAAAAATAACTACAGAATTGAAATTTGATATGAGAAGTAAGAGGGAGCCAGTGCAGGCTTCTGAGGTGGTGGAATAGCAGTTAGGCCATCACTCCAGTGTCCCCTCTGCAACGGTCCAGTTCCCTCAAAGTGGAGGCTCTTTCCAGGTGTGTGCGGGATGATGTGGGAGCCGTAAGAGCTTACTTTGCTCACCGCCGCCTGTCCCGAGCCGCCCCCCGCCCCCCGCCCCTTACCTTGAGGTCGATGTTGAGCAGCCAGGTGAGTTTGGTCTTTGAGGGGCTTCCAGCCAGGGGATGGAGCACCATGCAGGTGGGGCCGTGCTCAGCTCTGCCGGGTGAAGACACGTCAGGTCAGGAGGACAAGGCTGAGTTCTCGAACACTGACTAGTCTTCCCAAATCTCATCAGAGAAGTGTCCTTTGCCAAGGGTGACATTTAACAGTTGGCACGGTTACCAGCTTATCAGAACAAATGCTGATTGGAGCTGGAGCTGAAGCCTGGAGGCCTCCTGCGGTGCCTTTTAGTCGCTGGATGACGGGGAGGGTCCAAGGAAGAGGGTCCAGGGTGGTGCTGGGGCCCCTGGGAGGACTCAGGTAGCAACCTTGTTCTACGTGGTATGGTTCTGTTTTAATCAACATTACAGTGGGACCTGAGCATACCAGCTAAACCTCAGCCCTACTTCTTTTTTTTTTTTTTTTTTAACATCTTATTGGAGTATAATTGCCTTACATTGTTGTGTTAGTTTCTGCTGGATAACAAAGTGAATCAGCTATACGTATACTTATATCCCCATATCCCCTCCCTCTTGCGTCTCCCTCCCACCCTCCCTATCCCACCCCTCTAGGTGGTCACAGAGCACCGAGCTGATCTCCCTGTGCTATGCGGCTGCTTCCCACTAGCTATCTGTTTTACATTTGGTAGTGTATATATGTCCATGCCACTCTCTCACTTCGTCCCATCAGCCCTACTTCTTGTTTTAGAAAATTACTAAGGTTCTTAAACTTGCTGGGAGGGTCAGGACAAACTGGTTATGTAAGTGTGGCCAGTCTTGTCTTCCCCCCGCTGCGATGGAAAATGAGACTTCCTCTGTGAAAGGAAGCTGAGGGTAGGAGCCAAGGATGGGTTTCTTAGAGCTGGGGATGCATCACGCACTTGACAGGTGCATGTCCCCAGCCTGTGTTAGAAAAGGGAGCTTTTGAGGCTGCTGCCAGTGTTACCTGATGACGCCCTTCTGCTCGGGCATCTCCCCGTAGTGTGTGGCCATGCCAGCCAGCACACACATGGAGCCCCGGCGCTTGGTACAGCGCACACTCACGAAGTCTCGGGGCCCCACAAGGTTTCCTGCCGCCTCTGCGGCCAACTCGTGAGTGATGACTGTGTCTTTTCCAATCTTCTGCAGGACCTGCCAGGCCACAGAGAACCAGAGTCACTACTCAGCCAGGTGGGGGGCCGAGGCACACCGCAGCTCACAGCCCCCTCCCGACTGCTGTGGCCATCCTTCCGCCTGGGCCTCCCCACCTTGATCTCCTTGACATTCGGGTTCCACTCGCCCATGGCCTCCATGTGCTCCACGAGCTCTTCGTAAAGCCTCTCCATGGGCTGGTCCACTACCACCTCCAGCCGGAACACCTTGCCCACGTCTGGGATCACTTTACTCAACACTTCGTCCCCATTCGCCTATCGGCAGGGAAGAGAGGAGCCCCAAGGGAAAGGTTAGAAAAAAATATTCCTGGCCGAGGACACGTAGACAGTGCCGGGCAAGGCAGGAGGGGAACAGCCAGGGGAACTCTAGGCTAAGCCTGAGTAAGCCTGGAACCATCTCTGATTAAGGTAGAGGAGGTCATCTTTCCTGCCGCCTGCCTCGTATGTCTGCTGAGGACTGGGGAGGTAACCTGCCTGTTCCCTGGGCCCTTTTTTCTTGGGTGTAAATGTTGATGGGTGTGGGTAAGTGCCACCTGAGAAGGCCCTTACTTGACTTCAGAAGCTCAAAGATCCTGAGAGAGACGCACCTGGGAGCAGGGAATGTGGTTTACAACCAGCTAATTTCCCACACAGGTTTTTTTAAAAGTCCAATCCCTCATTTTACACCAGAGGGATGTAGGGCCAGAGAAGGTCAGTGAGATGCCCCAGGACCCTTAGCTAAGAGCATTGCTGGGCCTAGCTCCCAGATTTCCCAACTCGCAAACTTGTAGTCTCTTAACTTTGAGAACTTGGAGAAGGAAAGATCTCACCTGAACTTTGGCCAATGGGCAGCATGTGAGCTTTTGGTGAAGATAAAGCCACCAAAGTCTCGGTAGAGCTGTTGGCCTTTAACACACGCCTTGTTCCCAGCTCCCAGTGAAGGGGCAGTGGTCAGGAGCAGAGCACCCCAGAGGGCCTTGGGCCGCCTGTATCCCAGTGCAGCCCTGTTGCGAGTGAGCCCAGGTCACCCCTGCGAGGTCAGCCATAAGGCGGGCTAACAGCACAGGCACTGCGCTTCAGCACTGGAACTCTGACCCAGTGGGGATGAGGCCTCTGCCGCCCCTGGAGTCCCCGTTTTGCATGGTCTGAATGGGTGTACAGTGCATTTGGAGGGTAGCTAAGGATGCAGGAACAACATTTCTCAAACGTGAGTCTCCAGGACATCTTTGTTGGAGGAAAGGGGTATCTGGGGATATATTCTTGGGAAAGGAGAATTCTCAAACTGCTTGCTGCCCAGTAGACTGTTGCACAAGGCCGGACTTCTGAGAGGAGTAGAGACCCCAGCTGGCCTTGAGCAGATGGCCCGCAAGAGCGAGGAGCTGTGGGTTCCTCCGCACCCACCCTTACCTGCTGGCTCTCCTTCTTCCAGCCCTCCTGGTCACTGAGGATGCCCAGGGCCCTCTGCATGGCCTCCTCTCCCTGCTGGATATAGGCCAGTTCATGGTCGCTGTAGAGCGTGTCTTCCAGCTGAGAACCTGGACACAAAGCCACGGAGAGGCTGAGCTTCCTAGCCTCCCACGAGCTTTCACCCCTTTCATCTCTGAAGAGCCCGGACCAAAGCCATATGGTCCAGCCTGCAGGTTAAGTTAGACACGGGGGACAGGGAGGGGGTCTCGCCATGAGCAACGCCATTCCCATCAAAGTGAGTGAGGACGGCTGGGGGATGCGGGGGGAGGGACCAGAGCCACATGCACATCCTTTGCCCCCCCCCCCCCCGCCCGGAGCTCCCCGCCGCTGGTAGAAGCCCAGAAGCCTCAGCACTTACCGAGCAGGGAGCCGCGACGCCGAACCTGGTTAATCCAGGCAGCTGGGGTCGGGCCCCCCGGGGCCCTCCGGTTCAGCTCCTGGCCGATGGCCAGCACAGCCTGGTGCCTCAGCCCTGCAGGGAAGGGAGGGAAACTGTCGCTTAGGAGCAGAAAAGCCCCTTAGAGAACGTTCCACCCCTTCATCTCATCACAGAGGAGGAAGCTGGCCTGGGGCAGAAAGTGACTTGATCAGGAATACCTCCAGGGCCCAGAAACCAGCCTGCCTTCTGGGCTGGCCGGGCCTGGAGGCGGGGGCCACACTCAAGCTTGCTGGTTTCCTTCTTGAAAGGGAGAGAAGCTTTGAACAACCTATCCTGCTACAGAAGGGGAATTACAGCCACCAGTCCCCTGAGGTCTGTGTGGTTTCTGCGTGAGTAACTGCTCCGTGTGCCCGGGGGTTCCCGCTGATCTAGAGAGAAGAGCCCCACGCCGGGTACAGGTCTTCCAAGTGCGGCTTCCATCTAAACAGTGGCCACTTGAACCCAGTGTAATTAGAAAGGACTTGCTTAGGTTTGTGGTCCCTTCAGCGACAGCAGGGAATTGACTCCAGTGACCCTGGTTTCTGCCTCCTGACTGATGACAACGAGACTCCCCACCTCACCCACCTTCCCTCTCTATGTGCTCCTCGGCTGTCTTACTCCCCTTTCTTGTCCTTCTCCCCGTCTCCCGCCTGCCCTGCCTCAGGCTTGCCAACACAGCTTCCCAGAGTCACTGCGGCTCAGACTTCCCTGGCACCCTTGGTACCCATCCCAGAGAAAGGCAGAGTCAGGAAGAAGCCAAGACAGCTCGGAGCCCTGGAGGGGAGGCTGGGGATGACAGAGTCTGGAAGGCACCCAGGAACCTTCGCATCCAGCTCCGTTCTTCAGCGCGGGGGACACTGAGGTATGGGGTAGGGGGAAAGGCTTGCACAGGCTCCCCCACTGAGCAGCACCCCTGGGACTTGAGTGGCCTGTCCCTCCCCCCCCCAGGCGCACACTTTCCCCACTAGACATTGCCTGCGGGCTCCTGGTCACCCGGACAGGGGGGCCCAGGAGCTCACCCTTCATGTTGCGCATGTGTCTGTAGGAGCTCCCGGCGCACAGCTTGAACGTGGCGAGGAGCATGGTTCCCTGGCGGTGGGGGCAGGCGTGGAGGCTGGCGGTGGTGCTTCTGGCCTCTGCTCCTCTCCTCCTGGGCCTGTCAGGGTTGGCCTCTGGGTCCTGCAGCCGCGGCCGGACCGTGCGTCCTGCGCCTTAAATGCCTCCAGCCGAAGGCTGTGTTTCATCATCAGGAGATAAAAAAGCCATCACTCATAGTGTAAAGGAAGGCACCAAGGATAGAGGGATTGCCTCACAAGGAGCCTTTGGCCATTTGCAGGGAGTGCGGGCGGGGGTGGGGAAAGGGCTTGGGAGGCTGCTGCCTGACGGGGTGGATGGAGGGGAGAGAAAAAAAAGGAGCAGCAGAGGTCAAGGCAATTTAGAAAAAAGTATGCACATGTGACAGTGGTTCTCAAGCAGCAAGCTGTTTAAAATGCAGCTTTGTAGCCCTCATGCTCAGAAATTCCAGATTTAACAAGTCTAGAATTGAGAAACCTGAAACCTCTGAAACCTGTATTTAAAAAAAAATTCCCAGGTGATTGCCATGAAGGTATTCTGTGAACTGTACACTAGGCTTTGAGAAGCTCTGCCCTGGGAGAGCACCCAGGGCTTCTGATAGGGGACAGGCAGGCAGAGCTGACAGAGGCCACCCAGCCCCAGGGTGAGGGGCCTGAAGTCTCGGGAGGAACGGCGCTCCCACCCGGTTCTACAAGAATCAAGTCATCACCCCTGCGGTCGCTGACCTACAGTACACCCTGGAAGGAATTCAGGAAGACAATTAGGATGAGGCACGCTGTGCTCTGGGAAAACAGGCAAAGTAAGCCTTTAGACAGTTATCAATATTATAATATTTTAGAAAGTTTTTATGAATCTGGATTCTTACATCTTATACTTAGAAAAGCACTAAAATCATGAACGGAGAAACTCGTCGCTTGTGACCAGGAGCAACCTTCTACCAAAATGTGTGCTTGAGTGCAGGTACCCTTCACCTAAATCACACATAAGCCAGCGTCCCCCTTACCTCTCCCTCTTTAGAGCAGTTCCTCAGAGCTATCTGAGAGGCTGTTTCCCAGGCTATAGTCCTCAGTAAGTCCCCAAATAAAACTGAAACTCACAGCTCTCTTGTTGTATGTTTTTTTCAGTCGACAGTTTTGCTGACCATGAAGGAGCACAGAGCTAATAACTTCTCTCCTCCATCTGAACACTGTGAAGATTCAGGACCTTGGTAGCAGCAAGGGCCTTTTATTCCCATCCACCTCCTCAGCGAGTCCAGACGAATTTGGGTGAGTTTCTCCTGGTTCTCAGATCTCCCAATTATTGGTTGATAATCCTGAGTTTTATTTGGTGGTGTATAACAGGTACCTGACGCCCAGTTGAAAGATACTCGGGGAGTGCCCCCCGCCCAGTTCTGCCTCCAGAAAGACACTGAATGGTCTGGACCGAGCGACTAGGTGTGAGGCTGGCCAAATGTCTTTCCTCAATTAGGCCAACTAAGGGGTGTCAGAAAGCCAACCTCTGACTAACACCCCAGCCAGATTGATGTAAAATACATACGGAACTTATCTTACAAGTACTTACTTAATTGGGAACTAACCACTGAACTGCGTAAGAAATTAAAGAATTCTAGTGGAAACCCTGATGGCTTAATAAAACTGTTAAAGGATCAAGATCAAGCATTAGTTACAGGGCTTCCCTGGTGGCGCAGTGGTTAAGAATCCACCTGCCAATTCAGGGGACATGGGTTTGAGCCCTGGTCCGGGAAGACCCCACATGCCGCGGAGCAACTAAGCCCGTGTGCCACAACTGCTGAGCCTGCGTGTCACAACTACTGAAGCCCGCATGCCTAGAGCCCGTGCTCCGCAACAAGAGAAGCCGCTGCAATGAGAAGCCTGCACACCACAACGAAGAGTAGCCCCCGCTCGCCGCAACGAGAGAAAGCCCGTGCGCAGCAACGAAGACCCAACGCAGCCAAAAATAAATAAATAAATAAATATTTTTAAAAAAAGATTGGTTATATATGACTGATAACTGATGAGTATGGTTATAATTTTTATGACTTTTTGTCAGAAGTATTACTGGCTTTTAATCTTTGTTTTCTAGATATAAGGAAACCTTAAGCTAATTATGACTTACAGCAACTTGGTAAATTAGACCTTTGTAAGCAGAACTGAAACATTTATCTTTTCTTTCTACTTGATCCCACCAGAAAATGGAAACCTTCAGGTTCCCAGTAGCCTTATCAGGTGAATAAGGAAGGTCAACTCCTGGCAGGTGCAAGAATGTCAAGGTATTTTGGAGACCTTGAGAAGAGAGGAATTCGCCCAAATCTATAGTTATTGTGGCGGAATCTAATGGCAAGCCCTTGGCATGGCTTTCCTGGCTCAACTTGAGAGGCCTTTTAAAAGTTCAGTCTGAAATTCCTTATGAAAAGTTCCAGGAAAAACAATTTAAAAGAGCCTATATAATCAATTACACTTATGTAAATAATCAGGCCAAGTTTATTTTGCAAACAAATTAGCCTTAATTGGGCTATATTTGGTAGAAATGAAGGTGATTTTAGAGAAAAAAAAAGTTCTAGTGGATATTAAGTTCTAATGTTGTCAACTGTCTTCCAAGTTTGTACTTACTGCCCAAGGCTCACTTCTTTTATTGGCTCCTTGTTATAGTATTGTGAAGTTTAATTGAATTATTAAAAGGACATTGTAAGTTTGTTTCTGAAGCTTATCACAGTAATCCTTGGATGAAGATCAGATGCCCCATGACCTGTAACAAGATTACATATACTAGAAAATATATCATTTAAAGGACTTTCTCCAACCTATACAGAAGGACCCTCCAATGAAAATAATGACAACTAGGTGACTTGATTAACCAAATAAATAGTTCTACATAAGATCAATGATTGTAATAGTGTAACCCTAGATATGGGAAGAAGCAGTAAGAGGGAAACTATTCCTGTAGTTTCCAGTAAGAGGGAAACTATAACAGACTAGTAAGACTGTTATGGGCCCAGTTCAGTAACAGCACATTGAGTGACCTATATCAACGAAATCCTCACCAGACCTAAGAATGAGCCTTCCTAGCGCCATGGGACAAATTGGTCATGAAATGCCTCCTAAACCTTGGTCAAAACTATGACCAAGGGGAGGGTACTGCCAACCCGAGGAATGTTGCCCACCATCCAGTTCTACAGCCCCTGCAGTCGCTGACCTATAGTTACCCCTAAAAGGACTTCAGGGCGAAGATCAGGATGAGGCACTCCGTGCTCTGGGAAAACTGGCAGAACTGGCCCTCAGATAGTTAGAGATTTTCAGGAGACAGTTTTTGTGAACCCGGACTCTTGCATCTTCCCTTACTTAGAAAAGCACTAAAATCATTAAAGGAGATACCTGCTTCTCATGACTAGCAGCACCCTTCTCTGAGACACGTGCTTGGTCGCACGTACCCTCTTCACCTAACTCACGTATACTTCAGAGCAGTTCCTCAGAGCTGGGAGGCTGGCTCCTGGGCTACAGTCCTCGCCAAGTCTCCAAACAAAACTGAAAAGTCACAGCTCTCACGTTGTGCGTTTCAACTGACGGTGGAAATGAGCTGTTCAGGGTCACACAGCTGGTCGGCGGCAGGTCTGGGACAACAACCTTCAGTCCATCTTTACACGGCTCCTCCTGCAGCCCCCCGACACTTCGTGTGTTCAGCTGTTCAATTATTGATACATCCATTTCTATCAACAGCCTTTACCAAAGCCCTGTTTAGGGTCAGTTCCCTTCTCAGGGGTTAGTTCTGGAGCAAGGATGACACCTCAGGGCTGAGTCCTGTCAGCTCACAGAGCAGAGCAGGGAACTGGCCAGAGACACAAAGAGAGGGGGCCTGGGCCTGGCCGTGCCCCACGCCCTTCCTCATGCTTTCCCGAGTAACATAGGCTGGCCTGGCATGAGCTGAAAGGTTCAAAAGACAGGGTATTGGGGTGCCCAGCCCAGTCTTTCCACTTTGGGGGGCCCTGTGGTCTGAACGGGGACTCGTGAGAGGCCCAGTCTCTCCTCTGCAGTTCCCACGCTCTGGTCCAGGCCCAGTGAGGGGGATCTCATTCCAGTCTGCATGCTGGTCTCCAATGACATCTTTTCCTCTTAAGGTTGACCTTGAGGTTGCTTCTGAGCCAGATTCACCTGGCAAGAAGGTCGGGGGTCGAGAGAATCACATTGAATTTGGCCCTGGTCCTGGGCCTGCCCCGCAGGTGAGACAGTTCCGTGTCCTGTCACCACTGCACGGAGATGGAGGGAAGGCCCCCCCCCACCAGCTCTTGCTGTCCCCCTCACTCTAGAAAGGACGAAACAGACAGGACCTGCCTGGAGCCAGGCCGGGTGCCTGGTGTCCATAGGGAACCGGTGAGTCCCACACGCCCCCTTCAGGCCGTGCTGGCACAGGGAGACGCGGCCAGCAACCCGGAGAAACGCCTGTCCCGGGCTGCGCTCCGAGCAGTGGCTGCCTGGCGGCCCCGGCCCGCCCTCCAGGGCCCCCGCGCCCGCCGCCCGCTTGAGCTGTGAAGGCCACCCAGCCTTCTGGAACTGGCTTGTCCCTTACTGTGGGTCCCCCTAGAGGGGCTGTCCTGGTTCTGATTTGTGTCACGGCGTGTGCGTGCTCGCTGTCTCTTCTGTGGGGCTGGTTCCCCTGCCCTCCCAGCGCTCAGCTCCCGGCGGGGCGGGCGGCGGCACAGGGCAGGCCCCTGCTCCTCCTCTACAGGGAGCAGCTGGGGAGCTGACTCTTAGGAACCCTGCTTGTGGGCTTTGTTTCCGGCCCTCTCAGAGTCACAGGGAAGCTGGCACCCGAGGGAGAGCCTTGGCCTCTTGTTTGTCTCCAGCCTGAGCCAGCGGCGTGGAAAGAGGTCGGAGGGCCCGGGGGGAAGGCAGCAGGCCAGCCGCCCCAGGCTTCTCCTCCGTCCTGGCCCACGTGCGCCCTCGTGCACACGTGCCTCTCGGTGGGGGAGGAGAGGGGTTACCATGGGACAGGCCACACAGATAACGTTCAAGGCCCTGCCATTGCTGTCCTGGGGAGAATCATGGCCGTTATGACGGGGAGGAGGTGGTATGGGGAGACTGCAGGATCGGGGCACAGGCTGCTGCTGATGTCAGAGCCTGCCACTGACTCTGGGACGGGTGTGGGGTGCTGGTGACCTCCTCCTGGGCCAAGGTTCTCTTCCTCAGCCTTTCCAGGCTGAGCGCCTTGTTAACTCTCACGGTCCCTCTGAGCAGGAAGGTAGGCAAAGAGGTCTGGGAATTCCCTCTGGTTCTGGAAGTCCTCTGTGTCTGGCTTTGCTTTTGGATGAGGGCAGAGCCCCCAAGGGTGGAGACCAGAGGGCACCGCAGGCCGGGAGGGAAGAGATGCGGCCCAGGCTGTGCAGAGTGCTGGAAGGCCCAGGGCCGGGGAGGGAGGACCCCACTCATTCACTCAACAGTCCTTTGCTGCGTGTCCACTGTGTAGCTCCACAGTTACAGGGGAAGATGAACCAGGTGACCCCCTGTGGGGAGCTGGAGGGCGGATGAGGAGGGAGCACCTAACGACACAGGAGGAGGAAGGGGGTGCTTCTGGGGGGAAGTCAGATTAGGAAGGAGTCAGCCAGGTGGGAGAGGGGCTGGGGGGCAGGCGCTCCAGGTAGAGCATGGAGCGGGCGGGGGTGGGGGCGGAAATCTGAGGGGTGCTCAGCTGTGGAGTGTTTGTAGGGCGAGGAGGGAAATCGAGGCTGGAGAGAGAGGCGCAGAGGTCAGAGCCAGCGGGCGGGCCTGGGAAGATTCCTCCGCAGGTTCCCGGGAAGCAGAGGCGGCGAGTTGAGGAGGGGACCTTGAGCTGGCGTGGCCCGGCCCCGAGGAGGTGAGTACTGGGCATCGCCAGCGGCCTTCGACCTTGGGCGTGCGGGGAAGCTGTGGACTGCAGGGCAGAAAGCACAGAGGTCGAGTTCAGACGGACTTCCCATCCCACTCCCACCACTTACTTTATGATTGGGAGCCCCTCACTTCAGTTTGAACTTCCTCATCTATAAAATAGCGGTATGTTTTCTTTTTCCTTTTCTTTTTCTTTGTGTAATCCTCTCAGGGTGGTTATAAGGCTTGAATCAGGTAACAATACATCAAGAGCCCCCAGGACCAAGCCCTAACTTCTCAGCCAGTGTCTGGGCCCTCCCGACTCCCCCCAGCCGCCCTTCTCGTCTTGCCCAGCTCAGCGCGCTCCCGAGGTGCCCTCCACGTTCGGGGCAGCTCACAGCGTTACCCCCTGAAAGGCTTCCCTTTGGGCACCCTGTCCCCCTACTCTTTAGTTAGAATTCAATACCTTTGGGCCCCCCGGCAGACATTTATCACAGTATCAGTAAGACTGTTACCATTCCCCACACACACCTTTTTTAAAAGACTGTTTTAAGAGCTGTTTTAGATTCACAGAGAAACTGAGAGGAAGGAACAGAGATTTCCCGTAGACCCTCTGCCCCCGCACCTGTAGATCCCCCCTCTCTCCGTGTCTGTGAGTTCCGCCCGTAAGGACCTGTAAATGCCATGAGGACTTGGATCCTTTCCAAATTCTTGATTCCCCAGCACTTAGCACAGTGCTGGATAATTAATAGATACTGAATAAATGTTTAGTAAGTGATTGGGAAGCATGGAGCCTGGCACTTTGTAGATTATCAGTAAGTATTGATTTTCTTCCAGCTCTTCCATCCTGCTTATAGGGTACATGCTTATTTAATATCTAAAGAGTGGAGTGTTTTCCCCCAAAGGGGCCACTGTGAGAGGGCAGCAGAAAGTTAAGGCAAGTTTAACTCATTGGGCTTGAGGTCATTATGGATTACCTCCCTTCAGAGAATATATATTTTTTAAATAAATTTATTTTTATTTACTTATTTTTGGCTGCGTTGGGTCTTTGTTGCTGTGCGCGGGCTTTCCCTAGTTGCGGCGAGCAGGGGCTACTCTTCGTTGCGGTGCGTGGGCTTCTCATTGCGGTGGCTTCTCTTGTTGCAGAGCACGGGCTCCAGTAGTTGTGGCACGTGAGCTCTAGAGCGCAGGCGCAGTAGCTGTGGCGCACGGGCTTAGCTGCTCCGCGGCATGTGGGATCTTCCCGGACCAGGGCTCGAACCCATGTCGCCTGCATTGGCAGGCGGATTCTTAACCACTGCGCCACCAGGGAAGCCCAGAGAACATTTTATGTAATCCAGCACTTAATTCCTCAATTTGAGTTGGTTGCCGTTATGTTATCACTCTTTATTATTTTTTTTTTTTTTTGGCTGCGCCACGTGGCATGCAGAACTTCCCCATCCAGGGATCGAACCCACGTCCCCTGCATTGGAAGCATGGAGTCTTAACCACTGAACTGCCAGGGAAGCCCTGTTATCATTCTTATTTGTACAGAGGAGACTAAGTGTAAGCTCAGTGAGGGGATGGAAGGCATCCCATGAGTCTGGGGGGACTCAGCAGATGATAATGGCTGGCGTGGAGCGCTCCTGAGCCAGGGGTGGCTCTAAGCTCTTCACACATGTTCACTCACTCCTTACCACCACCCAAAGAGCTGGTGCTATTAGATCCCCATTTTACAGACAAGGAGCTGAGAGGTGCCGCTGGACCAAGCTCTGAAGTGAAGAAAACAGGACGCACAGCCCGTGCTCTTCACCATTTTTTTTTTTTAATTGAAGTACAGTTGATTTACAGTGTTGTGTTAGTTGCTGCTGTACAGCAAAATGACTCAGTTATACATACATATGTATATCCTTTTTCATATTCTTTTCCATTATGGTTTATCACAGGATACTGAATATAGTTCTCTGTGCTCTACAGTAGGACCTTGTTGTTTATCCATCCTCTGTATAATAGTTTGCATCTGCTAATCCCAAACTCCCCGTCCATCCCTCTCCCACCCGCCTCCCCCTTGGCATCCACAAGTCTGTTCTCTATGTCTGTGAGTCTGTTTCTGTTGCGTAGATAAGTTCATTCGTGTCATATTTTAGATTCCACATATAAGTGATACATATGGTATTTGTCTTTCTCTGTCTGGCTTACTTCACTTAGCATGATAGTCTTTAGGTCCATCCATGTAGCTGCAAATGGCATTATTTCATTCTTTTTTATGCCTGTGTGCTCTTCATGTTTTAAAATCTCCTGCTTCTCTCTGAAAAGCGGGGCCCGTGTTTGCCTCTCATACCTGACAAGTCTCGGGGTGATGCTCAGCACGCTTATCGGTCCCCTTACACTGGTTCCCTTGTTCTCGTCCGCCTGCTTCCAGCAGGTGAGAGCCAGGGACGTTGGCAGGGGCCACAGTTAAAGCTGTCTGTCTTCCGTAATAGCCTGAACCAGAAGAGCAAACTGAAGGCAGGTGGGCTGAGTTTAACTTTCCAGATATTTTATTTGACCTGCACGCTATCTTTAGAAAATTTTGAATTAGTTGCCAACACAAACTGTAGGGACAGAAAACAGATCAGTGGTTGCCAGGGGCTGGGGAAGGAGGGAGAAGTTAAATTCACAGGGGCAGGGGTGATGGTGATATAACTATATGCAGTTGTTAAAACTCACAGAATTGTACACTAAAAAGAGTGAATTTTACTGTATGCAAACTTATTCGTCAATAAAACTGGGTCTTAGGGATGAATTCCCAGGCAATCTGGGTTTCTGACCTTGGATACGGCCAGCACTGGGCCCTCTCTCTTCCTTGCGGTTCTAGCTGCTGGCCGGCTGGTGCTCTGACACCGCTTAATGCTCTGCGTTTCCCGAGCAGCAGCGTTTGAGACCATGTTCTACCCCTGGGTCCTGCAGCAACTGCTGCTGAATGTCTGAAGTTAAGGAGGAAAAAAAAAAAAATTTTTTTTTTTTTTTAAAGGAGAATAGGTTCAAAATAGGAGGTTGAGAAGGGGGAAAAAGAGAGGCAAAGCGGTGAAGTGAGACATGAGAAAAGAAGAGGACTTGATTTTATTTTCTGCTCCCATGTAGCCCTGGCAGAGCCGGAGGAGTACACAGGTAGGGGAGTGCTCACCAGGGTGGACAGCCCCAGAGCTTTGGGACAGGTGGGTACATGCCATTTTCTAGGGTGGGTTTCCTAATTCTTTCAGGCTAGGAGGTCTTGGGTCACTTAGCTAGATACAAAACCTGCTTCGCTGGCAAAAGCAAGCACCCATGAAGCAGTCTCTTGCTCTTTATCCCCAAAGGGGTAATATGCAAGGTGGAGGTGGGGCACTGCAGTTGGGAGGAACACGGACTGAAGAGTATCTGTTGCCTCCAGCAACCCTGACAAGTCCTCCCCCACCCCCAGCCCCGTTTCCCTGGGATGCTCTTCCAGACGTTGGCACACCAGTCATCTCCAGACTCTTCATGCCTGGGGGGCTGTGGTCTCCAGTGAGGGCAGTAAGAGAACACCTCCACATTCAGCGTAAGGATCTCTGCTAATCACTCCACTCCGGGATGCTCGGTGGGTCCTGCCGTCCTCATCCTTTGAGGCCTTACTGGCCTCTGAAGCATCTTATCTGACCAGCCTGAATTCACTGCATTCCCCATCCATCCATCTGTCCATCAACCCGTCCTTCAACCCCAGAAATATGTACTGAGACTTGATATATGCCCGGTAACATCCTAGATGTGGGACTACAGGAGTGAACATGACAAAAATCCTGTCCTTAAGGGTTTACATTCTAGTGGGGGAGTGGAGCAGACAGTAAAGTGAAACTTATGTTGGACTGCGATACTTGCTCTGGTGAAAAGCAAAGCTGCCAAGGATATAGGTGGGGGAGGGGGGAGGTGTGCTATTTAAAACACGTCGTGAGGGAAGGATTCTTGCAGTTATCTGGGACAAGTATGTCCTAAGCAGAGAGAACAGGAAATTCCGGCCTCGTCCAGGGCCTGCACCATCTGCCGTCTGTACCTCACTCTGCCTGACCTGCCACCCATACTCCTGTGAGCAAAACTGAGGCCACTCTCCAGCCATCACATCTGTGTCATACCCCTGGGGTTCACGCTGACGTGGCATCCCTGAGAAGCCCTCCACAATGGGCAGGATGAGGGCATCTGGTTCTGCTAAGTATCCAGGGCCTGTTGGGAGTTTATCCGAGCAGGGGAGGAGAGCAGATACTGTGGCTTAAATTCAGCCGACAACATGCGACGTAAGGTCAAGGGCCAAGGAAAGGGGAAAAGAACAGCTGGGAGAGAGAGAGAGAGACTGCTGTACCCAGTTACATCAGAATAAAGATCGCCAGGAAGGGGGCTGCAGTAGGTCTTCCTTGTTTGTTTGTTTTCCCTGAAAGTGGTCTCATGGGAACCCCTATTGGAAGAAACTATTAAAGACAAAACAAAGGTATAGAACTGAGATTGATTCTGAAGCCTGATAACAGTAGAGGAGTAGTCCAGGAAAAAAGCACGATTTCAGTACCTGCAGAAAGCCTGGACTGGGCAAAGCTGAGGGCAGGCCGTTGCGCTGAGCAGCAGGGGGATGAACAGGAGGGAAGCAGGGAGTCTCATTCCATCCTTCAGCTCTGACTCTTTGCTGCTGCCTGTGTGACAAAGGTCTAAAGGCAATACGTTATTACGCATAATGACTGAAGCCCAGCTATGGCTTGGAAATTCCTGAACTACCATGGCAATTGTCTCTCTTCTTTTTTGAACGTAAGAATAAATCATGACTCTTTTGATTGCATTTGGAATTCCGTTTGAAGGAGGTTGAAAAGACGAGTGCAGTGAATCCGAATCTCTTGAAGGTGCCGGATAATTCTGAAACAGTGGTGCTCAGAAAAAAGCAGAACGCTTACAGAATGCTGTAATTCTGCTGACTCTCAAAGAACATCTTCTTGTAGTGAAAGTTAGTTAGCCGCCTCTTCCACAAGTCTTCCCTTTGGGAAGTTAATAACAAATTCCGGCTATTCAACAGTAAGGTTAGAGATGAAACACACTAGATAAATCATTAAGTGCAACTGTTCTTCACAAATTAGCTACGTTGAAACCAACCCAATGATGAATAGCTCAGAAGTCTGCATTTGGGGCAGTTTTAAAGACACCTGAGCTCTTAAAATGTGGTCTATTTAATACTATAAAATAACTCAAGCATAGGAATTGGCTATAAATATCTTCTCTGCAAAGAATGTCTTTGCTCAACAGACTATTCCAGTATCTGGAATAATTTTACAGTTAAAACTGAGAATCAGGGAGGATTAGTGACTTGCTTGAGCCCAAGGTGCTAGAGAGAACAGAGTCCAGGTTTTAACCCATGTCTCCTGTACCCTCAGAGTACAGCCTCTTAGGCTTCCTGTGTGATCAACATCATTCCAGAAAAGGGGCATCACTTGGCTTGGCCGAGAATAACCGAGATATAGCAGTCACTGAAACACCGTTTTATCTGTGCTTTTTGATCACAGCATACGAGGCTCAAGACTCAATCTAAAGGACTAGAAAACCTAATGAAATTAGCAGAATATTTAGAGAAGTCGTTACGTGGATCTCAAGGGAACGCAGTTGGGATAGCTGTTGGTGAAGCAGAAACAGCAGAAGCAGGAGTGACGCTGCTTCTCAAACAAACACCAGCTTCTGTTATAATCAGTAAGTGCAAAACTTCACGGAAAGAGCCCTCCTCAAGCCTGAAAACTTGTTTTTCTTATCAGAAAAAAACACGACAAGGGGAGAAAGGAGGACCCGCAGGATATCTGGTATGAAAATATTCCTTCGTAAGTAACTAGCAGCTTGGAATTGTGACAGAAGGGAAATCCCAGCATGTGTGTGTATGGACTGCTTATACCTTTGAAAGCAGAAATTTAATGACTATTCATTGAAGGCAACTCAAACTTGGGAAATAATAACATTGCAATTTTGAGATTCATATTTTATTTACAAGCAAATGAAGAATATTCCCTGTAACCACTAATTTGGGGTGAGAAGAGCAATATAAAGAAGTAGTTGCTGGCTCCACAGTGACGTGTGAAAGGAGTCCATGCCACTGTTTCTTTAAATGATGATTTTGTTATTAAAAAAAACGAAACAAAACGCATGATTTCTTCATGTTGCATATGTGAAAGAATTCCAAATAAAAATGACTTTTCAAAGCTCTGCAGTCTCTCGTCAAATGTGTCACTTGGTTTGGTGACAGCTCCTGCTCCCCAAGAGCTGCAGCCTCTGAGCAGAAGACTTAATACTCATCAAGAGTATCTGCTCGAGGGATGGACAGGCCTCGGTCCTGCAGGGCCTGGACTTTCAGCTTCTCAGCCTCCAGCTTGGTCTGCTGCTCTGCCCTCTGTTCTTCTAGGATTTCTTCAATAGACACTTGCTGGAGGGGTGTGTCACTCTCCTTTTCTAAGTCCTACAAAACAAGCAGGTTTGGAAAACTTCACCTGATGACCAAGAATAGAAAACATCATAGATCTAAAGGCAAACCGGTTCCTAAATGGATTCCTATATCCGGCTTGGGTTATTTTTTGTACTTGAGATAGGGCAGAAATATCCTATGGACAGATAAGTTTTACAAAGAAATGGCTGGCAATGCTCCTATAGAACACATGTGAGTGTGGTTTAACAGGGATCAGTATCGGCATGTATAACAAAGCTTTAGTGTATCCAAAGTAAAGTCCTACATGAGACAAGTACTCCTTCTCTTTAAAAAAAAAAAAAAAGATTAGGGCTGCTTACAGCTATTTCCCCAACCCCAGGGAATCCAAGAGAGAAGGTACTGAGGTCAAGATGGCTTAAAATAAATTTTGTATTTATACGTGATCAAAGTCAGCCTAATTTCTGGGGGTTTGTGCTCAGTAAGAAGGTAGAGAACATTGATTCAAAGTAGCACCACCACCTCCCACCCCGACCCCCCCTCCCCCCCGGACCCTGGCTCCATCCTGAGCCAAAGGCAATACACTGTCCCTCTGTCGCATTACCCAGGAGTTGTTACATTATAACACAGGACTTCTTTCCCCTCCATGGCAACAAGTCTTCTAGAGAAAACCTCAGCAGACCAGTTAGGTTACTAAACCATTTTGGCCCCAATATATTTCTCGCAAATATTGGCTACTTTTCCCACTTAATATGGCATAATATGCTTAGTATTTTTATTTTTGAACACCTTCTAAACATTTGATAACCAATTTTATAATGCAGAACCTTGCTATAAAATGATCTACCTACAGACTCAGTTCTCTCTCCTTAAGATGAGTATACAGGTGTCACTCTGTGTTTTAGTAACGTGGAAAGCCTATACCGACAGGGCATTCTTATTTCTCATCCTCCTCTCTTTTAATTATAAAATTCTGGGAAGGCATCAACACATACACAAACTCTCCAGACGTTCCAGCCGACCACTGGATACTTATCTTCAGGTGCTGCTAAGGCCTCGGAACCCGCAGGCAGTGACACAGCAGATGGAGGACTCTCACCAGAAAGGTTAGAATGAAAGCCACATAAATTACATAAGCAAGCCCTGCCCTGGGTCAAAAGTTAACTGCATCCAGCAAAATATATATTATCAAGTGTCATCTTCCCTCACAACCCATGGGCAGCAGGAGGGAAGATAACGTTCTTGGCTTACTGTACTGCCTCTTGGGCTTTTCAGCGTTATGTGCTGAGCTGTGCATGTGGTTATGGTAATGCTGTTTCCTAACAATCAGCTTATTACTTAAGGCCGTGTGTCTCATCATCCTTGAGGTAGAATCCAGGGACTCTGCAAACAACTGCATGTTTACAGAATCCAAATGGCTTCTAGGTTTGAGTTTTCCTAGAATTGGCTCATGATGTCTTCAAACTGACTACCGATTCACAGAACTGTGTAAGCATTCCTGAACCATATTTCTTTAGTGGAACCATCGTAAGAATTCTGCAGCATCCAAACCATAACATACAAAAAAAAGAGCACTTTTCTCCACAAAAGGGCTCCCAGGAAACAATGAATCTTCACGAATAAACACAAGTTCACTTCTCTTCACATACATCCACACAGGGGCATGTTTGTGCCAATGTAACTGGCACAGAAAGCATGGATGTGGTGTTTACTACTATACAACTGAAGCACAGTATGTGTGGATATTTTAACTTAAATCTTTCCCCCAACAACAAAGTAATAATTTCCTCTTTAAAACAAAGAGGTGACAATTTCCGCTGCTTACTGAAACCAAAAATATCAACCACAACAATATTTTTAAAATTAGAAAAAGTTATTTCATAGCAATACTTGGACAGTATTGATTAGTTGTTTCTAGCTGTTTCCGACATGAGGTCTCTGAACGAGCATGACCCTGGCAAAATTACCTCCTTACTTTCTCAAATGGGCTACCGTTAAAAATAGCTACGGACCAAACTACTTCACTCCAAAGACTTCTGTAAACGTGATTTAAGATGTGGCTAGGGATTGGGAAACTTTACTGAAAACTTTAAAGATAAAATCAAGCAAACGCCAAGGTTTGATTTTCCTGGAAAACCCAATAATCAGAAGCATGAGGATCAAGTCAAAGGTATTAAATAAAGTACTTTTCTTTTAAAGTAAATGTCTCACGTAAAATGTGAAATCAAGTTTTACTTTCTTTAAAAATGTCTGAGTACTTCTAATATATATTTTGGGGGAACAGTTTTCTAATAGTTCACACACATACACATATAGACCTACAGTGACACCACTCTAGAGGATCTGATCTAACTTTTCACCTGCCAGCTGGCTTTCCTGACACACATAACAGGTACCTCTCCGCCTTGGCTGGGAGCTAAGGATCCAAGTGAAGTTGAGCCCATCCTCGGAAAGTTAACAGAAAGGCTTCTTCTGCAGCCATTCTTTCCCCTTCCCCCCTTTAAAAAACATAGATATCGCATTGTATATGCAGTGTGTCTTTCCCCCAAACACCACTAATTACCTTTATGTCATGAAAAACCATTTGTAACCAATTGTTTAAATGACTGCAGAGTATTCCAGTGTTAACAAGCCACATTTCATTGAATTATTCTTCTCCTGTTAGGTACCAAGCTTCAATTTTCTGCTATCAGAGATACAGTAACAACATACTAAGGAACACATCTGTGCGGGACAGTATTTACGTATATATATTTATATACATCTATGGCTGCTCCGTGCGGCTTGTGGGATCTTAGCTCCCCGACCAGGGATTGAACCCGGGCCCTTGGCAGTGAGATCGGGAGTACTAACCACTGGACTGCCAGGGAATTCCCATGTAGGACAGTATTTTTTATGGTATCAGGTAAAAATCAATGGTATTTTGCTGCTAATGGGATCAAAACCTTTAAAATGCTAGGAGGCATTGAAACAAAGTTAACTGTTCTCTGTAGCTTTCCTTTTACAATGTAGCTTTCCTAAGCTAATTGGGTGGTTTCCTTGAGAAGCTGGGTGAAAGTGGAAAATATATTTTTTCCTTCTTGAAAAGACAAAAAAGAAACCTAACTGGCATGATTATCAAGAGCCATAGCAGCTTAACAGTTTTCACTTACTATTTCTCCTAGTAGGACCACATTTTCTCCTCTGACCACAAAAATCCCTCGAGGAATATCACCGTATTTTTTGCCCACATGAATACGCTCCACAGTCTGATGTAGCACTAAGTTAGCTATAAGTGTACAGGGAAGAAACAAAGATATTTAGTTCAAATTACTTTATAGGTAAAGGTCCATTACTCAATTAATCAGTTATTTTGAGTAGAAAAGATTTAGCTGAACATGATTTTCAAACTTTCTAGTTCTGGAAAAAGCTAAAATTTCAAACAATCTCTTACTCTTACATTGAGACAAACCACTTAGGAGACTTTTAAACAACTGCAAACTGAGAGAGTATTTGGGATTATGTTGCACTAATAAGGAGGACGGTGGAAATAAATGAAGAAAATTAAATTCCTTATGAGTTAGTTGCTAATATCAACATGGCTATAAGAAAATATAAATGATAGGGCACTTGGAAAACTCTAAAGCCCAAACAACTGCAGAAAGTAAAACTCTGGGGTTTTTTGGAAGGAAACCGTTTTTCTGTGTTGTGTGATGATTTACCAAAGATTTAACTTTGTTTCAGTACTTAGGATTCATTATTCATTTAACCCAATGTAGGTATTCATGGATTACGATATAACGGTAACCTATTTTTTCCCTTTGTCAGATAACCATAATCTGGTAATCTGAGAGAGTAAAGTCACTATTTACCACTTTTCCCTCATGTAGTCTGATGAATTTGACTTAAGGTTTAGAACCACAATCTGTGAAGAATAATTCCTTTTCCTCTTTCAATTGGTGCTGTTTGTCTTACGTGAAGAAACGCAGTGTCTATGCTCTTATCGTCTATAATTCTTACATGTGTTTCAATTATGTTGTTTTTCCTCAGGCCCAAAGCCACTGACCTAAGCAGATGTCCAGCAAATGCTGATATGAACTGAGGAGTTCCTTAAGACAGAAGCAAATATAAGGTCTCTTTAGAAAAATGCAGGAGGCAAAACCAAGACCAAGACCTTGAGTCTAATGTATCCCAAGGTATAAAATCCTAAGCTTAATGTTGGGGGGTCCCTAAAAAGCTTCAGCAAAGGCCTCTGACCCACTTTTCATTGGACAGGGAGGGATTACCTTCAGGGCAGGAACTGCTTTGAAGAGTAGTCGCACCCAAGCCAATGTACAAATGAGCAGCTTTTTCAGTGGACTGTTTATTTCTATCATCTGGCTCCCTCTAATGGGGAAAATAAAAAATAGTCCAAAACACTCAGCGCATGTTCTAGTGAAAACCAGTTTTAGAAATACAAGCTTGTAAACACAAGCTTTTGAACCACCTAATTGTAATTTAGAAAACAATGATGTAATGATTCAAACCAATATTCCATTATGCCAGACACGTGAAAAAAGTTGCAGACAAATAAACTTCGATATGAAACAACACAAAAATACAATGGGCAGCTCTTATTATCCAGAGTACAGGAGAAGTCCGTGACTAATACGTACCAAATTGATCAATGCTTCTTAAAAAGCCTATAAGCGTCCTTCCATCTCGAAGCAGGACCAGGTGCTTTTCTGGGGAGAGGAAAAAAGATCTTCAAAAAATGAACTGTTGGGACTTCCCTGGTGGCACAGTGGTTAAGAATCCGCCTGCCAATGCAGGGGACAAGGGTTCTAGCCCTGGTCCAGGAAGATCCCACATGCCACGGAGCAACTAAGCCCGTGCGCCACAACTACTGAGCCTGCGCTCTACAGCCCACGAGCCACAACTACTGAAGCCCGCGCACCTACAGCTCGTGCTCTGCAACAAGAGAAGCCACTGCAATGAGAAGTCCGTTAGCCTGTGAGTTTGCAGGGTAACAACAAAAACAAAGCTCATAGCAAATTAAGCTCTACCACTTCCTCTTCCAGTGTATTTAAGGCAGAGTTCACTGAGGAATTAGAGGGATGACCCGGCAGCCCGGTGTTTAGATGAGAAGACCGGTGATGAAAGAATCCGAGCGGGCGGCAGAGTGGGGAAGGACTGGGCATGTAGTCGGGGGCCTGACCGACCGGTTCTAGATGCTGATGCTTGACAGTTAAACCCTCTCAGTGTCATGTCAGTTTCTATACCTGCAAATTTGGAAACTGAATCTAGGTGATCTTTATGATCTTAATTCAAGAATTATTTTCCCCTCAACTGAGATGGAGAGCTTCTATTTCACACTCTGGAATCAGGGAAGGTTTTAAATAAAAAAATACCTCAGACATGTAGAATGAGGATACTGATAATAAAACTAGAGCAAAAATTCAATAAAATTTATGGAAAGCTATGTGCTGTTCTGGGGCCTAGATATAGAGTAGAGCAGGGGTCCCCAGCCCCTGGGCTGCGGACTGGTGTCCGAGGCCTGTTAGGAACCGGGCCGCACAGCAGGAGGTGAGAGGTGGGCGAGTGAGCGAAGCTTCATCTGCCGCTCCCCATCGCTCGCATTGCTGCCTGAGCCGTCCCCCGCCCCGCCCCGCCACCCCGGTCCGTGGAAAAACTGTCTTCCATGAAACTGGTCCCTGGCGCCAAAAAGGTTAGGGACCGCTGCAGTACAGAATAACATGCAGAGTCACCAACCTTATGAACTTATTTTCCTGATGGAGAAAGTCAAACCAATTTTTTAAAATGCCCTATAGTGATTAGTCTAGCAGAATAATAAACAAGCTAGCAGGATGAGAAAAAGAGGGAAAGAAGCTACAGAAGAGAGGGTGGCTAGGGAAAACCTCTCTGAAGAGGTGACTTTGAGCTGACACTGAAGAATGATAGTAAGTCAGTCACTAGAATAGGTAGCCAAAGTCATTCATTTGTTCTTTAATGCCATGGATAAAGTACTTTCTAGATGCAGAACAGAGGAACAAGACAGTGATTCTTTCCTGAAGGAACTTATAGGCTTTCTGGGGCTATAATTAAGTACCACAAGAGAGCAAATCTTAATTATATGAGACTGAGAGAAACTATATCTAGCTGGAGAAGGTATCTGAGTTGGACATTTTTGGCCATAGGAAGAGTGACAGGGAAGGGGAAGAGGAGGGAAATCTGTAATATAGGCAGAAGAAAAAAGAGCTATGTATCCAAATGTCTGGCTAAAAGTTGAGGGTGTGAAGGGAAATAACAGGAGATGAAGTCAGAAAAGTACTGGGAGCAGGCTGAGTTTGGATGTGACTTCACAGGGAACAAGAAAACTCTGAAGATTAAACTGGCAGAAAAGAGAGAACAGTTTTGAGGCTAGACCCAGAGCCTGAGACATGAAGAGACCTGAACCAGGGGAGAGATGGGAAGGGACGGGATGGGAGGACCAAGACACTGCAGTTATAAGGGATGGGATTTGTCAGCCAAGTGTGTTTGTATATGTGGGTATGTGTGAGAGAGTCGGGTGCTGAAGAGATGAGTTAAAGAAGATGTAGGAATTCTGAGTCATCATGTCAGGGAGGACCATTTACCAAGAGCTGGGGGTAAAAGAAGCAAGCTCAGTGGAAGGTGATTAGCTGTAGTGATTCTGAAGTGGTATCAGGACACCGATGTAGAAATGTCAACTGGCAACTGGAGATGTAAGACTGGCTAAAGAAGTCAGGATCACAGCAGTTTTTGGATAAATCCACAAAGAGGTGATATAATAATTAAAGTCCAGGAGCCCTCCTAGCGATTTAAAGAAAGAAGCAAGCCAAAGATGGGACCTAAGTGTCCATTTATTTTAGGGAACAATAACAGTTGCAGAGGTAAGAAAATCAAGTACCAGTGTTGGAGAAATCAAGAAAATGAAGAATCCTGTGGTAACGGTATCACAGTGTTGCAGAGGAGAGGGAAGAACTCGGAGGAGCGCATCAGAAGATGTCTTTCAGACTGCAGTTTCAGTAGTGTGTTGACGAAAGAAATCAGATTGCAGGGGTAATAGAGGTAGGTGGTCTATTGCAGGTGGTCAGGAAGTAGAGTTAAAATGGGAGATTACTCAAGAGGTTTGGGGGTAAAGATGTGAAAAAAAGGATGGGAATTTGATGGTGAAACACAACTGAGAAAAAAATCGACAGACAAGAACATACATGAAGGGGAGGATTCAGAGGGGGAGCGAGAGAGGATATGAGAGCAACAGGATATTAATGGAAGAAGGTTCCAGAAGCAGTGGGAGGAAAGAGAAGTAAGACACAAACTGAAAGGGAGGAATACTTCCTATTCAAATGAGAGGCTGGGTGAAAATACAGAAAGACTGAGGAGAGCAGAGCGAATGTCACAGTGAAGGGTGCATATGAAATGGTTTCAAATCTTTCAGTAAAGGAAGAGCTTGGAATCTGCAAAAAAGGGGTTAGAGGCTTGAGAAAAGCAATTATTTTTAGTAGGATGGCAGGATGTGTTAGGAGCCTCACATAATTCAGATACATAACAAGAGAGGTGAGGGCAAAAGGGCATCCTCAGACAACTAAGATTGAAGATTTCATCACCCATTACAGACAGGCTTGTACAGTGGTTATTCATAGATGACTTTGGTCCAACCTACATTTCCCTTCAATAGCAAAATCACTAATTTGGATCTAAAAAGTGATTTCAAACGACAGGAAGAGAATTTAATCATAAACTCACTCTTTAATTTACATACATAGTAACTGTAGAGATTCCTGTAACTTGTTTGGAACTGTGTGTAAACCGTTTTGCAGCAATTACAAGTTAATGAGACAGATCACACGACTGAGACAACTTTAAAAAAATGTTTAAGGAATAATTCACAGAGGAGAGTTTGGAATAAAGGAAAGACAACTGTACAGAAGTGAGTTCCTCTTCAGGACAGTGACTAAGAATAAGGGAGGTCTTAATCAATGAGAGAGAAAACTGTCTAACAGAAGAAAAAGGTAAGTTTGAAGTGACTCAGTCTTTCTGGAAAAGGCAATACCTGGTCGGGCAGTGGTCTCCATTACCACAACCCTAAAGTCTAAATACCCTCAACGGTAAAAGAAGATTGCAAACGGCCACACAGCATAAATCCTATATTTAGTGCTAATTAAGTCCAACTGTTGTTGTATTACTCTTTTCGTTTCTTGAAGAATCCTTTCTCTAAGAATTCTCATTCATCCACCAGTAACCACCTGGTACTTCGAAATGCCGCAGGTGGGAGATGATGCACCGGGGAGGCGGCAACTTTCACACTTGGGCCTCAGCAGCCGCATCCCTGAAAAGCAGAAGTGAATTCTACAGCTTGCCCGGGGGCCGGTGAAGGCTGCGAGAGACAGGATACAGGGAGCAGGCTACGAGGTGGGCAAACGGTGTGTCCCGTGGCTCCTGCATCCTGTGGAAGATGCCAACACCGGACGTCCAGAACCTTACTAAAAACACACCGCCCCCGGCCCAGACTCATTCTATGAGCTCCCTCCTAAGAGGCACCCTCCTGGGAAGAAGGGTCTCACCCCAGACTTCACTCGGTGGAGATGAACTACTCACTGTCGATGTCCTCGATGAGGCTGGCGGTGCCGGGCATATAGTTCATTTTGAGTTGAGATAAGGCTGCAATGTATAGTGGCGGTGGGCCAGCGCGTCCAACACGTCCTTCCTCCTATCGCAGTCGCCGCCTCGGCGGGACCGGGACAGGAACCCGGACCCGGACCAACTCCCCTGCCCCGGCTTTCAGCAGCCGGGGCCTGCCGGAAACGCCACCATATTACCCCCACCCACTTCCGGCATCACGTGCCCGTCCTCAAGAAGAGGCGGGGCCGTAGCGGGGTCCTGGGATACGCTTGCCGCATCCCTGATAAGAGGGGAAGAGGAATCTAGATTGGATAGACAGTGGGGAAATGTGTTCTCCCTTTCAAAGGAACACGGTGCCGCCCCTCGTTTTCCTGCTTCCCAGACCCCAGAGTCACGGACCTCCGTCTTTCCACTCTCAGGACGCGGAAGCTGAGGGGGCGGGACCCGGCCTGGGATTGGCTGTTGCCTGCCGACCCCCCCCCCCCCTTCCCTGCTGTCCAGTCGCGCTCCCCCGCAGGCGCCTGCGCAATGGGCCGGCCTTAGGGGGCGGGAAGCGCCCGGGGGCAGTGGAGCCCATGTCGGCCTTGAGGCGCTCGGGCTACGGCCCCAGTGACGGTCCGTCTTATGGGCGCTACTACGGGCCTGGGGCTGGAGATGTGCCCGTACACCCACCTCCGCCCATATATCCTCCCCGCCCCGAACCCCCCCAGCCTCCCATTTCCTGGCGAGTGCGCGGGGGCGGCCCGGCTGAGACCACCTGGCCGGGAGAAGGCGGAGGAGGCGATGGCTACTATCCCTCTGGAGGCGCCTGGTCGGAGCCGGGTCGGGCTGGAGGAGGCCACCAGGTAAGCTTTGCGCCATCTGTCCCAGGGGGGTCCGACAGGGTAGTCTTTGGGGGTGAGGGACATTGGGATTGATCCACCTCCAAGAGTTCGTAATGAATCGGGTTTCCTGTGTTTTCCTTAGGGGGGCTTTGGAGAGACAGAGACTAGGATCGCGGGTGGGGGGGTGGTTTGCTTGTGTTCCCTTTGCCCCTCGTCTTCTGCTTCAACCATAATAAATGTCTTACCATGAAAGGAGGAAAAAAGATCCTGCGCTGACCTGCGAAGCTGAGTAGCAGGCTGCGAAATCTCTCGCCTGGGGACGAGGTTGGGCTGGCGTGGCCCGGCTCTTGCTTTTCGAGTCCTAACAATTTTTCCTGCGTGGCTCGTCAGTTCGGCTCTCCCCGAGGAGGGAGGTGGCTGCAGCCTCCTCCGTCACTCAGCGACCCCTCCCGCTGGGAAGGAACATGAGGGAAGGGGAGGGAACTGGGCATTTAGCCCTTTGCCCCTAAAGCTTTGCCCCGCATTGGATCACGGATAATCAGTGTAGGAAAGCACCTTTACGTGGATTGTTTTATTTCATCTTAACGGTGACTGCAACGTAAATGTCATCACAGCGTTCCTATTTTACGATGGAAGAACTGCTGGCTGTGAAAGGTTAACTCACTCAGTATATTCGGACCTCTAACATTTTATTCTGTGTCGTCGTGCCGGAAATATACTTCTGTTTTGTTAATGCAATATTCTTCGTAGAGAATTATCGTTATACGGTGGGGGCATACGTCTCCTTTGCTTCAGGAATTATAACATCCTCATTGGTTGAAAATTTCTAAACATTGCTGGTGGGAATGTAAAATGGTTCAATGGTTTTGGCAGTTGCTCAAAACGTTAAGCATACTGCTAGGATATTACTCAGCAAGTCTGCTCCTAGATATACACCCAAGAGAACTGAAAACACATCCACATAAAAACTTGCACACGCATGTTCATAGCAGCGTTATTCATCATAGCCAAAAAGGGAAATATCCCAAATGCTCATCAACTGAAAAACTGATAAAATATGGTATATTCATACAATGAAATTATTTAGCCATAGAAGGGAATGAAGTACTGAGACATTCTACAAATGGATACACCTTGAAAATACGCTACATGAACGAAGACAGTCACAAAGACCAAATATTGTATGATTCCATTTATATGAAGTGTCCAGAATAGGCAAATCTGTAGAGACAAAGATTTGTCATTGCCAGGGGCTGGGGGCCTGGGGACATTGGGGAGGATAGAGAAAAGGTATGGGGTTTCCTTTGGGGAAGATGAAAATATTCTGGAATTAGTGATGATGATTGCACAACTCTGAATATACTAAAAACCATTGAATTGGACACTTTAAAAGGGTGGGTTTTATGGTATATCTTTAAAAAATTGTATGAATAAAAACATGTAGTGAGAGGTTAATTGTGAAGAAAGGTCCATAATTTCTATCTAAATCTGGAATAAGTAGCCGTGGGACTTCAGTCCCACGACAGAGTAGAAAGATGAAATGCTTAGCCTATAGGTAGGCAAACTAGACCGAGGCTCACTTGAAGGGAAAAAGGAAGGACTGCTGAACTGACGACTGCCCGGGCTTGCTATGTTATCAAAACAAAAGTGGGTTTTCAGGTTAAGGTTAGAGAAGTAAAGATCTTAACATTGTGCAGGGAGTTGTCAGGTATTGGTGGAGTACAGGTGTGCACACAGGGTGGGTGATGGTGCTGGAGGGAATGGGCTTAAAGCTGGAATGTGTAATTGGCATTTGTAAACCATTTCAAGAGTCTGTCTTTCAGGTTGACGTTTCTGAAACTTGAAAAGTATTGGATGATAGGGTTTTTAAATTTTTAAATATTTATTTATTTATTTATTTGGCTGCATCGGGTCTTAGTTGCAGCACGTGGGATCTTTAGTTGAGGCATGCGAACTCTTAGTTGCGGCATGTGGGATCTCATTCCCTGACAAGGGATTGAAATCCGGCCCCCTGCATTGGGAGTGCAGAGTCTTAGCCACTGGACCACCAGGGAAGTCCCTGGATGATAATTTCTTATGCAGCAATAGGAAACTAATAGAAAAGATAAACATGTTGGCACGTGTGTTGCAAATTGTTTTTCTAAATTCGTTGTTTATCTTTTGACTTTATTGTGGTTTTTGCCATGTAAATTTTACATATTTATATAATCAAACATGTCAGACTTAAAAAAAAAGGTATAGCAGCCTTTTAAAACCTTACTCTTGGAACTCCCTGGTGGTCCAGGGCTAAGACTCCACGCTCCCAATGCAGGGGGCCCGGGTTCAGTCCCTGGTCAGGGAACTAGATCCCATGTGCCGCAACTAAAAGATCCCGCGTGCTGCAACTAAGACCTGGCACATCCAAATAAATAAATATTAAAAAAAAAAATAAAACCTTACTCCTTAAAAAGTGTGGGCCGTGGACCAGAAGCTTCAGTGTCGCTTGGGGGTTTGTTAGAAATGCAAAATCTCTCCTGCTCCAGACTTACTGCTGCTGCAGTTTAATGAGATCCTCAGGTGATTCATATGCACGTTCATGTTTGAGAAGCACTGCTCGGCAGAATTGAATGTATTGAGATGATGTTGCACTGAACCACTACAAAGCCTTGACTTTATATTAACCTATTTAAATATGGCAGGGGAAAAAACGGAGAACCTCTCCCTGTGTTCTTTCTTTTCTTACCTTGTTAGCTATACTTCAGCACTGCAGTTTGATTCCTACACTAGCAGCATACGCATCACCTAGGAGCTTGTTGGAAATGCCGTATCTCAGGCTCTGCCCCAGACCTGCTGAATCAGAGTGTGCATTTTAACCAGATCCCTGGGGGATTTACGTGTTCCCCCAGGACGAGCCATCTGAGAGAGTGCTGAGGTGCAAGCTGGAAGCTGCAGTCTCTTCTAACCTAAGCTGAGAAGTGATCCACCATCACTTCTGCCGAATACTACTGGTCGTGGAGAGCAGCCCCAGTACAGTGTGGGAGGCCGCTTCACATGCATGTGAATGTAGGAGGCAGGGGTCTTTGGGAGCCATCCTGGAGGACGGCTACAGTGGGAGGGTTTGGGGAGACAACTTAGGCTCCCAATTAGGTCAGAAAAGAAACAAAAAGGGCATGTGTTTCAACAGTGTCTGAATGTAGACAGGTTTTTTTTTCAGCATTTTATTATAAAAATTCTCAAACATCTAGAAAAGTTGAAATTGGGAAAACCAATATATCCACCACCTAGATTCTATGGTTAGCACTTATTATGTTTATCACATGTATCTATCTTATTTTTTGGACGTGTTTCAAAACAAGTTACATAGGGGACTTCCCTGATGGTGCAGTGGTTAGGAATCCACCTGCCAATGCAGGGGACACGGGTTTGATCCCGGGTCTGGGAAGATCCCACATGCCGCGGAGCAGCCAAGTCCGTGAGCCACAACTACTGAGCCTGCTCTCTAGAGCCCGCGAGCCACAACTACTGAAGCCCACGTGCCTAGAGCCCGTTCTCCGCAACAAGAGAAGCCACTGCAATGAGAAGCCTGGGCACCACAACAAAAAGTAGCCCCCGCTCGCTGCAACTAGAGAAAGCCTGCGTGCAGCAACGAAGACCCAACACAGCCAAAAATAAATAAATAATAAAATAAAAATTAAAATAAATGAAAAAAATATTTTAAAAAAACAAGTTACATAGATTCGAAAGACATTTTCTTTCTTTTTTTTTTTTTAAATTTATTTATTTGGCTGCACCGGGTCTTGGTTGCGGCAGGTGGGCTCCTTAGTTGTGGCTCGCCAGCTCCTTAGTTGCAGCACGTGGGCTCCTTAGTTGTGGCATGCGAACTCTTAGTTGCAGCATGCATGTGGGATCTAGTTCCCTGACCAGAGATTGAACCCTGGCCCCCTGAATTGCGAGTGCGGAGTCTTACCCACTGTGCCACCAGGGAAGTCCCTCGAAAGATTTTCAAAGGTGTGTATCAATTGCAAGTGAGGGTTGCAGGAGAAACAGAAGGTAATTCTGAGTTTTTAGTATTTCATAGGAATAAAGATTTCATAGGAATAACAAAGAAGAGGAACAGGTTTTTATGGGAAGATATATATAGTTTAGTTTTTTTATATATAAATTTATTTATTTTATTTTATTTATTTTATTTTTGGCTGCGTTGGGTCTTCGTTGCTGCGCACGGGCTTTCTCTAGTTGCGGCGAGCGGGGGCTACTCTTCGTTGCGGTGTGCAGGCTTCTCATTGCGGTGGCCTCTCTTGTTGTGGAGCACGGGCTCTAGGCACGTGGGCTTCAGTAGTTGTGGCACATGAGCTCAGTAGTTGTGGCTCACGGGCTCTAGAGTGCAGGCTCAGTAGTTGTGGCGCACGGGCTTAGCTGCTCCGTGGCAAGTGGGATCTTCCCAGACCAGGGCTCGAACCCGTGTCTCCTGCATTGACAGGCGGATTCTTAACCACTGCGCCACCAGCGAAGCCCTGGTTTAGTTTTGTACCAAAAGAACTAGTGATTGGTTAATAGAGGAGCTTTAAAAAAAATACAAAATACAAACACTTGCCAAGGGTTTATGTACTGCCTTTATTTCATTTCTGCTGAAAACCAGTTAGTGACGGTGGTTACTGAGAGCCAAGCTCTTGATGCAAAGTATGTGATTGATTAGAGAGAGATGTCTGTGATTTTCTGTTTTTGTTTTGTGGTTTTTTGATGTACAATTTTAGAGTCTGTGGTGTTGAGGAGTTGTTGTCTGGGAACAAAACAATAGATGTGGGGCTCAGGAGGGAGACAGGGGTTGGAGACAGTGATTTGAGAGTCATCAAATGGAAGCATAAGTGAATTACCAAACCAGGTTATGCTGCCAGGGGAGAGCTTTGAGATCTAGGATGGGTGACGGAGAGAGAGGACCCAGAAGACAATGAGCGAGAATACCTGGATAGAAGGAAAATCAGAACGTCATGTGATACAGACCAAGCGAGGCCACAGTTATTTTGCAGGTGAGTGATATGAGAACTGAAGAGAAGCAGTTGGATTGGCAATTAAAGAGGTATCATTGATTTTAGTGGTGGGAGTTTAAAACGGTATTTAAGTAATGAATGGGGGGTTTGGATGGCAAGAGAAGTGGTGTAAACTGTTAGTAAATGAGAAGGTGGTCAATTGACTGGGAACCAGGATTGAGGGAAGAATTTTTAGGATGAGGTGGCTTGAGGATGTTTGTAAGCAGAAATCGACAGTAACACAATAATAGTGGGGGACTTTAACACCCCACTTAACACCAATAGACAGATCATCCATACAGAAAATAAATAAGGAAACACAAGCTTTGAATGACACAATAGACCTGATAGACTTAATTGATGTGAGTAAACTAGTAGATTGAGAAAAAAGACACTAACAAAAGGATGGAATATGGCTTGGGGAGAAGCGGATTAAGAAGTGAGGAAGAGCTGAGAAACCTCTTCCAGAGCTAGAGGGGGAGAAAGGAAGCTTTGAGTTGCAGGAGAGGGGCATTGGAGGAGTTCCTGGCTCTTGATGTCCTTGTCGATGAAGAAGGAGGCTAGGTTATCTGAGAGTAAAGGAAGTGGGATGGGATACGCTGGGAACTTGATATGGTAGATGCTGAAGCAGGTGCTGGGGGAAAGGAGGCACGGTAGGGAAGCACGGAAGAGACCCAAATGAGGTTAAAGCTGAGAAATTTGTGATGATGACCAGTACAGGAGCATAAAGTGCTTTGTAGTGGTTTTGGAATATATCGCTATAAAAATAATTTGTAATATATTTTTCTAATAATTTTTTTTTTGTCTTAATTCTTACGAAACATATAAACAAACTTGTAAATGGATCTTTGGTAGTACCAGCACTACTGAGATTCCTCTACTGTTAGATTTGTTTGGGCTGGGGTTATTTTTTGGAGGCATGGTGGCAAGTCACTTTGTAAACCATACATCCACTTCTTATGGGACTAGATAGTTCTATGATAAACATGAAAGGCGTTGACTCCAGCCTTCACCTGAGATATAGGTATTTCTTCTCAAAGGAGAAAAAAGTAAATAAATTTATTATGTTCTTGCATAATTTTAATCAAATTTCCTTTGTCACAAAAACTTTAATTCACATTATTCCCACTTGTGAAAACCTTTTATCATATTTGTTTCGTTTACATCATCTTTTATCATCACCTTTGTCTAGTTTCAGACAGCACATAAAAAGTTTGGAGAGACTTCGGCACATGATAAAATTGGCAATTTGGTTTATAGAACAGCTGTCAACTTCAGCCAGCTTCCTGTGAAACCAAACGCTATTTCATAGAATTAGTGTCATGTTAGGAGGGCCTTGAGCTGCAGACTATCATTGTTGCTGGGGATATTTTTAGATTTGTTCCATTTTGTCCAAAAGGGGGAAAAAAAAAAGCAAAGGCAGTCTTTTAAATTAAGACTTAATAAAATTAATAATTTTTACTGCTTCATTGAGGACATTCTTTTTTTCATATAAAAATCATGATATATTTATATATTGTAAATTTTACCATTTTTAAGATATAGTTCTGTGAGTTTTGACAAACACATATGGTTATGTAACCAGTACCACAATCAAGGTATAAATATTTATCCATCTTTTAAAAAAAGGACTCCTAGGATAAGATGGAAGATTTAATTTTTATTCATCTCTAAACCCCATTAAAATTACAGAAAGGGAACTGTGTTTCTTACTGTTTTTTAAAGTATTTTATGAACTCATTTGCATAACATATGTATGTATGTGTACACATATATATATTCAGTATTTTGAATGTGTCTCAGTCACTTGCTGTCATTCTTTTATTGCTTAAATGATCCCATGTGATGCCAATGGGAGCCCCCTCTTCTTGGCTTCTAAGTCCTTTTGACATGACCCATTGATTTTTGACAGCTTCTTTGATTTCTGGTACAAGATATGCCAGGCTTATTGTAGTCTGTCCCAGATGTTATAATCAGCCATTCTTTTAAGAAACCTTGTTGTGTGTTTTTTTTTTTAATTGGAGAATTTTATTTAGAAGCTATATATGTCAAGATCCAGGCAGGAAAACAGAACATACACTAGTTCTTTTAAAAGAGAGAATTTGATTTAGGAAATTAGTTAAATGGGTATTGGAGATCTGAAAAGGTAGAAAGAAAAAATGTAACACAGAAGATAGTTACTGCAGGAAACAGCCTCAATTCCTGGGGCTGGGGAATAAAGAGAAGAGGTTAGGGGTATTAGAACCTGGAAACTTGGAAGAATGGCCTGGTATAGCTGGCACCGAGGAGGCACTGCCGAGCTGGTGCTGGTACCTGTGAGGGAGTTCTTGGGAAACCAGGAGTCTGCAGCCTCTGCTGACTGACGCTGCCCCCAGGTTGAAGGGCTTTGCTGGGCTGGCACCGGCAGGAGTGGGAAGCCAGCGTGCAACCAGGAAGGAGCAAGTCCATTCTCCCCTCCTCTAACCTAGTGCCCCCTATTGGCAGAGCCAAATAGTAAGCAAGTGACAAAGAGAAATGTTTGCAGACTCCTGATGCTGCATCTCAGAGCCAGTTACAGAACGCGGTGTTTGGAGCTGAGGGCCAGTAGCTTAATAACTGGTACAGAAGTGACATTTGGGTGCTAGGTATACTGATTGCTGTTGTGTTGTCATTGCTTCTAGACCTTTCCAATGGACAGAGTTATATAAAATAAGTATTTAAAAAAAAATTTTATTGGAGTGAAGTTGATTTACAATGTTGTGAATAAGTATCAATATTTTAAAATAGAAAAATAAATAAGTTCATATTTGTGTTAATTCAAATTGAATGTCATAGATTATTTTTACTTCTTAGATTGTATTTATTACTTTTGTATGGAAAATTTTGGTTCCTAACAATATTAAGGTAATTACAAATACTTGTACAATCCTACAATAATATATAAAATAAGTTCAAAATAATGCCAGGTTGCAGCTCTGGCATGACAGCGTGAGGAGCTCTGTGGGCCCAGTCATCAGTGAAACTGGTGAAAAATATTTTTAAAAAACAACCAAATTAAAGTCTCTGGAAATGGTCTTAAGGAATTTAGCAAATGAAGAAACATTTATTTTAGAAAATTTACTCAAACTCGGTAAGAATAGTGAGATTCTGTGCCATCCTCCACCTCTCCCACCCCCCAACCCCCAGCTCAGTGAGACAGAAACTCCATTAGACTGGAGAGGCAAATAAAACAAAGTTTCTTCGCTCCCCAGGCCCCAGTCCTCCTGGGTGGGCAGCACATCGACATTGCTCATCTTGCCCCCAGCTACTGTTGCAGAGGCCACGTTCCGGGCAAGTGTGGCCAATAGTGGTGGTTCCTACCCATGCCCTGTCCCTACCTGTGGAATGGAGGCTTTACCTTGGGTAGGGCACTGCTGAGAACACTGGGGCTCTGATCACCCTTACCCTGGCTTGTAAGGCAAGCTGGGAAGGCCTGAGGCTACTGCCCTTTCCCCCCAGGTGCTCAGCTTTTAAAGCAGGGGTGTCTCTCAGAGAAGCACACCATTGTCCCCAACCCAACTGCAGAGTGTAGCTCAGACATTTTATCTGGAGGAGGATGTTCTCAAAAACTGTGGAGGGTGTCGTGAAAGGCATTTGGGAGGAGATCAGTAGGTTCACTGAAGATACAGACCAGGCTGCGGGCCAGCCAGTTTGCTGGAGAGAACTAGGGAAAGAGATCGCTGGGAGGGGCCCTCTGGGGTTGGAACACATCTCAAACACTGACTTTGGGAGGTGTCCCTTCCAAGGAACCCAGATTTGATTGGATCAGTTTGTAGAGCAATTTATGTCCCAAGTAAACAGTAAAGAAATTAGCTGGAAATTTGTGGAGCTTTAACAGCTAGGTGTGGTCAAGGAAAGATAGACATATATATACATATATATAATGCATATATTTATATATACTCATTAAAGAAATTAAAAAGCTGCATTAGAAAATATTCACTTAATGCAGAAGCAGTAAAAGAAGAATAGAGGGACAAAACCAAATATGAGATATAGAAAACAAAAAAATAAATGGCAGGTGTAAATCCAACTATATCAATAATAACATCAAGTGTGAATAGATTAAACAATGCAATCAAAGACAGAGATTGTCAGGCTGGATTGAAAAAAAGAAGATGCAACTATATGCTGTGTGAGATAATGGGAAAATATATATGTATATATTGGTCTCTGCCCCAGGTTCCTGGTGTAGAGCTCCTGAAACCCTTGTAAATTCCTAAGTCATAAGAGCGCTAGGAGCATCTTTTGTTCTAGTATTTGGTGTGTGAACCTGGTTCCTGACACAGGGCTCCTGTATCCATTGGAGTTTCCTGGGTGACAGGAGTGTCTTTTATACTAATGAGGCAACTCTAGGTGTTTTCATGGATGGCTCCTGGATAGGGCTGGTCACCACAAAGACCAACTCATGATTAGAAGCTTGGAATTTTCAGCCTCATTCCCCATTCTTCAGAGACTGGAGAGGGGTTGATCATGCCTACGTGAGGACGCCTCCATAAAAATCCCAATAGCATGGGGTTCAGAGAGCTTCCAGGTGGGTGAACACATCCACATGCTGGGAGGGTGACACACCTAGCTCCAAAGGGACGAAGCTCTTGTGCTCAGGGCCCTCCCAGACCTTGCCCTATGTATCTATTCATCTGCCTGTTCATCTGTATCCTTTATCATATCGTGTAATAAATTGGTAAACTTAAGTAAGTATTTCCCTGAGGTCTTTGAGCTGTACTAGCAAATAAATCAAAGAAGGAGGAGATCATGAGAACCTCCAATCTGTAGCCGAGTCAGACATAAGTTATGGGTAACCTGGGGACCTACTACTTGCAATTGGCATCTGAAGTAAGGGGGGGTAGTCTCATGGGACTGAGCCCCTAACCCGTGGAATCTGATGCTATCTCCAGATAGAAAGTGTCAGAATTAAGTTGAATTGTGGAACACCCAGCTGGTGTTGCAAAATTGCTTGGTGTGGGGGAAAACCCCCCGACATCTGGTATCAGAAGTGTTCTGAGTGTGGTAACAGTGTGAGAATAAAGGAGAAACATAGGAATAGGAGGTTTTCCTTCTCAGCTGTCTATAGGAGGACATACTTCAGATTTAAAGACACAAATGGCTTGAAAGTAAAAAGATGGAAAAAGAAATATCATGCAAACTGTAGCTAGAGGAAAAGCTGGAGTGGCTATGCTAATATCAGACAAAATAAACTTTAAAACAAAAAATATTACTAGGGATAAAGAGGGACATGATAAAAAGGTCAATCCATCAGGAAGATATAACAATTATAAATATATATGTACCTAAGAACAAAATACACAAAGGAAAAGCTTACTGAAATAAAAGGAGACATAGACAACTCAATAATAATAGAGACTTCAGTACCCCACTTTCAGTAATGGATGGAACAACTGGACATAAGATCAACAAGGAAATAGAAGATGTGAACAACACCGTAAACCAACTAGACCTACCAGACATCTATAGAACACTCCATTCATCAACAGAATATACATTCTTCTCAAGTGCACATGGAACATTCTCCAGGATAAACCATATACTAGCCATAAAACAAATATTAATAAATATAAAAGGATAGAAATATACAGAGTATGTTCTCCAACTGTAATGTAATGAAATTAGAAATTAATAGCAGGAAAAACTTTGGAAAACTCATAAATATGTCAAAATTAAATAAAACAGTCCTAAAAGAACCAGCAAGTCGAGGAATAAATCAAAAGGGAAATAAAAAAATACTTTGAGATGAATGAAAATGAAGACATAACATACCAAAACTTATGAGATGCAGCTAAGGTAGTAGTGCTTAGAGGGAAATTTATAGTCATAAGTGCCAGTATTAAGAAAGAAGAATGATCTCAAATCAAGAACGCATCTTCCATCTCAAGACACTGGAAAAAATGAACCAACCAAACCTGAAGCAAGCAGGAGGAAGAAAATAATAAAAATAAGAGTGGAAATGAATTAATAGAGAATAGAAGAACCATAGATGAAATCAATGCAACTAAAGGCTGGTTCTTTGAAAAGATCAACAAAATTGATGAACCTTTAGCTAGATTGAACCAGAAAAAAAAGAGAGAAGACTCAGATTACTAGAATCAGAAATGAAAGAGGGGACATTACTACTGATCTTACAGAAATAAAAAGGATTATAATGGAATATTATGACTAATTGTATGCCAATAAATTAGGTACCTTAGATGAAGTGGACAATTCCTAGAAAGATACAAACTACCAAAACTAACTCAAGAAGAAATAGGAAATCTGAATGGATCTACCAAATATTTAAAGAACTGACACCTATTCTTCACAAACTCTTCTAAAAAACAGAAGAGGAGAGAATACTTCTGAACTCATTCTGTGAAGCCATTATTACCCTGAGAGGAAAACTAGGCAAAGACATCACAAGAAAAGAAAATACAGACCAATATCTCTTATGAATATGGATGTGCAAAAATCCACAAAAAAAACCTAGTGAAACTGAATACAGCAATGTATAAAAAAGAATTATGTACCATGACCTAATAGGATGTATTCCAGGAACGCATGGTTGGTTAATATCTGAAAATCAATTAATGTAATACACCATATCATTCAAATAAAAAACAAAACCCCTATGATTACCTCAATAGATGTTGAAAAAGCATTTGGCAAAATCCAAAACGTTTTCATGATAAAAACACTCTAGGAATTCAAGGAAATTTCCTCAACCTGATAAAAGACATCTGTGAAACACCCACAGCCAACCTCATATTGAATGATGAAGACTGGATGCTTTCCCTTAAAATCAGGAACAGGACAAGGACATCTGCTCTTGCCACTTCTATTCAGTATTGTACTGAAGGTTCTAGCAAGGGCAACCGGGCAAGAAAAAGAAATTAAAAGGCATACATAACCTATATGTCTATATGGAATAGAATTGAGAGTGTCTATGGTCAGTTGATTTTTTAAAAAATTTATTTATTTTACTTATATTTATTTTTGGCTGCGTTGGGTCTTCGTTGCTGCGCACGGGCTTTCTCTAGTTGTGGTGCGTGGGGGGCTACTCTACGTTGCGGTGCGCAGGCTTCTTACTGCTGTGGCTTCTCTTGTTGCAGAGCACGGGCTCTAGGCGTATGGGCTTCAGTCGTTGTGGCTCATGGGCTCTAGAGCGCAGGCTCAGTAGGTGTGGCACACGGGCTTAGTTGCTCCGTGGCCTGTGGGATCTTCCCGGACCAGGGCTCGAACCCATGTCCCCTGCATTGGCAGGCAGATTCTTAACCACTGCACCACGAGGGAAGCCCGTCAGTTGATTTTTGACAAGGATGCTAAGACCATTCAATGGAGGGAAAAAGTCTATGGCACAACATATGGTACCATGACAACTGGATAGCCACATACAAAGAATAAAGTTGGACCCTTACACCATATATAAAAATTAACTCAAGGGACTTCCCTGGTGGTCCAGTGGTTAAGAATCCATCTTGCAATGCAGTGGACGCCGGTTCGATCCCTGGTCAGGGAACTAAGATCCCACATGCCGTGGGGCAGCTGAGCCTGCGTGCCACAACTAGAGAGCCCGAGTGCCACAACTAGAGAGCCCACACGCTCTGGAGCCCATGTGCCACAACGAGGAGCCCACGTACCACAGGGAAAGATCCCACGTGCCGCAGCTAAGACCCGATGCAGCCAAAAAATAAATAATATTAAAAAAATTAACTCAAAATAGGTCATAGACCTAAATGTAAGAACTAAAACTATAAAACTCTTAGAAGAAAACATAGGGATAAATCTTCATTTCTTTGGATTTGGCAATGGTTTCCTAGATAAGATGCCAAAAGCACAACCAACAGAATAAAAAATAGACAGATTGGACTTTGTCAAAATTAAGAACTTTTATAATTCAAGGGACATGATCAAGAAAGTGAAAAGAAAGGAAATGCTTGCAAATCAGATATCAGAAAAAGGACTTGTATCTAGAATATATAAAGAGCCCTTAAGACTGAACAACAAAAATATAAATAACCCAATTTAAAAATGGGCAAAACATCTGAATAGACAGTTCTCTAAAGAAGGTGTACAAATGGCCAATGAGCACATGAAGAAATGCTCAACATCATTGGTCCTCAGGGAACTGCAAATAAAAATCACAGTGAGATACGACTTCACACACACTAGGATGACTATAAAAACAAGCAAAACCACAGAAAAAAACAGGTATTGGTGAGGAGATAGAGAAATTAGAACCCTTATACTTAGCTGATGGGAATATAAAATGGTGCAGCTTCTTTGGAAAACAAATGCCAGTTTTTTAAATTGTTAGAGTTACTGTATGACCCAGCAATTCCGCTTCTAGGTATACAGCCAAGAGAACTGAAAACATATGTCCACATAAAATGTTATTCGTGAATGTTTATAGCATCATTATTCATAATAGCCAAAAAGTGGCAACAATCCAAATGCCCAGAATGGATAAGCAAAATGTGATATTTGTATACAATGGAATATTTTTTGGCTGCAAAAAGGAATGAAGCGCTGATACATGCTACAACATAGCTGAACCTCAAAAACATGCTAAGTGAAAGAAGCCAGCCACCAGATATCACGTATTATATGATTCCACTTATATGAAATACCCAGAGTAGGCAAATCTATAGAGATAGAAAGTAGATTAGTGGTGGTGTAGGACTGTGGGAATGACAGATAGGAGGGTATAGCCAAAGGGTTTTCTTTTTCAGGTTTTGAAATGTTCTAAAATTGGTTGTGGTGATGATCACACATATCTCTATAGTATATCTATGGATATACTAAAAATCATTGACTTCGACAATTTTAAATGAGCGAATTGTATGGTAGTGAATTATATCTCAATAAAGCTGTTAATATAAATAATAATATCAATATTATGACTAACAGTTCCCTAATGGATGCAGTTTAGGTTTCTTTGCAGTTCATCTGGTCTTTAGAATATATTCCACTAAGTGTGTACAGTCAAAGTAAGATGATTTAAAAGTCATTAGAAATAATTCTTTTTTCTGTATGGTTACGTTACCAATCTGATGTTTAGTCATCTCATCAGTTGATTTTTCCTGTAGTAAAAAACAACTCCAAGAGTTGCGGCTTACAACAATGAATATTTATTTCTTGCTTTTGTTCTGTGATGTCACTGCAGAGGCTCATCTCCAGGTCTGGGTTGGGTTCAAGTTTGTTCATGTGTTTTGTTCTGGGACTCAGGCTGAAATGACAGCTCCTATATGGGATTTGCTAGTCCATGGTGGAGGGCAGGAGTGCAAATGGGTTCCTAGAATTTGCATTAATTCCTAAATCCTTTGTTTAAAACTGGCATGCTGTCACTTACCCATATTTGTTTGTTTTGCATACAAGGTTAAATTACATTTTAAAAAATATGTGAATTTATACCTGTTCCTCCAATTCAATTCATATTAAGTATAATATGAGATAAAGTTATCATATTAACTGATAAAGTTATCAGTTGAAAACTGAGGGGTAGGATAAGAGGATACTGGAGATTTGACGGGACAAGAAGGTGAAATAGTTGTTCTATGAGTGGGATGAACATACTGAGGAAGGGTAGTGTAGTTGCTAGGCAGTGCTGAGTGTCTGCTTGTGTGAAACCAGAGAGCTTGTGTTTCTCTCCACCGATATTTAGGTGAAGTACAGATGTGGAATCAGTGGATAATCGGGTTTAAACTGGGTTAGGCTTTTGCAGGTGAGAACATCCGAGGGAAAGAGTGGTAAGGGATTTAAGGTGTTGAGAATCTGAGTAAGGAAGGAGTGAGGACAGGGTGGGTGGAGAGGTAGTAAAAATGTGTGGGGTACTTCGGAGGATCAGTAGAAAAGGACAGAAACCAAGGAAGTTCTGGGGATTTAGGTGTTAGTTCACCGCTGCTGGAGTGAGTCAGCTTCAACTCTGGTCTTTTCACCTCTTTAATTAAGATTCAAATTCTTGGTAGAGAGAAATCAATTAATTATTCAAATACCACTTAACCGGGGGAAGAAGGTGGGGTGGGGGGGGGGGTGCGGGTGGAGATTGGTCAGGGGAATTTGCCTGATTGAGAAATTTGGTTGTTAGGATCTGAAGTTGCTAGTTTCTATATTGCTCTAGTTGCTGTATTATGTAAGGGAGATGTTACTTGCCCAGCTTGTATAATGTCATGTGGAATAATTGCATGCTTTGAAAACAAAGTATTATGAAACTGGTAAGTAGTGCAGTTAAGCTCAGATGGTGATAATTAAATTCTCAGAGACTACAACTGCCAGTGAATTCCTTTGTGAAACCATATTTGAAGATTTGAAGATCCTCTTTAAGCTTAAAATTAAACTATAAAGCTCAAAGCAAAATAACTCAACTCATGGGATGACAAATGTATATATTAAAACAGCCTGAAAAGTTTTGAGTTGTTCTAGTTTCTTATCAGAGTGTATAGGCTTATTGAAAATGATTGCACTAACTTTTTGAGGTGAAGTGAAAGCTGTAGAGATTAATGCCATACCTAGATTTTCTCCTCGGAGTGGTAATTATTCTACATAATTCCTGATCCCGAGTTAGTTGTGGGCTGCCAGCAGAAACCTTAGCCATAGCAGAAAGTAGAGGAATATGAAAAAACTAGGGTGTGGCCAGGCAAAGAAGTTGAGTATTGAAGGTGTATGCATTTGAAGTAAAGTTTAGTAGTAAAATATTACTTCAAGTTTCAAAGTTGTTGAGATAGGTAAGTATTATACTACTCTTCTTAACAATGGCAAATAACTAATTGTGCTGCACTAATTAAATTAGTAGTGATGGGTTAGTGATTGGAGCAGGATAAAGGAATTGAATGTCTCTGGTTTTGCTAATTAACTTGACATAGTAGATATATCATTTGTTATAACTGGCATAATGCACAAGAATACTTAATAATTGCTTTGTTCTAGGGCAAGTGATTGACCATGTATCTGCATCAATTTTAATAATGAGTGATTTTAGAGTGGGGTTCCATTGCTTTTTGTCTATTGCCTATTTTTTTTTTGATACTTACACCTGCCTCTATCAACTTTTCAGAATGATGTAAGGATGTTAGTAAAAGCGAATTCATTTTCCTTTTTGTCCTTAGGAGCAGCCACCGTATCCTAGCTACAATTCCAACTATTGGAATTCTCCTGCCCGACCTCGGGCTCCTTACCCAAGTACATATCCTGTAAGACCGGAAATGCAAGGCCAGGTAGGGTCTAAAATTGACAGACTTTCTGAATTTTTTCTTAATGAGTCGATTTATTTTCAGAACCTGTGGAGATTTCATAGTGAAGATGTGTGGGCTTTTGTTATATAATGCATTCTATCTTAATCATTTTAATGTTTTTAGCTCAGAGATAAGGAAATATCTAGGCAGATACTACCTATAGCAAAGGTAGCTTGATGCATGATAGATTATTTCTCAGGACCTGGAAACAACAAACACAAAATGTACTTATTTCTAAAAATTTGACCTTTTATGGAGCTATAATTGACATATAACATTATATTAGTTTCAGGTGTACAGTGTAAAGGTTCAGTATTTGTATACTTTCCAGAATGATCGCCACAGAAGTCTAGTTAACATCTGTCACCATACAGTTACAAAGTTTTGTTTCTTGTGATGAAAACTTTTAAGATATACTCTCTTAGTAATTTTCAAATATACTGTACAATATGTTAACTATAGTTACCAGGTTGTACATCACATGCTATGATTTACTTATTTTATAGCTGGAAATTTGTACCTTTTGACCCCGTTTACCCGTTCCTGCACCCCAAGCCACTGCTCCACCTCTGGCAGCCACCAGTTTGTTTTCTGTATCTATGAGTTGGCTTTTTTTGCTTTTTAGATTCCACATATAAATGAGATCTTATGGTATTTGTCTGTGTCTGACACTTCATTTAGCATAATGCCCTCAAGGTCCATCCATGTTGTCCCAATGGCAAGATTTCCTTCTCTTTTATGGTTGAATAATACTCCATTGTGTGTGTGTATATATATATATATATATATATATATGTATATATCACATTATCTTCATCCATTCATCCAGTGATGGACACTTAGGGTGTTTCCATGTCTTGGCTGTTGTAAATAGTGCCTCAGTGAACATGGGGTGCAGATATCTTTTCGAGTTAGTGTTTTTGTTTCCCGTGAATATATTCCCAGAAGTGGAATTGCTGGATCATATGGTAATTCTGTTTTTAATTTTTTGAGGCACCTCCATACTGTTTTCCACAGTAGCTGTACCAGTTTCCATTCCCATCAACAGTACACAAGGGTTTCCTTTTCTCAACATTCTCATCCAATACTTATTTCTTGTCTTTTTGAGAATAGCCATTCTAACCGGTGTGAGGTTGTATCTCGTTGTGGTTTTGATTTGCACTTCCTGATGATTAGTGATGTTGAGCACCTTTTCATGTACCTGTTGGCCATCTTGTATGTCTTTGGAAAAATGTCTATTCAGATCCTCTGCCCATTTTTTAAATCAGGTTGTTTGATTTTTTGCTATTGAGTTGTATGAGTTCTTTATATATTAACTCCTTAACTTATCAGATATATGATTTGCAAATATTTTCTTCCATTCAGTAGGTTGCCTTTCTTTTTTTTTTTTTAATTAATTAATTAATTTAATTAATTATTTTTTGGCTGCTTTGGGTCTTCATTGCTGCGTGCGGACTTTCTCTACTTGTGGTGAGCGAGGGCTACTCTTCGTTGCAGTGTGTGGGCTACTCTTCGTTGCGGTGGGCAGGCTTCTCATTGTGGTGGCTTCTCTAGGCGTGCGGGCTCAGTAGTTGTGGCTCACGGGCTCTAGAGCACAGGCTCGGTAGTTGTGGCGCACGGGCTTAGTTGCTCTGCGGCATGTGGGATCTTCCCGGACCAGGGCTCGAACCCGTGCCCCTGCATTGGCAGGCGGATTCTTAACCGTTGCGCCACCAGGGAAGCCCTGGCTTTCATTTTGTTGATGGTTTCCTTTGCTATGTAGAAGCTTTTTAGTTTGATGTAATCCCACTTTTTAATTTTGCTTTTGTTGCCTTTGCTTTTGTTGATAAAATTTTGACTTCTTATGACAAATATTAAATTTAAAATATTTCAAGCATTCTGAAAGAGTGCAGAAAATATGTACATTGTTTTTTATCTAGCTCCTAGCTTTGTCAGTTTTTAAGTTTCAGATTTTTAAAAAGAAGTAAAATAAATACAGTTGAAGCCCCATATAACACTTCTTTCCATTTCTTAAAGTTATATTAATTGTCTCATATGTGTTTTTATGCTTTTGCTACTTGTATATGCATTTTTATAGTATTATTTAACATGATTTTGAACTTGATATGAGTGGTTTCATACTAGCATTCTCCTGCAGCTTGCTTTTCTTTAACTCAACATTGTTTTTCTCTTTTCTATTGTACAACATATGAGACAAGCATTTCCCTAGTGTATGGAATTGGTGGGTTTGGATATGTACATCTTTATTTAATATAGCCAAATTACTTTTCACAATGGTTGCCAATGAGGAAATGAATTTTTCAATTTCAGCACAAAAGGCAGCTGGGATTTTCATTGGGATTGCATATAGATCAATTTGGAGAGTAGCATGCGTTACTTTTACAGTTAATGTAAGAGGAAGACAGAACTCAAAGCCATGAGTCACAATTTTTTTCAGCAATGTTAATTTGTCTGATTTCATCAATTGTTCCTATTGATAAAGATTATTTTTGGGGACTTCCCTGGTGGCGCAGTGGTTAAGAATCTGCCTGCCAATGCAGGGACACGGGTTCGATCCCTGGTCTGGGAAGATGCCACATGCCACAGAGCAACTAAGCCCGTGCACCACAACTACTGAGCCTGCGCTCTAGAGCCCGTGAGCCACAAGTACTGAGCCCACGCGCCACAACTACTGAAGCCCACGCTCCTAGAGCCCATGCTCCACAACAACAGAAGCCACTGCAATGAGAAGCCCGCGTACTGCAATGAAGTGTAGCCCCTGCCAGCCTCAACTAGAAAAAAGCCCACACGCAGCAACGAAGACTCAACGCAGCCAAATAAAAAAGGGAGTCAACATATTAAAAAAAAAAAAAGATTATTTTTGGAGATGACATCCGCCCCTTCAGATAAAGGCATTTATTACATGTATATATTACATATATTCAAGAAAGATTCACTTTTAATTTAGTGATGACTTTTTGAAAGCAACAGCAATAATGTGAGAGAGCTTTTAGATACAAAAATTGTTGGATTCTAAACCCAAAGGTATCTAGACATTTGCTTGTATGGGATTAGCACACGTGTATTTTCTGGTGAAGCATCACATGGGGATTATACATTTATCTTCTGACCAAAACAGACTCCTGTAGTGGTATGTAGATATGACTGGTTTCCTTTTTTAAAAATTGAATGGTTTCACTCCTTTGCCTTCTATCTGCCGCCTCATGTGAGCTTTGCCACATGATCACTCTTCTCTTATAAACCGGGAGTGCGTAATTTCATGCACTTTCCCCCGGTAATGTGGAATGTATATCCGTTTCTTCAGAATCGATGAATGTTGGGAGGGCCCCTGAGCAGTCCCCAAAGCTGATTAGACTGTTGTGTTCAGGTGCAGTCTATGTGCTACGCAGGAACAGGGGACAGTCTTTGAAATACAGCTTTCCTCATTTTCAGCTCATAGTAAGGATTGTTGAGGAGCACGTCAGACGGTTTGTGGCGCGGGTTTGGGCCGCATGAAGTAAACCAGCTCAGGACAGAAGGTTTGGTCTCACCAGACTGTTGATGAAATTCACGAGGTATTTTCTGAGTCCTTCAAACTAAGATTGCTTCTTATTTGCTTTTAACGCCTTCATTTGCATCAATGACTGTCTTCTGAAGCCCCAGAAGTATTTTCTTTCTCTTTGGCCTCTGTATCAGGGCTTTGAAACTGGGCCAAGAACTCCTGTGTTTTCTTTGCTATGCTGCCAGGCTACTCTTCAGAAGACTTAAAAACTTTGAACATTTCTGAACTATGATCATAAGCTCATCCTTAGTCAACGTCTGTAGCAACTGCAAGGCTAACGTATGTTCTTCCGACGCTGATCATTTGTAGACATGCATGTTGTAGCTCTGATCCATTGACCCAGTGGGTACTTGGGAAAAGCATGATAAATACACAGACTCTCTAGTAATGATTGTGGTGGGGTGTTTTTGTTTAAAATCCTCTCATTGGTCATGAATGCAAATTGTTTTTCTAAAGCTTCTTTTCCACGTATCTAAAGGATGAAAGACGGATGTTTTCACATTGATTTTCTGATAAAGAAGATAACTCCCTTGGGTTCTGGGAGATTACACCACAGAACACTGAGTACCTGGGAATAGAAATGCTCTAAGAAAGAAAACTGAAGTCCTCTTATAATGTTCTGAATTGAGAAATCATGATACAAAAGGACTTTCATCAGAACCTATAACACCTTTTCATTTAATTTAAAGGGGACCTGGGTTGTAAAGTACAGCTTATTAAGTACTGTGGTTTGGAGCTCCTGTGAGACAAAAATTGGAATAGTTATATAAGGAGAGATACTGCATGAGGAAGTAACCAGTGGATGATAATAGATTTGACAATTCCAGAAATGAGTATTAGTAGAAACTCAAGTTGATGTCGACTGCTGATAATTATGAAGTCTTGGAGTACTTTTGTGGTGAAGCCTTCCATGTGTTTCAAGATCAGCACAGCAGGAGGAATTGTGGTGTTGCTAATGGAAAAAAAGTTTTTTTTCCCACTTGGATTGAGTCTGTTTGCTGTTTGATGTTCATGTACCAAATGGAAAGGGAATCTGTTGAACAAGTGTATCACTTCCTGAGTGAGAGACCTGATCAGTTTTCTCCTCTTTGGATTCTATATCTATAAACAGTCCATCAATTGTAAAACCAACTTTTGGAAGAAGTATTACCTCCTGGATAATCTTTAGCTTGCAATGAGACATCATATGGTGTGACATGATTCTGACTTTTGAATGCTAAGTCATATTTACATTTACCTCTAGAACAAGAGCAGCACTTGGGATATTTTTTGAGTTTTAAGAGCTCCAGTCTCTTGATTTCTTTTGGAATCCAGAATGAGACTTCTACAGAAATTCAATGACTATCAAAGATTTTGTTTAATTCTTCTTGCAGTTGCTCAGTTTCAGATTTTCTGTTGCCATATCAGCTGACAAGTTTCAAATCACAGCTTGCTATCCTTAGATACAAATTTCCCTTCATGAAAATAGTCTACTTGGACATAGATGGAAGTAGCTATGGTCCAAGCAGCCCACCAGTTTCTAGACATACTTGGGATTTCATGACTTTTTTTTTTTTTTTTTGGCTGCACCGCACTGCATGCTGGATCTTAGTTCTCCGACCAGGGATCGAACCCATCATGACATTTTTAATAGCATAATTTTTTTTACTATAAAATACAACTTTATTACTAAACATTTGGGAAATAAAAGGGAGAAAAAACACTAATTCTGTCATCCTAATATATCCATATTTTGGTAAATTTGTTTTCAGCCTTTTCCCTATCATATTTACACAGCTTTACATATGCCTTTTAATATGGCAACTCATTTTACATATGCCTTTTAATATGACTTTTCATTTATCGTATGTACTTTACATGTTATAGGGTGAAATAACAGGAACTTTTTTTTAATAGTAAGGAAATTTTCAAACATAATCCAAAGTAACGAGAATAGTGCAATAATCTCCCATGTACCCATTACTCAGCTTCAACAAGTATCAATACATGGCCATCATGTTTCATTTATATATCCTTAGAGTATTTTGAAGCAAATTCCAGACATCATGTTATGTCTCTTGTAAATACTTAAGCATGTATCTTTAAGATATAAGGAAGCTTTAAAGACATTACCGCAATGCCATTATTAAAACTTAAAGGAAAAAAAACCCAAATAATTCTTTAATATCATTAGATGTCTGGTCAGTTCTAACAGTGAGTTTTTTTAAATTAATTAATTTATTTTGTTATTATTTTTTTGGCTGCGTTGGGTCTTCGTTGCTGTGCGTGGGCTTTCTCTAGTTGTGGCGAGTGTGGGCTACTCTTCGTTAAGATGCGTGGGCTTCTCTTGTTGCGGAGCACAGGCTCTAGGCGCGCAGGCTTCAGTAGTTGTGGCACGAGGGCTCAGTAGTTGTGTCTCACGGACTCTAGAGCGCAGGCCCTGTAGTTGTGGCGCATGGGCTTAGTTGCTCCGTGGCACGTGGGATCTTCCCAGACCAGGGCTCGAACCCATGTCCCCTGCATTGGCAGGCGGATTCTTAACCACTGCGCCACCAGGGAAGTCCCTAACTAAAGTGAGTTTTTAAGACAGAATAAAATTTCCTCAATGAATAGCCTATAGTCTACTTAATCATTCCATCAGTACGGGACGGTTAGGTTGTTTACAGTTCTGCGTGATGGTGAATCATGCTGTGATGAACAAATTCATGCCTATAATTTTTCCTCTAGTTGAATAATTTCCTTAGGAAGGATTTCTAGAATTTGAATAACAGAGCAAAAAGTCACATGATTTTTTTTTAATCAAGTCTTCAGCTGTATATGTTGCATAAGGGATTGTTTGGTTAGGCACAGCAGCCTGTAGGCAGAAGACTTGATTAGCCTCACAGTGGCTGCTCAGGGAATGCCTGGCTGGATTTTCCCTCACTCCTGTCCCTGCATGGAATTCTTTGGCCATGTGGTGATAGTAGCCTGTCTTTTATCCTCTTGCCATAAAACTGTGGCTTAGAATTTATTTTCCACAGAATTATGGCCTCCTTCCCACTTCAATCTATCCCTCTTTTTGTTGTGGTGGATTTGGAATCAAATTTAAATTTCATTTTCTTCAGTAATTAACAACTGTAGAAGATATCAGGATTCTTTTTTTTTTTTAATTGAGGTATAATTGACACATAACGTTACTTTCAGATGTACAGTGTAATGATTCGGTATTTGTATACACTGTGAAATGATCACCATGATAAGTCTAGTTAATATCACAAGATTCTTTTCTTATTCTTCTACCTAAAATGGGAAAGATTGTCTAGTTTTAGAAGGATGAGTCCAGGAAAACCTGATTCTGTTTTTACCATTTTAACAAGGTAAAGTAGAAATTAATAGAAAACATTAAGGTAATCATTTAGAGTTTAGCTTTAATCTTGTTTGGATTACTAAACTGAGGATTCTGGGTGTCAGTAATAGTCTGGATAGGTGATGTAAAACTGCAGTAAGCAATATATGAGGAATTTGTCTCTGTCTGCTGTTATCATTTGGGGAAGCAGAGTGGGATAGTATCAATACAAAGCACATGGGCTTGGAGTCAGATCTGGGTTCGTTTCCTGACCTTGCCACATTAATACTAACAACAATTTGTATTATAAAAATTGCAAATCATTGAGCATACTACGTGCCAGACACTATACTAAGCATTTTATATATGTCATCTCATTAATTTTTACAATAACCCTGCAAGATATGTTTATGATTTCCATTTTCCTGCTGGAGAAACTAAAGTTCAGAGAGGGTAAATACAAAGCCAATGGCAGGGCTAGGTCTGTCTCTGTGGTCTTTTTTTCTTTCTGTTGTATTATGGTTACTTTCTTCTTTCTCTCGCCATTCTCCCAGGTTTCCCGGAATACCCTCTTCAGTTTGTGGGGACAAGTTCCCTGCCGTTAGGTGCAATTGTTAGGTGCACTTATGGAAATGGCTGAGAAGCACTAAAGGCCATCACTTCATCCTTCATCACAATATACCCATTGTTATGACACAGACTCTAAGGTGATAATCTGAGTTTAATATATGTATATGATTATAATATATGAAAGAATACTTCAAGGGTTGCTTAGGTAGTTCATATTTTCATTAGTTACTGATCTCCTTTCTTCCCAAAGTTTTGGAAGTGAGGGCATTTCAGCTCATCTACTCATTCATCTTTTTTTTCTCCCAACTTTGCTTTTTTACAGAGTTTGAATTCTTTTACAAATGGAGCATATGGCCCACCATACCCCACTGGCCCTGGGACAAATACTGCCTCATACCCAGGGGCTTATTACACATCTGGGTATGCTCAGACCAGTTACTCCACAGAGGTTCCAAGCACTTACCGTTCACCTGGCAACAGCCCAACCCCAGTCTCTCGTTGGATGTATCCCCAGCAGGACTGCCAGACTGAAGCAGCCCCTCTTAGGGGGCAGGTTCCAGGATATCCTGCTTCACAGGTGAGCATTCGCCTGTTGTGTTTTTATTTTTTCATGTTAATGAATGGTACCAAGTTTATTTCTCTGTTCATTTTCAAGAGGTTAGGGGTTTTTTTAAAAAAAATAAATTTATTTATTTATTTATGCGTTAGGTCTTCGTTGCTGTGCACGGGCTTTCTCTCGTTGCAGCGAGCGGGGGCTACTCTTCTGTGGTGTGCAGGCTTCTCATTGCAGTGGCTTCTCTTGTTGCGGAGCACGGGCTCTAGGCATGCGGGCTTCAGTAGTTGTGACACGCAGGCTCAGTAGTTGTGGCACACGGACTTAGTTGCTCCACGGCATGTGGGATCTTCCCAGACCAGGGCTTGAACCCGTGTCCCCTGCATTGGCAGGCAGATTCTTAACCACTGTGCCACCAGGGAAACCCAAGAGGTTAGGTTTATATTTTTTAATATTCTATGAATGATCCCATGTTTATTTCTCTGTTCACTTCAAGGAGAGTTCTAGTATGTCTTTATTTGTGCTTCCTGATAGCATATGAGTCCATTTATTTATAGTATCTGTGGGACAGACTTATGCTGTGCTTCAGCCACTGAAGTTTAGGCCCTATTTTTCTGAGTTTGATGGTCACCAAATCTGCCCCTGATATCTTTAGAACCAAGCTTTTTTAGGTTTGGAGAAAATATTTGCAACTCATTGGAAATACTACAGTTTAGTCCCATAGCAGCTAAAATATACCCTGTTAAGCCGAGAGGAAGCATCTCTGAATCTGTTTACACTAGAATATTTTCATTACTTCTTTAAGTGTTTTTTAGCAATGACCAGTGTATTTCCTTCCTCTCAATCTAGAACCCTGGAATGAGCGTGCCCCATTATCCTTATGGGGATGGTAATCGTAGTGTTCCACAACCAGGACCAACTGTACGATCCCAGGAGGACTCCTGGGCTCCTCCGGGTGCTTACGGCATGGGAGCCCGTTACCCCTGGCCTTCAGCTGCCCCCTCAGCACCACCTGGCAGTCTCTACGTGAGCGAGAGCGCTTCATCATGGCCGAGCAGTGGCTCTCCTCGGCCACCTCCCTCCCCGCCAGCCCCACAGCCCAAGGTAGGAGGCTTCTAGACGTTGTCCTCTTAATGTCTGGGTAATTAAGAGAGCGCAAGGTGGAACTTTTTCTGCATTGGTCTGTGTTGAATGGGGACTAACTTCAAAATGTTGGTGGCTACTACTTATAGCTTTACCTAGCCCGGTTTACTTTTTATTTAAAATAGGCTTATTTTTTAGAGCAGTTTTAGGTTCACTTCCATTTTTAAACAACAGGAGAATGCTCATTTACTAAATTAGTTGTAATTTAGTTATCGGAATGTTAGACAAAATCAAAGATTATATTTTATTACCTCAGTCTCCTGACAGAAGACAAAACCAATGTGAAATTGCATGGTTTTATTAAACCACACACTTGAACATCATTTGCTTGTGGCCAGGTTCCTTTTTAAGATTGTCTTCAGGTTTTATCTCTTTAGGGGAAAAAACTATATAATTCCTATGTATTAAGTCACTGGACAGATTGTGAGGTGGTAAGGATAGATTATGAGGTGTTCATGATGATGACCTGTCTCAGGGTAGAGTCCAGCCTTTATACTCAGGAATTCTCTTCCTTTTATCTTTTTAGGGCTGTATTCTTCTCAAATGATTAAGGAGGGCCGTCCACTTTTATTGGTGGGGAGTCTTTTCATGTACCTTCCTGGTCAGGTGAAAGATGTGGGCTAACAAATCTGATGTTGATGGATCCCCATTAAAACAGCTTTTTTCCCCTCTTTGCTCTCCTACTCCAAGGATTCCTCATACCCCTATAGCCAGTCAGACCAAGGTATGAACCGGCACAACTTTCCTTGCAGTGTCCATCAGTACGAGTCCTCGGGAACAACGAACAATGATAATTCAGAGCTCTTGGATTCCCAAGTCCAGTATAGTGCTGAGCCTCAGCTGTATGGTAATGCCACCAACGAACATCCCAGCAATCAAGATCAGAGTAATAATCTTCCTGAAGAGTGTTTATCTTCAGATGAAGGGACTCCCGCAAGTATTAAAAAAATCATACATGTGCTGGAGAAGGTCCAGTATCTTGAGCAAGAAGTAGAAGAGTTCGTAGGAAAAAAGACAGACAAAGCATACTGGCTTCTGGAAGAAATGCTAACCAAGGAACTTTTGGAACTGGATTCAGTTGAAACTGGGGGCCAGGACTCTGTCCGGCAGGCCAGGAAAGAGGCTGTTTGTAAAATCCAGGCCATACTGGAAAAATTGGAAAAAAAAGGATTATGAAGGGATTTAGAACAAAGGGGAAGCCTGTTACTAACTTGACCAAAGAACTCTTGATTTTGGTTAATTACCCTCTTTTTGAAATGCCTGTTGAGGAGAAGAAGCAATACATTCCAACTTTCCTTTGATATAAAACTTGAAAAACTGGTAAAGGACTTGGAAGAACAGTTGGGTTATGAGTTGTTTTCAGTTTTCAGACCAATGAATGTAATAGGAAGTTATGGAGTTACCAGTATTGCCAAGTAGTCTCACCCCTTAAGAAATTTATGGGTATCTGCAAGCTGCTTCTTATCAGCAGGAGGGAAATCCACCTTATGTAACAGGCTTATCAGAAACCTACCGGATAAGACTGGATGTTGTCTGAGACAAACAGGCTCTGTTTTTTTAAACATCTGGATTACTTGTCACATTTTTGTACATTGTGACTGCTTTCACCGTACACTTTGTGTGTAAATTACAGCTTGGACTTTAGCCTTCTTGGACCTCTGTTTCGTTTTGTTACTTGTAGTTCACAAATATAGTGTTATTCTCTACTTCTTGGTACATTTTGTAGTAATATGTTTAATATAATTACTCAAGAGACTATACTGACAGCCAGATAGTATGGCAGTTCTGGATGAATTTATATCTTTTCACCACTTGAATATATTGCACTGTGTAGTGAGTTCCTGAGGTAGATTGTCTCCTTTTTTGTATAGATCATTAGGTTAGAGTTTTACCACTTCTATTTTTCATGTTACTATTGGAAGGTTAATTTGGAAATGGCATGGGTATAGGAATGAAAATGGGGCTATTTCCTTTTTCGCTGTCTTAATCGTATTTGGATGAAGATCCACTTTAAAATTTCCTTTCTTCCCCCTTAATTATCTTTTTACTACAGCTGCTTCCATATGGAGCAGTGTGATGAACACAGATTAAAAATTAAATGCCACAGCACGTAGAAATAATAACTGCAAAAGTAGTAAATACAACCATTTGGGAATGCTGTTCTCCATCTAAAATATTAGCTTCACCATCAGGATCCCTATGAGCAGATTTCAGCTCAGTGTATCTGCTCAGTTTACAGTAAGAAACAACGAGGGTAAAAGAGGATTCATGCTCAGGGAATGAATCAGCCATAGCTAGAGTGGGAAATTGTGTTCTTCTTTTAAAGGTAGATTTGATGTTTATCTTTGTTTCCCTAGAATAAATTGCATAGACAGTATTGCCTGTTTTATAAGAAAGATGTTTACCATCACTAATAACAGTCATTTTAGAGCCAGATTTAAGGAAGGGATATTGAAAGGGTCTTAGCTGGATTTGCTTGGGTAGCTCTATGCTATCATGTAGAAGAGACTTAGGTAGATAACTTACTTTTTTCATCTGAAGTGAGTTCCAGTATGCAGTATCTGTTATTGGAAAAACTGCTGTTTCTTAATAAGATATCCAAGTGATTTTTTTTCTTGACTGCCAGGCCTATTAACAAGAAAATAAATCCAGCCATCTCCTCTCCTTATAAAAAAAACCAATACAAACATATTATATGACGAGAAGAAGTAAAGTAAAAATATTGGCCGGGTCTTAGGTTGGTATGAGTGATTTTATGAGATAATATGGTGGTGACAATTTTATTCTAGGATTTTTATTTTTGGCCTAATATAAGAATGTTACAAAAGGCTTTTCTATGAAAATTTAAAAGTTATACTTGAAACTAAATATTTAGAAGGGGGAGAACCTTAAAGCTGAGTTAACATAAACCAGTGAGACAATGACTAATACAGGAGAGAACACTATTTTTTAACTGAGTGCCCAAGATACCAATTTCCCTGAAGTCTTGATTTTTTAATCTATAAATCACACATTATACACACACACATATATATGTGTGTGTGTATGTTTTTTAACAGTTTTTTTTTTTTAGTTTTGAGATAATTTTAGACCTCCTGAAGAGTTGCAAAAACAGCGGTTTCTGTATGCTCTACGCTCACCTTCCCTTTATATTAACAACTTACATAGCTGTAGAACATCTGTCAAGTTAAGAAATTAGCCTTGATATAATGCTGTTAACTAAAGTAGAGAGTTTTGAAAGTAGAGATTTTCTAGTCTTTTCACTAATGTCCTTTCACTGTTTCAGGATCCAATCCAGGATCCTGCCTCGCATTTAGTTGTCATGTCATCATAGCGTCCTCCGATCTGTGACAGTGTATCTTGACACCTGATGCGGTAATGTATTTCTGGTGTTATTAACCTTAGCCACTACCTGAGGTGGCGTCTGCTAGGACTCTCTGCTGTAAACTTACTATGCTTTCCTTTGTAATGACTGAATGTTTGCTAGAGATAATGTGAGCTATGCAAATGTCCTGTTTCTGCTTAAACTTTTGCCCACTCATTTTTGTATCCACTGGCAGATCTTGCTTGTTACTACTGTGGTGTTCGAATGTGACTTTGTTTCTCTTATTCCTTCTACATTTATTAATTGGATTCTTTCTGTAAGGGAGGGCTATTGCTTCTGGATTTATAATTTTAATTATAATAAGATATTCAGGATAAGTACAGACTTAGAACTTAAAGGTGTAAACCATGTTAAAATGATTCCAAATGCCAATATCAAGGAAAGGAAAACTAAATTGCAACCTGTTCCAGAAAATATAGTGAATATAAGAAGGAAAATAGTATTCATTTTTTTGTGGATATGATTCAGTTCTTAGTATTGACTCTAGACTGAATTCAAATTTTTTTTGGTATTTCACATCTGGACTTTTAAAAAGTGTCTAAGTTTAATATTACTTTGGGGATAATTTCTGTCAAACTCTTGAATAAAGTTATCCGGATCTGGCATGTTAAACACAGCTATGTTCTCTATAATAAGCCACTATTGTTCCAAATATAAACGCCAATGTAAATATTTAGATGAATTTAAGTCCCAGTGAAGTATTAGCAGGATGGGCTGGTCTCTACATTGTTGGTGGGGAATTCTTTAAAGTGCTTTGAAAAATGGGGTTTTGAAAACAGTTCTGTAGTTGGTTAATGTAATACCATTAGAGGTGGGAAGATTTTTTTTTTAAGTTGAAGAATATGGATTAAATTGGCGTTAAAAAAAGTTTTTTGGGGGATGGATACTTGATGACTGGAGTTTTTCATCCTTTTTTCTTTTTAAAAAAGTTATGAGTTTGAAGACTCAAATAATTCTATGGAAGTTAGCAATTTAAAGAGTCAATTCTGGGACTCCCCTGGCGGTCCAGTGGTTAAGACTTCACCTTCCAATGTAGCAGGTGCGGGTTTGATCCCGGGTCTGGGAGCTAAGATCCCACGTGCCTCGCGGCCAGAAAACCAAAACATAAAACAGAAGCAATATTGTAACAAATCCAGTAAAAACTTTATAAAAATGGTCCACATCAAAAAATAAAAAAAATCTTAAAAAAAAGTCAGTTCTATGAAAAGGAGCACTCTTCTGTTCCACTCCCATTTTTCCTTCGACAAAAGTAACTACTTTCAATTGAGTTTTTTAAAAAAATTATCTCCATATTTTTTTAATAACACAGTTGTATTGCTCCCTTTTGATTTATCAGCTTTAGGTCATTTCTACTGATTTTCTGTTGTAGAGGATGAAGGTTAGGTCTCTCTGCCTCTACCCTACACACATCCCAGCTCTCATCCCTCCAATTTCTCAATCCACTTATATGGTAATTCTGTTGTACGTTATTATACTATGTAAATGCTGCCCAGAGCTCAGTCATGCAGTAAACTGTTTACTTTTCTTTTCCTGAACAACTCCTTGTTTTCTCTGGAATGAATCATTTGTCATACTTATTTTGTTTGCCTATGTGCTTATGACTGATTTGACCTCAAACCCTCCATCATTTGTCTAAGTCTTCTCGTAAGATGCCCAGACACATTTTATCAATTTTAGGCTCCTGAAGAAGCGTTCCTGGAGCCCTCTGACTGCAGCACTGGTATGTTCCTGGTGCATACTTTCATTCTGGTCTCTTCTGTTCATCCTCGGGATTCTCTCCACTCCTTCTGTTGGATTCCTTTTTTCCATAGCCTGTGTCGTTCTCCTTCTCAGTTTATTCCCTCATTTTGTAGAGCATGTTCCCCAGTACCTTCCTGGAAAAGGGTGCATAGGAAGTAATTTTTTTCCATCTTGCGTATTTGAAAATGTGTTTTCATGATCCTTTGTTTAAAACTTAGTTTTTCTTCCTGGAAGCTTGTAGGATATTTTTGTCCCTTCTACAGTACAGTGTTGGTGTGGGTCTGTTTTTGTCCATTTTACTGGGCACATTTCGTTCTGGAAACTCCTGCCCTTAAGTCCTATAACGTTGTCTTGGGTTTTGTTTGTTTGTTTATTTTCCTCCTCTGCTACCCTAATCTCTATTACATCTTTCTAGAATTCCTGCTGTTTCTGTTATAGATCTCTTAGACGGGTTCTTTGATTTACTTATCTTTTCACTTTCATTTTTTGCCTTTTTGCTGTACTTTGTGGGGGATTTACTCACCTTTATCTTCCAACTCGCCACTGAATTTTGTTTCATCTATCATATTTTTAGTTTCTAGGAATTTTTTTGTGCTCTGTGTTCTCTATGGGATTCTGCTCTTGTTTGTGGGTGTAGCATCTTATATCTCTGAGGATATTAATGACAATTTCTTGATTTTTTTTTCTTCTCAAATAATGAATTTCCTACAAAGTTGCATTTTCCTTTCTTTTTCAATCTCCATCTTTTTCATGTTAGAGATATTTTTCAGATGTCTATTACTTCTTGGTTGTGTTTTTTACAGTGTTGTTATACTGGACACCCCAAATTGCTTCTAGAAAATGCTTCCTGACTATTCTGTTTAATTATTATTTTTTCATAATCTTTCTTGGAGGGAATAGCTATTTTGAGTTGAAGTTGAGAAGGGAGGATTATCTGGATAATTTTTACTCCTCTGTGAAGACAGGAGGGCTTTATACTCTATGTGGCTTTTCTCATCAGGAGTGGTGGGCAGTAGCACATTTGTTGTAATAAAATGTGAGGCAGAGGAGATGCCAGCTGCTGAGAAGGGAGGACTTAGGGGTTTCTGAGATCAGGGCACATTTTCTCTAGGCAACTTTTAAATGTTCTTTTATTTTGCAATATATACCTTATCCTGGTAAGCTAATGCCAAGGGTAGTATTGCCAGATAAAATATAGGACTCTCAGTTACATTTGAATTTCAGATAAACAACAAGTCATCTTTTAGTATCAGTGTGTTCCACATATGGCATGGGACATAATGATACTAAAAATGATTGTTTTTCTGAAATCCAGAATAACTAGGAGTACAGTCGTCCCTCAGTATCCGTGGAATTGGTTCCAGGACCCCGCCGCGGATACCAAAATCCATGGATGCTCAAGTCCCTTATATAAAGTGTTGTAGTATTGCATAAAACCTATGCATATCCTCCCATATACTTTAAATCATCTCTAGACTAGTTATAATACCTAATACAATGTAAATGCTGTGTAAATAGTTGTAAATACAATGTAGATACTATGTAAATAGTTGCCGGGTATGCAGCAAATTCAAGTTTTTGGAACTTTCCTGAATTTTTTTTCTTTCCAAATACTGTCAGTCCATAGTTAGTTGAGTCCGTGAATGTGGAACCGATCAATAGGAGTACCAACTGTATTGTATTTCTTATTTTTTATTTATTTATTATTTGGCCACGCCACGTGGCTTGTGGGATCTTAGTTCCCTGACAAGGGATTGAACCCAGCCCTCGGCAGTGAGAGCGCAGAGTCCTAACCACTGGACTGCCAGGGAATTCCCTATATTGTATTTTTTTTCATTAAAGTTTTTATTTTGAGATAATTGTAAATTCACATGCAGTTTTATGAAATAATTCAGAGCTTTCCTGTACCCTTTACCCAGTTTCCCTCAATGGTAACATCTTGCAAAACTGTACTGTGATGTCACCGCCAGGATATTGACATCGATATGGTCAAGATACAGAGCAGTCCCGTCAGCACGACTCTTCCTCCCGTTGACCTTTCACAGCCGCACCTGCTTCTCCTTTCCCACCGTGCTAAACCCCTGGCAACCACTAATCTGTTCTCCATTTCTAAATTTTGTCATTTTGAGAATGCTATATAAATAGTATTGTATAGTATGTAACCATTAGAGATCGTTTTTTTTTTTTTTTCCACTCAGCATAACTCTCTTGACATTCATCCAAGTTGTTTCCTGTATCTGTAGTTCTTTTTTATTGCTAAGTAGTAGTCTATGATGTGGATGTACCACGGTTTGTTCAACCATTCACCTCTTGAAGGACATATGGGTTGTTTCCAGTTTGGGCTATTATGAATAAAGCTGCTATGTACATTCATGTACAGGTTTTTGTGTGGACATAGTTTTCATTTCTTTGGGATAAATGCCCAGGAGTGTAGTTCTGGGTCATATCATACTTGCATGTTTACTTTTTTGGAAACTACCAAACTATTCTAGAGTGGATGTACCATTTTACATTCCCACCAGCAACGTATGAGTCTCTCTGCATTCTTGCCAGTATTTGGTGGTGTCACTATTTTTTATTTTAACCATTCTGATGGGTAGGTAGTGATATCTCATTGTGCTTTAATTTGCATTTCCTTAATGGTTAATGATGTTGAACATCTTTTCATGTGCTTATTTGCCATCTGTGTATTCTGTTCTGTAAAATGTCTGTGTGTGTCTTTTGCCCACTTGCTAACTGGGTTTATTTCAATAGACTTCTTATTGTAGAATAGTTTAGATGTACAGAAAAATTGTGATGATACTACAGAGTTCCCATATACCCCACACCCTGTTATTAACACCTTAAATCAGTTTTGTACGTTTGTCGCAATTAATGGATCAGTACTGATACATTCTTGTTGACTAAAGTCCATACTTTATCCAGATTTCCTTTGTTTTTACCTGGAAAACACCGTTTTCCTCTTCCAGGATCCCATTCGGGATACCGTATTACATTTAGTCATCATATCTCCTTACGAACCTCTTGGGTGTGACAGTTTCTGAGACTTTCCTTGTTTGTTTTTTGTTTGTTTGGGTTTTTTTTTTTTTTTTTTTTTTTTTTTTTTTTTTTTTTTTTTTTTTTTTTTTTTTTTTTTTGCCACGCTGCACGGCTTGTGGGATCTCAGTTCCCCGACCAGGGATTGAATCCAGGCCATGGCAGTGAAAGCCTGGAATCCTAACCACTAGGCCACCAGGGAACTCCCATGACTTTCCTTGTTTTTGATGACTTTGATAGTCTTGAGGAGTACAGGTCAGATATTTTGTAGAATGCCCCTCAACTGGGATTTGTCTGATGCTTTTCTCATAATTACACTGGGGCTTGGGTTTTGGGGAGGAAGACCACAGAGGTAAGTGCCCTTTCTCATCATATATCAACTGTATATACTATCTACATAGCTTATACTGTTAATGTTAACCTTCATCACCTGGCTGAGGTAGAGTCTGTCAGGTTTCTCCACTACATAGTTACTATTTCTTTTTTCCCCCTTTTCATACTGTATTCTTTGGAAGTCCCCGTTTGCAGCTCCCCCCTTAGGGGATGGAGAGTTACCTTCCACCTCGTTGAGGGTGTTTATCTACGTTAATTCTTTAGAATTTACTTGCAAGGTAGATTTGTTCATTCTCTCCCATTTATTTATTTGTTTGTTTACTCAGTCATTTATATCCATATGGACCCATAGATATTTATTTTATACTTTGTGTTATCTAATGCTACCTTATTTATTTTGTTGCTCAGAATGTCTTGCTTTGGCCATTGGGAGCTCTTTCAGTTGTGTCCTTTTGACATACCCCCATGATTTTGTGGGGTTTGTTTTTTTTTGGAACCCTCCTCACTTTCTGGCACTACATGATTCTTCAGGCTCATCCTGCATATTTCCTGTTCCAGTGCTAGAACCAGTTGCTCCAACAAGAAGCCCTCGTCCCTCTTATTGAAGAATGATATTGAAACCAAATTTGGGTTCCATTGTGTGTCTTTTCACTGCTGAGTTTTAAGAATTCTTTGTGTTTTCTAGATACTGGTCTTTTGTCAGATTGGTGCTTTGCAAGTATTTTATCCCAGTCTGTCGCTTGTCTTTTCATCCTCTTAACAGAGTTTTTCACAGAGCAAAAGTTTTTAATTTTGATGCAATCCTATTTATCAGTTTTTCCTTCTGAGAACTTTTGGTGTCACGTCTCTAAGAACTCATTGCTTACCCCCGGTTCCTGAAGATTTTCTCTTATTGTTTCCTAAAAGTGTTGTATTTTACTTTTGCATTTGCTACATTTACATATGCTCAGTCCGACAACCCGAGCCAAGAGGAAACCTTGGCTTGATGGAAACCTCCAGGGGCCCAAGGAGACACCTTGCTGCACAGCTCCAACTGAAGTTATCAGCTCAAAACAGTCTTCATTGAAGTGAGAGGCAAATCACTTTCCTCAAAGTGGGAAAAACAAAATCTAAGATTATTCAACTTGAGGGCAGGAACTATTCAGTTGTGGCTATAAAGTAATAAAATGCATTTTTATGAATGGTTTATAGACTTATAAAAATCACCAACTTTGGGCTGGAAGAGAACGTCACACTGATGTCTCTATGGTTCCTCTAGTTCTAACATCCTTTTATAAACAAAGTCAGTAAGTGGTACTTGCCGCACAGCAGCAGCCTGTATATTCTTGTTTAAAATGTAGATTCATGACCCCTCTGATTAACTATCGTGGGTTTCAATCTGAAATTTAAAGAATCTACTTAGCATACCCTTCTATTCATTAGAGTTTGAGAATCACTGTTACAGCCTGGCCTTGTTATTTTATTGTCAGATCATCAGAAACAACTGCGGAGTTTTCTCAACTTTTGATGCCGACGTGTCCACCAGGGGTTGAGAACTTCTGTCTCCAAAAACTGTGTATCCTCGTAGCACCTAATGCCTTGATAGGCACTCAACACAATACCTTTTGAATATTGAAATATGATTTATTCTGGAAAGAAATGGGAATTCAAAATTGATGCCTAACAATTATTCTGACTTCAGATGTGAAATTCAGTGGTTTCGTGACCCTTAGAATGTTGCTTTTGCTCTTTAGGCAGCTTACTGGCCATCAGCATTATCTTTTGCACTGGAGCATGGAGTCAGCAAACTACCACCAGAGACCAAATTTAACCCACTGCCTGTTTCTATAAATAAAGTTTTATTGGGACACAGCCACACCCATTGGCTTACATACTGTCTCTGGCTGCTTTTGTGCTACAGCAGAACTGATTAGATGCCACAGAAACCTTACAGCCCACGCAGCCTAAAATATCTATCTGGCCCTTTACAGAAGAAAGTTTGTTGCCTACTGCACTGGAGCATTGAAAGGGAAAAAATAGACTTTGTTTCAGATTTTACCTTTTAAGCCTTTTTCTGGTAAAAGATTTGATATACCACTGCAACAGCAATAGCCAGTGAAATTAACTGGTGGTTTCTTTCTTTATTTTTTAAATTAATTTATTTTATTTATTTATTTTTGGCTGCGTTGGGTCTTTGTTGCTGCACATGGGCTTTCTCTAGTTGCGGCGAGCGGGGACTACTCTTCATTGCGGTGCGTGGGCTTCTCATTGTGGTGGCTTCTCTTGTTGTGGAGCACGGGCTGTAGGCGCGCGGGCTTCAGTAGTTGTGGCATGTGGGCTTCAGTAGTTGTGGCTCACAGGCTCTAGAGCGCAGGCTCAGTAGTTGTGGCGCACGGGCTTAGTTGCTCCGCGGCATGTGGGATCTTCCTGGACCAGGGCTCGAACCTGTGTCCCCTGCATTGGCAGGCGGATTCTTAACCACTGTGCCACCAGGGAAGCCCAACTGGTGGTTTTTTTGAGAGATATCATAAGATATTCTCTCTTTCTGAAACTACCTACCTGCTGGGCCTTCTTGGAAACCTAGAATTTATACTTCTTTTTTTTTTTTTTTTTAATTTTTTTTATTTATTTATTTATTTATTTATTTATTTATTTATGGCTGTGTTGGGTCTTCGTTTCTGTGCCAGGGCTTTCTCTAGTTGCGGCAAGTGGGGGCCACTCTTCATCACGGTGCACGGGCCTCTCACCATCGCGGCCTCTCTTGTTGCGGAGCACAGGCTCCAGATGCGCAGGCTCAGTAGCTGTGGCTCACGGGCCGAGTTGCTCCGCGGCATGTGGGATCCTCCCAGACCAGGGCTCGAACCCGTGTCCCCTGCATTGGCAGGCAGATTCTCAACCACTGCGCCACCAGGGAAGCCCCTAGAATTTATACTTCTTAAGGCAGTGTTTCTCACAGTGTGGATCTCATGCTGTCTGCATCCAGATCACCTAGAGGGCTTGTTTAGAATGCAGATTCCTGAATCCCACCGAAGACCTACTGAAATGAGAATTTCTGGAGGTATGCCTGGACATGAGATTACTCCCTCTCTTGTAACTAGTGGTGTATCTGGTCTCTGTCTTTGTTGTAGCAGTCAACGCGATATATTTATTTATTTATTTTTTGAGGTCTGAACCCAGAGTATTTATTGTCATGGTAATATGAAGAAATGTTCATATTCCTGTGCTTTTTTTTTTTTTTTTTTTTTTTTTTTTACATACATCTCTTCTTTTTTGGATTTCCTTCCCTTTTAGGTCACCACAGAGCGCCGAGTAGAGTTCCCTGGGCTACACTGTAGGTTTTCATTAGTTATCTGTTTTATACATAGTAGTGTGTATGTGTCAATCCCAGTCTCCCAATTCATCCCACCCCACCTCCCGTTCCCCCTTGGTGTCCATACATTTGTTCTCTACGTCTGTGTTCAACAAGATATATTTATTTGTTTACCTGCTTGTGTTTCCTATTGAGACTGTGAACTCCTTCAGGGTAGGTATTGTGTTATACATTGCTTTTGTATTCCAAGCCCCAGATTAGGTACATTTAATTGTTATAGTTCTCAAAGGTTGGTCCATGGAAGCTGAGAGTCTCAGAGACCCCTTTAGGGGTCACAAGATCAAAATTTTTTTTTTTTTTAGAGTATTAGTCATTTTTTATTTTTATTTATTTATTTTTGGCTGTGTTGGGTCTTCGTTTTTCTGTGCGAGGGCTTTCTCTAGTTGTGGCAAGCGGGGGCCACTCTTCATCGCGGTGCGCGGGCCTCTCACTATCGCGGCCTCTCTTGCTGCGGAGCACAGGCTCCAGACGCGCAGGCTCAGTAGTTGTGGCTCACGGGCCCAGTTGCTCCACGGCATGTGGGATCTTCCCAGACCAGGGCTCGAACCCGTGTCCCCTGCATTGGCAGGCAGACTCTCAACCACTGCGCCACCAGGGAAGCCCAAAATTGTTTTCTTAATTGTACCAGGACATGATTTGCCTTTTTTTCTCTGTTGTTGACATTCGCACTGTTGATGGAAAAGCAATGGTGGGTAAAATTGCTGGCGCCTTACCAGGAATTAAGGCAGTGGAAACAAATTGTTCTACCGGTCATTGTATTGTCCACTGCCATGAATTTGTAATAAACACAGTGCCAGTTTCACTTAAAAATATACTTCATGAAGAGTAAAAATTAATAATTTTATTAACTCATAACCCTTGAGTTCACACCTTTTTCACATTCTATGTGACAAAATGCTTAGTATGCATGAAACAGTTCTGCGGGCTGAAGTACATTGGGGAAAAGCGTTCCTGGACCCAATTCCAGTGTGTGTGTAGAGGCCTCCGCACACCAACAAGCAATTCTTGTACGCCAGACGTTCCCATGACTTCCTCCTTGGCTTCAGTTAACTTGCTAGAACGGCTCACAGAACTCAGGAAAACCCATTTATCTACTAGATTACCGGTTTATTATAAAAGGATATAAAACCACAGCCAGATGAATGATAGAGATACACAGGGCATGGCCTGGGGAGAGAGGCCGGACCTTCTGTTCCCTCTCCAGGTGCACCACTCTCCCCAGTCCTCACATGTTCCCCAACCTGGAAGCTCTTTGAACCTTGTCCTTTGGATTTTTAGTGAGGCTTCATTACAAAGGCATGACTCAGTCACTGGCCTTTGGCAACGGATTCAACCTCCAGCTACTCTGCCCTCCCCAGAGGTTGGGCGTTGGGACTGAAAGGTCCCACCCTCTAATCCCATGGTTGGCTCTCCTGGCAAGCAGCCTCCCTCCTTCTGTGGGATCCAAAAGTCACTTTCCCTGAAGCGTTTTCAGGACCTGAGGACAAGAGACCAAATATTATCTCACTGCTTTTATAGCTCAGGAAAGTCCAAGGGTTTTGGGAGCTGTGAGCTAGGAATTGTGAATTAATATATACATTCATCTGAATGACCAAATATTTTTCCCATAAATCACAATATATTGCAGCTGGTCTCTTGAGGAAAAAGCACGTTACATTATTTGACTTGGTAACTGAACTAGCTACTCTTTTTTTCATGGAACATCATTTTTAGTTGAAAGTACAAACGACAGACAAACTGTGGCTATGCAGATTTAGGTATGTGGCGGAACTTTTCTAGAAAAAGTGAGATTGTCACTTCAAAGAAAACAACTGACAGTATTTGTTGCCAATAATGAAATTAGACATTTACAGGAAAAAGAATTTTGGAAGACTTTTATCTGCTATGAGCTTGACAGCTTCCCAATACTTAAAAGACTTCTAATTAGATTGGTGGTAATTAAAAAAATAGTGAAATATGTTAACATTTGAAAGGCTGCATAGCTCAGTGAACTGATATTTTACAAATGACCAATGCATGATGTCATCAGTCATGCATGGGTAAAAGATCTATTCAAAGTTCAAGATAGACCAATGGTGGGTTTTTTTTGTTTTTTGGCCGCACCTTGCGGCATGTGGAACTTCCCTGACCAGGGATCGAACCCACGCGCCCTGCAGCGGAAGCGCAGAGTCTTAACCACCGGACCGCCAGGGAAGCCCAAGACCAATGGGTTTTAAAGTATCAGAGTACAAAAATTCACTAATATGTTTTCAGATTCCACATTGCAACTAACTTTTAAGAACCTACCATTTGTCGAATTTTATTGTAGTAGTAAAAAGAATACTCCACAATTATCTGAAAAGGCCATTAAAAGATTCCTTCTTTCTTCAGCTACACAGTGGAGTGAGGCTGGATTTTCTTCATATACTTCAACCAAAACTAAAATTGTAACAGATTGAATGCAGAGGCAGATATGAGAATCCAGTGGTTTTCTATCAAGCCAGACATTAAAGAAATTTACAAAAATGTAAAGCAATGTCATCCTTTTCTCTGGTTTTTAAACAATTATTTTGGAAACTAGTTATTTTTCTGTAAAAATATTTACATAAAATGGATTTTTCTTATTTTTAAATGAATTAAATGTTTAAATTTCTCGGTTTTAACATCGAGTACAGTAAATAGTGATAGATACAATCTACATAAACACTCTTTATAGAGTTCTCAATAAAAGTATAAAGGGTCCTGAGACAAAAAAAAAAAATTGACAACACCTGGTACAGAGGCTGCAACACGGATTTGGAGAAAGAGGGCCTAAATTCAAGTTCCAGTTCTATCACTTAACTGCGATTTTAGGTAAGTTACTTAGGTGCAGGCTCTGAAGACAGACCTTGTGTTTATAATATTGGCTCCATCACTTGCTGGTAGTATGTGAGTCACTCTACCTCTGCAAATAGGGATAACCTACTTCACCAGGTTGCTGTGAGAATTAAATGGGAGTATACTTGTCAAATGCTTACAGTTGTTACCTACAGCATAGAGTTAAAAGCTAGCTACTGGGCTTCCCTGGTGGCGCAGTGGTTGAGAATCCGCCTGCCAATGCAGGGGACACGGGTTCGAGCCCTGGTCTGGGAAGATCCCACATGCCGCGGAGCAACTAGGCCCGTGAGCCGCAAACTACTGAGCCTGCGCGTCTGGAGCCTGTGCTCTGCAACAAGAGAGGCCGCGATAGTGAGAGGTCCGCGCACCACGATGAAGAGCGGCCCCCGCTCGCCGCAACTAGAGAGAGCCCTCGCACAGAAACGAAGACCCAACACAGCAAAAAATAAATAAATTAAAAAAAAAAAAAAAAAAAAGCTAGCTACTGGTATCAGTTATATTATCTAGTCATCTGACAGGATCCTAGAGGCTGGGGCACAGTCCTGGCTTTCTTCATCCTCTCTGTGTTACCGAACCCAGGTCCGGCTGCTCGCTGCTGGAAAGCCCATTCTCGAGAGACGAGCGTTGGTAGGAAAGGAAAGGTTGCTTTATTTCGGAGGCTGGCAACCGGGGGAGAGGGTGGACTCCTGTCCGAGAACCAACTCCCGATTGCTGCTCAGGGGACGGGGGCTTTTAAAGGGGAGTTTCAGGGCTGCATATGCGGGAGCAGAACAGCACAGTCAGTTCTGACAGTCATCTTGAAACCAGTAATGCGGTGGTCTGATCAGCGTCATCTTGGTTGTTTTAAGAACAGTTAATCTTTAGTTCCAGGGTTTCCATTTCTTTGAGGCCAGTTCTTGGAATTGTGGCAGCTTATGTCACGGCTACAGTCTGGTCATCATGTAGTTAACTTCTTCCACCTGGTGGGGATTTCAGTATCTGTAAGACAGCTCACAGGATACGGCTCAGAATATTATCTATAGCCCTTGAGGAGGGACTGAAGGTCCTTGACAATGCTTAATGACTAAACTATTATTTGGTCTCCTTTGACTGTTTTCCTTTGTTTCTGCATTTTCTCACTTCTCTGATTAAACTTATTCTTTGCCTAAAGTTTTTCCACAGACAAAAGGCGGGCTGAGGACATGGGGTGAGGGGGCAGGGACCGTACGGTCCTGCTCCGTTTCATCTGCAAAGAACAGAAGCTATTCAGGTGTTATAAATTTGAGGAGAAGGTATAAGTAAACTTGTGGATAATTGTGTGTGGCTCTTAAACTGTAAGAGAATTAATCTGTTATAAAAAAAAATCCCTCTTTTAGTTTCCTTTTTCTCAGCTTTTGAAGAAATAACAAGACAGAAAAACATTCCCTGAACCCTTGCCCTATAATCTAGTTAGAAAATAGGAAAGTATTTTATTGCATGCCCGAAGGAATTGAAGTCTTCCAGAAAACTAAATAGGAGAGCTGGCAGGGCTACTACTTGAGAAATTCTTTTAACCTCTTTACCTCAGTTATGTCATCTTGTTTGGACAAAAATATCTCATCTCCAACCCTCTTGCGGCTTTTGAATCCTGCCAAGCTCACCTCTACATCTTTTAAAGATATCTTTTTGGCAGCTTCTAAATCCCAATAAACGCAAAGGAGAGGGGCAAAGACCCAGAGACGATCTTTTCTTCCCTTGCAAATGCCAATGGTATCCGTTCTCAGCACCCAGAAGTGGAGGTCTGGGTAGACGCAGCTGCCGCCAGCGCCCTGTCCTACTTCTCACTAGGGGCATGGCATCCCGGCGTCCCCGCACCATCCCGGCCCATGAGCAGGGTCAGCCAGGGTACCACCGGGTCAGAGGTCTGTTTTCCCATCTATTAAGTGGGGAGGCTGGGTCATCTTGAAGAACCTTGCTTTCACTGCAATTTGAAACGCTCCCCACCTATAACGTCTCATTCCCCATCCCTGCCTTCTAAATACCTGAGGCCTCTCACCCAGACCCCGTGCGCGGGTACCAAGCGGAGGGCTCGCGGCCGGCAACACCCGCGTGCCCAGCGCTCCGACCTCCAGCCCGCTCGGAGGAGCACATCTCGCGCGAGTCCCTCCACCTCTCGCGACACTTCCCGCCAGCGCCCCTGCGGGCCTCCACGCCCCACCCGTTGCCTCCACGCAGCAGTCCCCGTCACCTCACCTTTGCTCTAGGCAGCCTGGCCCGCTGGGAGCGCGGCGGAGCACTGTGTTGGGCGCGAGCCCGGCGGGGCCGCAAGCTCCGCCCTGCTCTGCTCCGCCCCGCCCCTCCTGGGCTCGCGGGGAAGGCCTCCGCGGGGGATATGTCGTAGCCCACTCAGCGAAGGCAGGAGAACTTGAAAGGCTGCGGGGCTGCCAGGTGAGTCTGCGGCGGCGCGTTCGGGGCGGCGGCCGGGCCCAGGGCTCCGACCGGCGTGCGGGTGGGAGGCACTGCGGGATGGAGATGCCAGGGGTGAAGGAGGACGCGATGCCCGAGGCAGGGAAGGGGGGCTGGGAGGACCAGCCCTGGCGGGGTGGGGGTGACCTCGGTTACAGGGACGCGGCCAGGGACCCTTTTGCATCGACCGTGCCCGAAGGCACCTGGAAATCACCTCGTTCTCATCCACGCTCCGCTCCTCTCTGCGGGGCTAGACGCGGGACGGAGAGAGGCGTCCGCGAACCCTGAGGTCCCAGACCTGGGCTGCAGGAGGCCCGGGGTCGTGGGGAGAAGGGACACGCAAGGTGGCGGAGGTAAATTCGTGCTGGGAAAAAAGATAAAGTGGCGGAAGCTGGAGAGCGTCCGCTCCGAGGGAGGCCGGGTGTTTGCGGTCCCGCTGCGCTCGGTGCTGAGATAGCGATGGTCTTGCCCGCGCCCCTCCGAGGAGCCTGGGTTTACTTTCGACGTCTGCAGTGTTAGTCTCTGCGAGTGTTAAAGGGGCGGAAATACACAGGTCACGGTCTTCCTTGAGGGAAGGAGGCTTTTGAGGTCACTTGTTACTTTTCGTCTGAGACCTGGATGGTGCGAGTGGGTGCGCGCGTGCGCACAGTGGCCCCAAGCGAGGGTTCGCGTTTTCAGAATTTGTACCACAGTCTCTACTTAAGCACCCTTCAAGCATTGATAAAAAGTGACTGGTTCTTAAGTGAATAGTTTTATTTTCAATATTGTGATTCCAGTAGTCAGGTAAATGTGTAATGACAAGGGCCTGGAGCCTACAACCAGGTGTTATTAAGACGGAGTACGCGTTTTTGCCTTGGGACCAGACTTAGATTGGAAATTGGGGTAAAATTTTTTTTGCAGTCAAGATTTCGACCATGTGTTTCTCGTGATTCCAGTTTTGTTTAATTAAAACCATGCAGTTTTCTGAGAGGATTGGAAGATCAGTGCAAAGTGGTTGGTCTAACTATAAGAAGCGTTTTGTTTAAGGCCTCCTTCCTCCAAAAAAAAAAGAAAAACCCCAAAAACAAAACCAAAAAAAGCTGTTAATTTATGTTATTTCTGTTTTAAATTATGCAGCCCCCTTAGATTTTTTTTCAGAAATGACTCCTTAAAAATGACCAGTTTTGTGTGTGTGAACAATTACACTGTTAATAGAAGGAAATTTTATTGATAGTTTTTTGTCTTTTAGAGAAAGAAATGTCATCAGTGGAATCACACGAGGAACAATTGTCCCAGTCAGATCCATCCCCGTCACCAAACTCATGTAGTTCCTTTGAGCTGATAGACATGGATGCTGGCAGTTTGTACGAACCCGTTTCTCCTCATTGGTTTTATTGTAAGATAATAGATTCTAAGGAGACATGGATTCCCTTCAACTCTCAGGATTCACAGCAGCTGGAAGAGGCATACGGCTCTGGTAGGGTGAAAGCTATGACTTGTAATAGACGAGGACTTACTGTCATTTCTCTAAAACTGTAATATAAAAGTCCTTATAGTGAGTGCTATTAGAAGTAAATTTTAGATTTTTTTCTAGTTGTCTCATAGCATTTTTTTTTGCTTTACATTTTTTATACTTTCCAAATTTTACCTAATAATCTTTTCTTTTTAACATCTTTATTGGAGTATAATTGCTTTACAATGGTGTGTTAGTTTCTGCTTTATAACATCCTATAGCATTCTTATATAGAAGTTCTGCATTACTATCCAGCCAATTTATAATATTCAAGAATTTGGTCTGTAGTTTGAAAACAGGACCTATTGTAATTCCTGCATAGTTAACCAATAATGTTTCTTATGTTTCAGTTTCTGTTTATGAAGAGTGTGGTACGGGCAGTGTCACATTGCAAAAGAATGAATTCTTTCATTTTTCTCTTGTTTTTTCTTCTTTTATGGAAACAAGAATGATGCTGGTTACTACCTTATCATCATGATGGTCATTAATTTATCTTTTGGTCCCTTAAACAAAAAATTCAGAAGAGCTTTCTTTTATACATTTTTTTTTAAGGGACACTCCTATCTCTCCTCAGAAAAAGAACAAAACAGCATTGGGTATTATTTTTTTCATGTTTCATTAAAACCAAGAATGATGTTGATGGTTTATAAAGTAGTTTAGCCAAGAAGAAACAGATCATTCGTGTGTTTTATAACATTATTTAGAGCATAACTCAGAGTTGTATTTTGGGAGCTCTATTTTGCTATACTATGTACTTCTTTTCCCCTTTCCACTCCCTGATAGGAAAAGACTGTGATAGGAGAGTTGTGCCCACTGATGGGGGCAGATACGATGTTCATTTGGGGGAGAGGATGCGGTACGCCGTATACTGGGATGAGCTAGCATCAGAAGTGAGGCGCTGTACCTGGTTTTACAAGGGAGACAAAGATAATAAGTATGTTCCGTACTCGGAGAGCTTCAGCCAAGTGTTAGAGGTATTCCTGTGACCCTTTTTTACTCATTTTCTTCATTGTGTTCTTCTCTTATTTCATAATCTTTTCTTCCTCTTGTGACTTATTCTGTGAATTTACAGAGAGAGTTTGGTTCTATTTGCATCACAGTTCATAGCATTTCTTTTTGCAAGCTCGTTTCAGGATAAAGTAGTTTTATTTTCAAATTTTGAAATACTATGGAAACTATTATGTATTTAAATTAAAATTTTTTTTTCTCTAATGGTGATCTTTGTAAATATTTAAACTGTGACCACAGGATTGGTCTTTTTTGCCTTTTATTTTTCTTGCTCTGAAAATGTTCTGAAATTTGCTTTAAATTGGAGTAGGATATTAATATTATTGAACGAAATATATCAAAATGTGAACAATGATTATTTCTAGTCTTGATGATGGAATTGGGACTGATTTTTTTCCTTTGTCCTGTACTATTATCGTAATTTTAAAATAAATTTGATAAATCAAGAGAAGGAACTTTATATGTAATGTAATCCTCATTTTATGGATAATACACATGCATTAACATTATTGAAAGAAATATATCAAAATGTGTACAGTGATAATCTCCAGTCTAGATGATAGAAGTAGAAGTGATTATTTTTTCTTTGCTCTATACTAGTACCTGTTCTCATTTTAAGAGAATTAAAATAAATTTGATAAATTAGAGTAAGATATTCTTATTGTAATTGTTTATCTAGCAGTATTCTTGTAAAAAAGTTCAGTTTTAATAGAAAAACCATTACGGAAATCTAATGAAATGTGTTTTCTTTTAAGGAAACTTACATGCTTGCTGTAACTCTGGATGAATGGAAAAAGAAACTGGAGTCTCCCAACAGAGAAGTTATTATATTGCACAATCCAAAGGTAAAGCAAATTAATGCCCTTCTTTAACATTGGGATTAAAGGTTAATTGCATTAGTAAGAAGAACTTAATTGGTTTCTTTTTCTGGGGATTCTACATAGGATAAGCTTTGGACATTTTTATATTACATTCACAGTTATGAAACTTGAAGCTGTGGCTCCTACCGTCATTTCCTCATTCAACTCTTACACAAAAATTTTCTTAGGGAAAATTATGTCACTGTAGATTTAGAAAATCACTGACACGTTATGTGGGCACCTCTTCCATGTGTAGGGTATGGTTGAAAGATCTGTTAGCCTGATGAATTTTCATTTTCCTATTTTTTTTTTTTTTAGCTTTACTGAGGTATAATTGACGAAATAGCAAGATATTTAAAGTGTACAACATTAGCCTAATGTATTTTCAGGATTCTCATTTCAAGCTGTAGGAGTTGCATATCAAAACTCCAGTTGAGATTTGACTATGTGTTATGTTTTAAAAGACCCGTTCCTACCCCTCAGAATGTATAAATAGAAGTGTCTTTAATGTAGAGTATGTTTATTGCTCTGATCTTTTTTATTTGAGCTTATGGTACATTACCAGCCAGTCGCGGGGTCTGATGAATGGGGTTCAACACCCACTGAGCAGGGCCGACCTCGAACAGTGAAGAGAGGGGTTGAGAACATCTCTGTTGACATTCATTGTGGTAATGTTAATCATTCATTTTTTTTCTTATCTTCTGATATACTTATTTGTGTATGACTTAAATCGTGGTCTTTCTCTATGGCTTTAGATTACGTCAAGGCTTAAAAATGGTCTTTAATCAAATGGGCTTATTCTAAGTTAAGATTAGCATTACTTCATCTACTAAGAATCTTAATAGGTACAAAAATCTCTTTTAAAGTTGCTAAGTATGTATGGTGGGGTGGATAAAATTTGACAGTACTAATCAGGAGGTCACTAAGTACAAATGAACTGATTTAGTCCTAATTCTAAGAAGTGTGATTCCACCTGCTTGATTATTAATTTATTCCTGGTAACTCCTGAAGGTTTTCAGGAGGTTTTCAACCAGGGAAAACTATTTTTCAGTAGGACCTTGATGGTTATCCATTGCTGTCTAGCTAGGGTCATTTATGGTTGGTTTTATAATATATTTAACTGGATTATAAAATTCCTTTCATCTTTCAGAGGAGATGGCTTGTCTCTTGGACAAAGTCGTAGACTTACTGTAATTTGAAAAGATGAGTTTAAAATTTCAGGCTTCAAATACATACCAGACTTTATTGGTACAACTGATAAAAATAGAATATTAGGTAAAAGTATCCTGTCAATATTAAATTACTTGAATTTGGTAACTGCCCTGTGGTTAAATAAGAGCATATTCTTAGGAAATACATAATAAAATATTAAAGGGTTAAAGAGATGTGATATATGCCATCTGATAATGTATGCAACCTGCTCCCAAATGGTTCAGAAAAATAAATGTGTGTGAATACACATACACATAGAGAAATAAAGCAAATGTGGTAAATGTTAAAGTGTTGAATCTATATAAAAAGTACATGAGAGTTTCTGTACTGTTCTTTCAAGTTTTCAATAAGATTGCAGTTATTTCAAAATAAAAAGTTTAAAAAACTTGAACAATGTTTTCACTGACTTATTACAAGATAAATTAGAAACAAAGTAAAATCACTATATTTTTACTAAGTAGTTCAATATGGGACTGTGTCTTTTAAAATATCTGCTCATATTTTAACTTGCCCATTTCTATTATCTATTCATTGTGAATGTTTGATTTTAGAATACATGACTAGTTATATAGAGTAATTTTTCTTTGTAATTTCACTTGTAGGGGAACCTTTACAGATAGATCACTTGGTTTTTGTAGTCCATGGGATCGGACCAGCCTGTGATCTCCGCTTTCGAAGCATTGTACAGTGTGGTAGGTTTGCAAAGCATGTTATATTAGATCATGTAAGGGGACTGTTAGTGCTCCTGTGAGTTGAGATAAAGTGTTGTCTTTAGTCTGTTGTCTTAGCTGCATAATAAGATTTGGAGAGCTAAAGACAGGTGGCAAGGTAGTCAAGCTTCCCAGCTTAGACCTAAAGTGCTAGTAAATTCCTTAGGCTAATAGGTTTATATTCTTAACTAATAAATCTTGAGTGAGTAAGCCCTCAAGTCTTATAAAATTGTTTTATGATGTGATGGTCCTCTTTATAACCATTCTAAATTTAAAGGGAACCATAAATATATGACCATGAAGATAATATAGTTTAAATGAATAACAGAAGCTTCAACCATTTTTGTAATTCATACTGTGATAAACCTTATGATATTCTAATTGGAATATTTAGGTCGTTAGTATAACTTGACTTTGAAAGGTAGTATTCATAGTCTAACTGCCCTAATTTGGGAGTCTGATCGTAATGGCTAATGCCGCTAAGCATAAACCTCCTAGAAGGTTAAGATCGACGTAATATGAATTCCAAACGGCAGTGTATTTTTTAAAAATTTAAAATTTTGGGTAAAGGTTGTTTATAAGAACCAGAAAGTTAGGATAGGAACCTGACTGCAAGGCCAATTGACATGGTCAAGTGGTTTGTTTAAAAAATTGAAACAGTTCCCTTGACACGGCAGAAGTTTTGAAGTTACTGTGTGATTTTTTTTTTTTAATATAAAAATGTTTTGTATAGTAACAGCAGTTCTATATTAAAGGAATGTCTTTTCCTACATGCACTGTTAATTTTTTCTTGAATACTCAATCTACTTTTGACTCGAGTCAGTAGGTGCTATAAGCAAATATAGATGGATGCAGTATAATTATAAGATCTGTTGCATCCTCGCTCTACAAATTGATCGCTTCACCGTTAATGCATAGTTAATTTTCTTTTCTAGTTAACGATTTTCGCAGTGTTTCTTTGAACCTGCTACAGACGCATTTTAAGAAAGCCCAAGAAAATCAGCAGATTGGGAGGGTAGAATTTCTCCCAGTCAACTGGCACAGTCCTTTGCATTCCACTGGTGTGGATGTGTGAGTAGTACTTTACACCTTTGAGTTGCTAACTGTGATTGTAATGTTTTCTGATCATTGATATGCTTAGGAACATTTCTGCTATAGCTGATTGTATATATAAAATTTTGTTCAACAGAAAACTTTTTGTACTTCTGTGTCTTTTTCTTAAGAGATACATTATTAAGTGCGGACCAACCCCTTTGTTTAACTAGCTCGGGTTAGGAGTGGGGAGTTGTGTGTATCTTCTTCCAGTATGTTTTACTGGCTCATTAGTGTTTACTACTACAGCTTTATTATTTCTTCAGCATAAAGCCGAATGTTGCTTTCTCCCCATAGTGTATAAGCATTTCCATCTTAAGATGTCAAAAGCCAACCTACCTCAAGATGTACAAAGTATTTTGTTGTTCCTTTTGTGATCACATTTAGATAATATTTGTCCAAATTTGGGGAAAAAAGGAAATTCCCAAATATTAAATTATTGGGGTTTATAACTTGACGTATAATTGGTGCAATGACTTTTAAGTGATGGCTTGCTTAAGTTACAGGCTCAGTAGTTCTGTTTGTAAACTTTTTGGTAATGTCAGAGAAGGTTGCCTTATATTAAGGATATTCAGCTGTGGGCTCGCCAGAAAGAAGTATGTTCATAATATAGTTCTAGGATAGAAGTAGGAGATGCTTCTCTGGTAGATAAAGGAAGTAGCATTGTTTCCATGCTGGTCTTGGAAATGGCTTTTCTGATTCCATGTCTCTCAGTTCTTAATACCCTATGATTTGAGCATATTCCACGTGCCAAATGCTCCATTGTGGTGTTGCTTTTACTAGGTGCACAGAGTTCACATTCTTTCATATTTGAGTTGATGCTAAGAGGTTACTAGGCGCACATAGCCCTCTCTAAGCTACAGAAGATGTTGAAGGTTTGAGGAGTCTTTCTGGGAGCTTTGAGAAAGCTTTATGTGGAAGCTGATTTACACTACGTCAACATTGTTTTCCTTTGCGAGATATGAGTTCTGTTTGTCCTTGGCATCTGGCAGTCTCACCTTCTTTCAGCTTTTAGAAATTCGGCATAGAGAGAGAGAGCTGATCCATTTATCATCTGACTTGTGATCAAAAAACCTTAATGCTGAGAATTCTAGGAAAAGCCTCTTGTATCTTTTAAAAAACTCTATTATAGAGAATTTTGTACACAAAAGTAGCATATATAATGAATCTTCATGTATTGATTATGATTACCCAGCCCAACAAGCCTCAACACGTGGCCAGTTCTGCCCCATCCATATCTTCCGTGTACTGCCCATCCCTCCACTCTATTACTTTTGGATAAAATCTTAAGACATCATCATTTCATCTGTTAAATGTTTCAGTTTGTATATCCTGTTAAGGATTAAAAATATATATATAACACCATTATCACATCTAAAAAAATTCTTAATATCAGCAAATATACAATCAGTATTCGAATTTGTAATTGTCTAATAAATGTCATGATTTATATATACACATACATACACATACATGCACATACACACATAGTTTAAACTGGGATCATAAATTGCAATTAGTTGATGTCTTTTAAGTCTCTTTTAATCTCTTGATTACCTTTCTATCTCTTATTTTCTTGTAATTTATGTCTTGAGGAGGCTGGGTTTTTTGTCTTGCAGAGTTTCTCACACTCTGAATTTTGCTGGTCACATCCCTTTGGCTTCATTACAAATGTCTGTCCTCTATATTTCCTGTAAATTGATAGTTATCCCTTGTATCTTAATTTCTAAGTGTAATTTGGATAATAACTTAGAGGAGGCTATGGAATGTATTTAGGTTTTCTGCTTAAAATATCTTTTGTTTTTTCAGAGATCTGCAGCGAATAACTCTGCCCAGCATTAACCGCCTAAGGCACTTCACCAATGATACAATTCTGGATGTCTTCTTCTACAACAGCCCCACCTACTGTCAGACTATTGTGGACACAGTTGCTTCTGAAATGAACCGATTATATGTACTTTTTCTGCAGAGGAACCCTAATTTCAAAGGGAGCGTATCCATCGCTGGTCATAGTTTAGGTAACGGATTCTATGTGACCAGAGATGACTATCACATTTTAAGGATACCTGTTTTTGAAGTACAGGGTCTTTTATCAGTATCACATTCAGAGGTCTAGAACTGGTCTATGATGAAGAATTTGGAAGGGGTTGGAAGGGTGGTGGTGGATTGGAAAGAATGACTCCCTGCTTCATAGATTTTGCTTCATGGGTAATTGGCTTATTACTTTTTTTTTTGTATAAAAGACAGCTATTTAGTGCTAATGCTTTGAAATTGTCCCTTCTTTCTTCTGTTTTACTTGTAGGTTCACTTATATTGTTCGATATCCTAACAAATCAGAAAGATTCTTTGGGGGATGTTGACAGTAAAAAGGTAATTTAGATGTTCAGATAGGTTCTTTTGTATGCTTTCTTAGTAAGCATTTTTAGATTTTAGGCTTTTTGTTTTTCGCTTAGTCTCATACCATAATATTTACATTTATTTTAATTTTAACAGACTTGTAATTATCTCTGTCATTCTTGGATGATAGAAGCAAGATAGTAGTATGCTTCTACAAATATTTGCCACATTCTAAAATAATTATAGGTATCTTATTTTTTTCATTATAAATATGCACTACTGATCTGTTATTAGAATTATAGAATCATTGAGTTGAAATGGAATTTGCATATGAGGAAATGAAGAGTGAACTGGATGCAAACTGATATAGTTTATAGAAATTCTGTTTGAAAGCCATCCTTAAACATTAATAAGAGCTCAGGGAAGGCTTTATTAATGATGATGAAGAATACTTTGATACTCATTCATTCACTCATTCATTTATTTAAAAACATCTTAGGTTTCAACTGACTGCAAAAACTTAAAGATCAATCACAATTTATATTTCGTATAAATTACAATTTATTCAAAGTTAAGATAGGTCTCTGTGGATATCTAACATAGTACTTTCCTTTACTGCAAAGTAATATTAATAAAAATCTGAATGAATTTAGAGAATACGAGCTTTACAATTTAACTTTTAGGATTTGCCAAGTATTTTCATGGATCAAGGAGACACACCGACACTGGAGGAAGATTTGAAGAAACTTCAACTCTCTGAATTCTTTAGTATCTTTGAGAAGGAGAAAGTAGATAAGGAAGCTCTGGTAAAAATAATCTTTTAAAACTTTGCACTATACCATTTTCAGTATTTTTTTTTTAATAAATTTATTTTATTTATTTATTTTTGGCTGCGTTGGGTCTCTGTTGCTGCGCGTGGTCTTTCTCTAGTTGCAGAGAGTGGGGCTACTCTTCCTTGCGATGTGCAGGCTACTCATTGCGGTGGCTTCTCTTGTTGCGGATATGGGCTCTAGGTGCGCGGGCTTCAGTAGTTGTGGCTCGCGGGCTCTAGAGCGCAGGCTCAGTAGTTGTGGCGCATGGGCTTAGTTGCTCCACAGCATGTGGGATCTTCCTGGGCCAGGGATCAAACCCGTGTGCCCTGCATTGGCAGGCGGATTCTTAACCACTGTGCCACCAGGGAAGTTCCCCATTTTCAGTATTTTTATTGCTTCTTTTCATCGTACTGCTTGCTAAGAACCTGCCCTTTAGAAACATTTTAGTCATAAATACTTCGTTATCATTAGTAATGCTCTTTAGCCTTATTTGTGTGCTTTTTATCATATAAAGTGATCTTTGCTTTGTGGAGGTTCAGAGTTCCAAGGAGCCATGTTAATAGCAATGGAGCAAAGACTAAAACACAGCACAGCTCTGAAAACATGAGAGCAGGAATAAATGACCACTAACTTTTCCAACTCTTATTTTCTGTTATACTTTCTAGAGCTCTGCTGTGGATATTTGCTTGTTTATTTGTTTTTGTTACCACTAGGGAGTCCTAGTCATGCAAAGCAAAGAACAACAGAGTGTTTAGGCCTTATTCCTCTCAGAGAACAGGGCATTTACTTATTTATTTTTAGGACATTTAATTGATTTTATTTTGCCTAGAAATAAAGATATTTGATTTTTTATGCTTAGGCTTTATGTACAGACAAAGATCTTCAGGAAATGGGAATTCCCTTAGGACCAAGAAAGAAGATACTAAACTACTTAAGGACCAGAAAAAATTCAGTGGTATGTGCTTAATATAGCTTGTGGGATTAAACAGTTTTTTGACTTCCCTGTATCCTTGTGCTTTGTGAGGTGTTTAGTATAGGGAGCTAAGCAATTTTTAAAATTGACCTTTGGCTCTCTTTTCAGAAATTAAACACATTTACTTTATTGATATCTTTAAAAGTGTTGTTAGCTTCAGAAGTCTTTATCTCCCCTGGACTTCCACCATTCAGTTTTTTCCTTTTTTTTTTGGTTTGTTTTGTAACTGCTTTATTGAAATATAATTCACAACACATACCATAAAATTCACCCTTTTAAAATATACAATTCAGTGGGTTTTAGTATATTTGCAGAGTTGTATAACCATTACCACTATCTAATTCCAGAACATTTCCATCACCGCAAAAAGAAACATCATATTCATTAGCAGGCACTCCCTATTCCTCCCTCCTGTGAACCAATGATCTATTTTCTGTGTTCATGTATTTTCTTATTCTGGATATTTCATATAAACAGAGTCATACAATATGTGGCCTTTTGTGACTGGCTCCTTTCACTTAGTATAATGTATTCAAGGTATAACCGTGTTGTAACGGTGCTTCTGCACTGAGCATTTTTGGCCACTGATTCCTTTCCATAGTCTAGTTAATTATTTTTCAACCTTTTAGCAGGTTGCTCAGTTCTGATTTAAGGCTGATAGAGACATACTACTTGCTTTGATTAGAAAGGCATAGCACTTCATTGAACTCCTCAGCAATCCCCAACATTCATTCCACAGTGCTCTGCTATCGTTTTCTCTCATGATGGTTGCCTAAAGTTTCAACTGCTACCCAAATGGCTTTGTACAGCTTTCATTATTTCAGAGCATGTAGGGATATCAATTCATAATTTAAGGCAACTTTTGTTTTCATCAGCTTTATCTTGTTCTCTGAGAGATTCTTCTTAAAATTGTTGACTACCATTTCAAAACCTTCCCAAGCATCCTTTTAAACCAGTAGAAAACTGTATAATCCTTTGGATATTTTCACTACATAGCAGCCCCACAGAACTATTTTTTATTCTTTAGGGAATTAATAGACCAACCCCGAAATCACCTGCAGGGGCGAATATGTCTAACATCCCCAAAGAATCGGAGTTCTGCAGTAGTACTAATGGTACTGGAAATGATGAACATCTGGATGTTGGCATTGGGCAGGTAACAATACTAATTCTCTTTGGCCATTTTATTGTTTGCCATTGGTATGGTAGGAACAGATGTAACTTTTGTTATTAATGAGAGATGCTTTTATTTCCTCCTTCCAGGTGCCTGTAAAATACCCCCGGCTCATCTATAAACCAGAAATATTCTTTGCCTTTGGATCTCCCATTGGAATGTTCCTTACTGTCCGAGGCCTAAAAAGAATTGACCCCAACTACAAATTTCCAACATGCAAAGGTTTCTTCAATATTTATCACCCTGTAAGCATTGGACAGCTCTTGTGGTTTTACCTGAATATTAGGGCTTATTGGTAAAGAGCATACGATATTCTATTGTGTTGATTTACTTTTTTCTATATTATTCTGTAGTAATGAGATAATTTATAATAGTATGAATCTGGAAGTGATGGGGCAGAACAACTACATTTAAAAAAATGAGCTTATAATTATTCTTGCCTGATACATAGCTCCTGAGACTGTCATTATCTTTCTTCAGCAGAGGTATATGTAGCTATTGTTTTTCCTATGTAGTTTGATCCTGTGGCCTATAGGATTGAACCGATGGTGGTCCCAGGAGTAGAATTCGAGCCAATGCTGATCCCGCATCATAAAGGCAGAAAGCGGATGCACTTAGGTAAGTCTTGAGTATAGAACCTGATAATTCTAGACCTTCTGGTCAGTGCACACTGACTGGACCTCATTCACTTTGTTTAGCTGTGTTGAACCCTTTTACCTCTGTAAACCATGTAATGTTCTTTTTCATATATGTTTCAGAACTGAGAGAGGGCTTGACCAGGATGAGCATGGACCTTAAGAACAACTTGCTAGGTTCGCTGCGGATGGCCTGGAAGTCTTTTACCAGAGCTCCATACCCTGCCTTACAAGCTTCAGAAACTGCAGAAGAAACTGAAGCAGAACCTGAATCAAGTTCAGAGAAGCCTAGTGGTCAGTGACACTGTACATACTGATTTCCTACACCAGGCCAGATAACAGGGACTCCATGGTGTCTGGTTCTTATTTTCCCAGGGTCTTCTTACTTTCTCCTTTTTATTGTTTAGGACCAATACTATGAGTCCTAATGGGCCTTCAACTCTGCTGGTGTTTTCTGTCATCTAATAGCCACAAATTTTGGAAAAACATTATTTGTGAGGGAAGATGTCAAGAGAAGCTGAGCATCTAGTAATGAGGCTTTAAAACATTCCCCACTTGGGCACTATGGCAGTGATGCTCAGAGCCTACACTGTGAAGAACCTTGCTTTTACAGGGGAATGTCTGTGTATTCATGGGTTGGTTTTATTTTCCTGGCTGGGGACTAGCTAGGACACTTTTCCTCTTAATTTCACAGTTAATACTGCATTCTTTTGCTTTAGTTTTCAATTGCCTATGGAGTTCTAACCCTGTTTGCATTTAGTTTGTAAACCAAAGGCAAATGGAATTAGCCATTAAAGGTACAGGAAGGAAGAAAGGGATTGGATAAAATCAGTGTGCCTTGAGGAGAAGCTTTAAGGGGATTGAGAGGAGGAAAATGAGAGAGAGCTTTCTGAGCAGGGTAGCGCAGGGTACTCCTGCGGTACAGCTGGAGTCTGAGGGAAAGTAAGGACAACCTTGGAGGGCTGGACGCTTTTATATTCTTATTATGGTTCTTCTGTATCCAGATGTTAGCACAGAAGAGAACCTTGTAGCAGTTAAACAAGAAGCCCCCCCCATCCATGTGGGAATGCTGAATGGAGGCCAGCGCATCGACTATGTGCTACAGGAGAAGCCCATTGAAAGTTTTAATGAATATTTATTTGCTTTACAAAGTCATCTATGCTACTGGTAAGTGTTTGTTTGTTTTTTTAAGTCTATCTTTTTTTAAAATTAATTAACTTATTTATTTTATTTTTGGCTGTGTTGGGTCTTCGTTGCTGTGCGTGGTCTTTCTTTAGTTGTGGCGAGCGGGGGCTACTCTTTGTTGCTGTCACGGGCTTCTCATTGCGGTGGCTTCTCTTGCTGCAGAGCACGGGCTCTAGGCGCGCGGGCTTCAGTAGTTGTGGCTCATGGGCTCAGTAGTTGTGGCTCACGGGCTCTAGAGCGCAGGCTCAGTAGTTGTGGCACACGGGCTTAGTTGCTCCGCAGCATGTGGGATCTTCCTGGAGCAGGGCTCGAACCCGTGTCCCCTACATTGGCAGGAGGATTCTTAACCACTGCGCCACCAAGGAAGCCCCTAAGTGTTTGTTTTTGTTTTGGGGTTTTTTGGTCTTAATTGTTTGTTAAGATTTCTTCAGATGATATGAGTGTGCTGTTTTGTAATTGTATGAACAAGAAATCATTCTAATCCCAAATGTACACTGGCCTATCCTCCTTTTTCTACATCTATCAAATATCTGTGAAACAATTAAGACTTATTTCACCGAGCATAATATTCTTTAGGTCCATCCATGTTGCTGCAAATGGCAGAATTCCATCTTTTTTTTTATGGCTGAGTATTATTCCATTGTAATATATACCACATTTTCTTTACTCATTTGTCTGTTGTTGGACACTTAGGTTGCTTCCATATCTTAGTTATTGTGATTAGTGCTGCTGTGAACATTGGGGTGCGTGTATCTTTTCAAGTTAGTGTTTTCGTTTTTTCTGGATATATACCCAGGAGTGGAATTGCTGGATCATATGGTGGTTATATTTTTATTTTTTTGAGGAGCCTCCATACTGTTTTCCACAGTGGCTGCACCATTTCACATTCCCACCAACAGTGGACAAGCATTCCCATTTCTCCACATCCTCGCCAGTGTTTGTTATTTGTGTTCCTTTTGATGACAGCCGTTCTGACAGGTGTGAGGTGGTATCTCATTGTGGTTTTGATTTTCATTTCCCTGATGATTAGTGATGTTGAGCATCTTTTCATTTGCCTGTTATCCATTTATGTGTCTTTCTTGGAAAAATGTCTATTCAGGTCTCCTGCCCATTTTTTGATTGGGTTTTGTTTTTTTTTTTTTTGATATTGAGTTTTATGAGCTGTTTATATATTTTGGATATTAACCCCTTATCACTCATATCATGTGCAAATATTTTCTCCCATTCAGTAGCTTTTCGTTTCATTTTGTTGATGGTTTCCTTTGCTGTGTAAAAGCTTTTAAGTTTAATTAGGCCCCATTTGTTTATTTTTGCTTTTATTTTTTTGCCTTAGGAGACAGATCCAAAAAAATATTGCTGTGATTTATGTCAAAGAGTGTTCTGCCTATATTCTCTTCTAGGGGGTTTATGGTTTCCAGTCTTACATTTAGGTCTTTCATCCATTTTGAGTTTATTTTTGTAAATGGTGTGCAGAAATTTTCTAATCTCATTCCTTTACATGTAGCTGGCCAGTTTTCCCAGCACCACTTGTCAAAGAAACTGTCTTTTCTCCATTTTGCATTCTTGCCTCCTTTGTCATAGATTAATTAACCATAGGTGCATGGGTTTATTTCTGGGCTCTTTATTCTGCTCCATTGATCTATGTGTCTGTTTTTGTGCCAGTACTAATCTGTTTTGATAACTGTAGCTTTGTAGTATGGTCTGAAGTCAGGGAGGGTGATATCTCCAGCTTTGTTCTTTCTTTCTCAAGACTGTTTTGGCAATATGGGGTCTTCTGTGATTCCATATGGATTTTAGGATTATTTGTTCTAGTTCTGTGAAAAATGTCATGGGTATTTTGGTAGGGATTGCATTAAGTCTGTAGATTGCTTTGGATAGTATGGCCATTTTAACAATATTAATTCTTCCATTCCAAGAGTGTAGGATATCTTTCCATTTCTTTGTATCATCTTCAGTTTCCTTCATCAGTGTTTTATAATTTTCAGAGTGTAGGTTTTTCACCTCCTTGGTTAAGTTTATTCCTAGGGTATTTTATTCTTTTTGATGTAATTTTAAATGGGATTTTTTTTCTACTTTCTCTTTCTGATAGTTCATCATTAGTGTATAGAAAAGCAATAGATTTCTGTATATTAATCTTGTATCCTGCAAGTTTACTGAATTCATTTATTAGTTCTAACAGTTTTTTGGTGGAGGCTTTAGGGTTTTCTATACAAAGTATCATGCTATCTGCAAATAGTGACAGTTTTACTCCCTCCCTTCCAATTTGGATGCCTTTCTTTTTTTCTTTTTTTTTTCCTTTCTTTTTTTTTTGTCTGATTGCTGTGGCTAGGACTTCCAATACTATGTTAAATAGAAGGGGCAACATTAGGCATCTTTGTCTTGTTCCTGAATTTGGAGGAAAGGTTTTCAGCTTTTCATTGTTGCATATGACGTTAGCTGTGAGTTTGTCATAAATGGCCTTTGTTATGTTGAGATATGTTCCCTCTATATCAACTTTGATGAGTGTTCTTATCAAGAATGGATGTTGAATTTTATTAAATGTATTTCTGTGTCCATTAAGGTGATCGTGTGATTTTTGTCCTTTCTTTTGTTGATGTGGTATATCACATTGATTGATTTGTGAATGTTGAACCATCCTTGTGTCCCTGGAATAAATCCCACTTGATCATTATGTATGATCCTTTTTTTATATTGTTGGATTCAGTTTGCTAACATTTTGTTGAGAAGTTGTGCATCTATATTCATCAAAGATGTTGGCCTGTAATTTTCTTTTTTTGTATTGTATTGGTCTGGTTTGGGTATCAGGATAATGGTGGCCTCATAGAATGAATTTGGGAGTATTTCCTCCTCTTCAGTTTTTTGGAGTAGTTAAAGGAGGATAGGTGTTAGCTCTTCTTTGTACGTTTGCTAGAATTCCCCTGTGAAGTCAGTCCTGGACTTCTGTTTCCTGAGAGTTTTTTTTAATTACAAATTTAATTTCACTAGTGTTTGGTCTGTTTAAATGGTCTGTTTCTTCTTGATTCAGTCTTGGCAATTTTTATGTTTCTAGAAATTTGTCCATTTCTTCTAGGTTGTCTAATTTGTTGCAATATAACTGTTCATAGTATCCTTTTATGATTTTTTTATATCTCTGTGGTATCAGTTGTAATTTCTCCTCTTTCATTTCTTGTTTTGTTTATTTGGGTCCTCTCTCTTTTCTTCTTGGTGAGCCTGGCTAAAGGTTTATCCTTTTTGTTTATCTTTTCAAAAAACCAGCTCTCATTTTCATTGATCTTTTCTATTGCTTTCTTTAATTTCTATTTTATTTCCTTCTCTGATCTTTATTATTTCCTTCCTTCTGCTGACTTTGGGCTTTGTTTTTCTTTTTCTAATTCCCTTAGGTGGCAGGTTTGTTTGAGATTTTTCTTATTTCTTGAGGAAGGCCTGTATCACTATAAACTTCCCTCTTAAATCTGCTTTTGCTGCATTCCATAGATTTTGGAGAGTTGTGTTTCCATTTTTATTTGTCTCAAGGTATTTTCTGATTTCCTCTTTGATTTCTTTATTGACCCATCATTTTTCAGTAGCATGTCATTTAGTCTCCATGTGTTTGTTCTTTTCCCATTTTTTTTTTTTTTTAACTTTTTTGGGTTTATTTATTTATTTATGGCTGTGTTGGGTCTTCGTTTCTGTGCGAGGGCTTTCTCTAGTTGCGGCAAGTGGGGGCCACTCTTCATCGCCGTGCTTGGGCCTCTCACTGTCGTGGCCTCTCTTGTTGCGGAGCACAGGCTCCAGACACGCAGGCTCAGTAAATTGTGGCTCACGGGCCTAGTTGCTCCGCGGCATGTGGGATCCTCCCAGACCAGGGCTCGAACCCGTGTCCCCTGCATTGGCAGGCAGATTCTCAACCACTGCGCCACCAGGGAAGCCCCCATTTTTCTTTCTGTAATTGATTTCTAGTTCCATACCTTTGTGGTCGGAAAAAAGCTTGATATAATTTCTGTCCTCTGAAATTTGTTGAGACTTGTTTTGTGGCCCAACATGTGATCTGTCCTGGAGAACATTTCATGTGCACTTGGAAAAAAATGTGTATTCTGCTGTTTTGGAATGTAATGTCCTGTAGATATCTATTATGTCCACCTAGTCTATTGTGTCATTTAAGGCCACTGTTGCCTTATTGATTTTCTGTCTGGATTATCTGTCCATTGATGAAAATGGAATGTTAAAGTCTCCTACTATTACTGTATTATTGTCAGTTTCTCCTCTTATGTCTGTTACTATTTGCTTTATATATTTAGCTGCTCCTATCTTGGATGCATATATAGTAACAAATGTTATATCCTGTTCTCGTATTGATCCCTTTATCATTATAGAACGCCCTCCTTTGTCTGTTGTTATAGCCTTTGTTTTAAAGTCTATTTTGTCTGATAGGAATATTGCTGCCCCTGCTTTCTTTTCATTTCCATTTACAGGAAATATCTTTTTCCATTCCCTTATTTTCAGCCTGTGTGTGTCTTTAGCTCTGACATGAGTCTCCTGGAGGCAGCATATAGATGGGTCTTGTTTTTTGTCCAGTCACCCACCCTGTGTCTTTTTAAAATTTATTTATTTATTTTTGGCTGCATTGGGTCTTCGTTGCTGTGTGTAGGCTTCTCATTGCTTTGGCTTCTCTTGTTGCGGAGCATGGGCTCTAGGCACGCGGGCTTCAGTAGTTGTGGCACGTGGGCTCAGTAGTTGTGGCTTGTGGGCTCTAGAGCGCAGGCTCAGTAGTTGTGGCGCAGGGGCTTAGTTGCTCTGCGGCATGTGGGATCTTCCCGGACCAGGGCTCGAACCCGTGTCCCCTGCATTGGCAGGCGGATTCTTAACCACTGCGCCACCAGGGAAGCCCCACCCTGTGTCTTTTAATTGGAGCATTTAGTCCATTGACATTTAAAGTAATTATTGATAGGTATGTACTTATTGCCATTTTATTACTTGTTTTCCGGTTGTTTTTGTAGTTCTTCTGTATTCATTTCTTTTTTTTCTTCCTTTGTGGTTTAATGATTTTATTTAGCAGTATGCTTGTGTTCCTTACTTTTTTGTGTGTGTGTATATGTTGTAGTTTTTTGATTTGTGATTACCATGGGGTTCTTATATGTTGACCTATATCTACTTGTGTTAAACTGGCAGTCATTTAAGTTCAAACATATTCTAAAGAACCTACGTTATTTTACTCCCCTCCCCTGCATTTTGTGGTTTTGATGTTAACATTTCACATCTTCACGTTTATCCCTTAACTGTTTATTGTAGTTATAGTTGCTTTTACAGTTTTTTGTCTTTTAATCTTCATACTGGCTTATTTAAGTGGTTGATCCTCAGTCCTTACTATGTATTTGCCTTTTCTATTGGGATTGTCCCTTTTCTATAGGTTCTTACTTCTTTTCCACTTAGAGAAGACCCTTTAACATTTATTTTAGAGTAGATTTAGTATTGATGAACTGTTTCAGTTTTTGCTTGTCTGAGCAGTCCTTTATCTCTTCTTCAATTCTGAATGATAATCTTGTTGGGCAGAGTATCCTGGGTTGCAGGTTTTTCCCTTTCAGGACTTTGAATATATCATGCCACTCCCTTCTGGCCTGCAAGGTTTCTGCAGAGAAATCAGCTGATAGCCTTATGGAGATTCCCTTGTGTATGACTCTCTTTTTTTCTTGCTGCCTTCAGAAGCCTCTCTTTACCTTTTGCCATTTTAATTATGTTATGGCTTGGTGTGAGTTTGCTTGGGTTCATCTTGTTTGGGACCCTCTGTGCTTCCTGTTCCTGGCTATTTGTTTCCTCCAGGTTTGGGAAGTTTTCAGCCACAGTTTCCTCAAATACATCTTCGATGCCCTGCTCTCTCTCTTCTCCTTCTGAGACCCCTATAATGTGGATGTTGGTACATTTAATGTTAGCCCAGAGATCTCTTACACCATTTTCAGTTTTTAAAATCTCTCTTTTCTTTTTGCTGTTCTGATTGGGTGATTTCCATTATTCTATGTTTCAGATCACTTATGTGTTCTTCTGTATCACTTAGTCTGCTATTCAGTCCTTTTAGTGTGTTTTTTATTGCAGCCATTGAATTCTTCATTTCTGATTGGGTCTTTTTTATATATTCTAGTTCCTTGTTAAAATTCTCACTATGTTCATTTGTTCTTTTCCCTAATTCAGTTAACATTTTTAAATTAACTGTGTTCTGAATTCTTTATCTGGTAAATTGTTTATTTCTGTTTCATTATTTATTTTTTCATGGGTTTTCTCTTGCTGTTTCAATTGAGAGCAGTTCCTCTGCCTTTTCATTTTGCTTAACTTTTTCTGTCACTATGAATTTAGGTGAAACAGTTACCTATTGCGGTCTGAAAGGGGTATTCTTATGTGGGAGCATCCTTATACAGACTGTGTGTGCCCAGTGCCTTTGATGGGAGAGCAGGATTTGATGACACGGACAAAGTCATCTTTCCTCAGCTATCACCTTAGTAGGGGGTGGAGCTGGAGCTGGGTGTGAGAGGTGGGACTTCCCCTCTGCTCAGTGGCTGTCACCATGCAGTTGGGGACAGGGTCTGATCCTAAGTTGCTGGAGCCAAAGCCCTGAGGGTCCGGCCCAGGCTGGCTCTGTTCCCTTTAGGTGTGTTTCCCACCCCCCTGCACTGGAACCCTTGCCCCAGAGCTGGGGAGGGCAGACAAAAGTGGGGCCCATGTGGGCTCTCTGCAGACAGAGGTCCGAGCTGTCTGCCATGTGCAGCCTTGGGTGCATGTCCCCTTTGCCCCTCATAGTCGATCACTGCCCCCAGCCTCCCCTGTCTTGTTATGGGGCCACACTGCAGGGCAGCTGGGGCCTGTGTGGACTCTTGGTGTATGTTGGGGCGTAAGCCGTGGGGTAGAGGCCGCTGTCAGAGTTCTGGGCTTCTTCTGATGCACTGCTTGAGTAATTGCCAACAGTGGCTGCTGACACCGACACCCCACCCAGACTCTGCCCCAGGTCTGGGTTGCCTGTGCATCCCTTGGCTGTGTTTCTCCCTGGCGGCCCTAGATGCTGTGCAATGGTGCATCGTCATGGAGCAAGTGGGGCTGAGGTGTGCACCCAGGCGGGGAGACCTGGCAGCCACTAGAGCAGTCCTCCCACTGTACTCTCCGTCCTGCCTGGGGGCGAGCCAGCACGCACGCGCTCCCACAGCCCTGCTGCCCTCCAGCTAGCCAAGGGGGCTCGTCTCCCCTGATTAGGACCCCAGGACTGGGGCGTTCAGTCTGAGGCTCTCACTGCTCACTCCCCAGGGTGGGTCTCCGCCTGTGCATTCTCCCTTTCCCTCTGAGTCCCCTCCCAGGGGCACAGGTCCCAACCTGATCGCTTTTCTTCCCATCCTAAACGATTACATGTGGATCTTTCTTACAGCCTTGGTTGTACCGGAGCTTTTCTGCCAGTTTCCATTCCACATATAGATGTACTTTTGATGTGTTTTTTGGGGGGGTGAGTTCCATGTCCTCTTACTCTGCCACATTGATCGATCCCCCTTGCCATCCATACATCTTCTTTGGTGAATTGTCTGTTGAAATCTTTTGCCCATTAAAAAAATTGGATTATTTCATTATTAAGTTTTGAGAGTTTTCTATATTTTAGTTACAAGTTCTTTTCAGATATACTTTTTTTCCTCAGGATGTGGTTTGGTTTTCATTTTTCTAGCAAGTAGGTTTTGAAGCGCAGTTTTTTATTTTGATGAAGTCCATTTTACTGATGTTTGTGCTTTTCTGACATATTTAAGAAATCTTTGCCAAATCCAATGTCATTAAGGTTTCTCCTTTGTTTTTAGAAGTTGTGTCATTTTAGCTTTTACATTTAGCTCTATGATCCATTTTGATTGAGTTAATTTTTAAAGATGGTGTGAGGAAAGGATTGAGGTTCATTGTTTTGCATGTGGTTTTCCTGTTCTAGCAACATTTGTTGAAAAGTTTATTCAGATGGAGAAACTGTTGAATTGCTTTGGCTCTGTTTTGTTCCACTGATCTGTTTGTCTATCCTTATGCCAATAAAACACTGTCCTGATTACTGTAGCTTTATAGTAAGGCTTAAAATTAGGTATCTTTAGTCCTTCATCTTTGTTGTTCCTATTCGTAGTTATTTTAGGTATTGTAGGTCCTCTGCATTTCCTTATATATTGTAGAATGAACTTGTTAATTTCAGCCAAAAAGCTTTTTAGGGATTTTGATCGTGATTGCATTTTATCTATAGATCAATTTGGGGGAAGAATTGACAGCTTAATAATGCTGAGTCTTCTGACCCACGAACACAGTTCTCTCTCAGTGTATTTTGGTCTTGAGTTTCTCTCAGCAGTGTTTTGTGGTTTTCAGCGTATGTGTCATGCACTCTGTAATTCGTATTGCCCTCCTCCTATTATGAATAAGGTTGAGCATCTTGACATATACTTAAGGACCATTTTAATTTTGGGGGGGAGTTATCTATATACCCTTTATTCTCTTTTATATTGAAATTTTGGTTTTTTAATTGATAAATCTGTGATATGAGTTGTAAATACCTTTTCCCCAGTTTGTCTTTGACATTGTGTACATTACTTTTTGCTAAGTAGAAATTTTGATTTTTATGTAGTCAAATTTATTTTTTTTCCTTTTTTGGCTTCTGGAATTTGTGTCATACTTAGATTTTCCTTGCTCTCCAAAGAATTCCTTACCACAGTTTATTCTGATATTTTAGGGTTTCATTTTTACATATAAATCTTTGATTCTGTTCAAATTTATCCTAATAGTAAGGTGTGGATTGATCCAAATCATTTTCAGGATAGCTATCCAGTTGTTGCAACACTGTTAATAGATCTGATGTTCTAACTTTATTGTATTAAATTTCTATGAGTATTTAAGGCTACTTCTGGACTTCCTGTTCTTTTCTATTGATCCATTTATTTATGCACCAGGATCACACCATTTTAATATCTGGTTTAGCTAATCTCCCCTCACTGGTATAGGAGGAAGGAGTTTCTTAACCTGCCATCTGTGTATGGAGCTTGTGGGGAATAGAAAAAAGTCTATGAGTCCAGTGAAATTCTATTTATAATTTCGGGTATATATGTATATGGTGTCTTTTCTGGGGAGAAATCCATAGGTTTCATTAGATTCTCAAATAGATCCATGACTCAAAAAATGTCAAACCTTAGATCTAGAAAAGTGTTTGAGCCATATACCCTTACAGCAATCCGTGAATGCTGTATTTTTATAATCAAATTTCTTTACAAACTGGATATAAATAATTGCTTGTACACACACTGAATAATATCTGGAAGATGCATGAGAAATTGGTAACGTCGGTTGTCAGAAGTTGGGGACTAGTGGTGAAGAAACAGTGAGAAGGAGACTTCATTATTATATCCTTTTATATCTTTGATTTTTATTCATATGATTGTATTGGCTTTTTGAAAAAGGTGAATAACATTTAAAAAATTAAGGTGATGAATTGGATGACTCTTCCATGTTGTTCCAAGAGTGAGTTCTGTGGAAAGGTAGGGCTTGGTCATTTACTACTGGCTTTTTTATATTACAGGACATAATGCTAGACTTATTTGTTATAAGGTTACCTTACAAACCACTGCCAATTACATCACCTCTGAGTCAGATTTTTTTTAAACAGTAAAAAAATGAACTCGTAAGGTGGTTGTGTAGATTGAGATGATATATGTAAAGCATCTAGTACGAATGTTAGTTTCTTCTTTTTACAACATAATTTTTTCTCTTTACAGGGAGTCTGAAGATACAGTATTGCTGGTCCTCAAAGAAATCTACCAAACCCAGGGTATCTTCCTTGATCAGCCTTTACAGTAAAAATGAACCACCTATGGCTGCTTAATGTAAGTTTTTAAATGTCATGTATGCAGCATGGTTCCTACATATTAACATGGGACGAGGAACCGTGGAGCCTCAGCTCTTTATAAATACACTTTTTGTTGCCTGTCACCAAGATCCAGGTTATTTTTTAGAGGGACTCTGGTTAAAATTCATGGGAAAAAAGCACAGTAGGCCACTTAGAGAAAGGTTAGTGTATGTTTGTTTTGTTAGCGACTTGGTCCAATAATACTTGCCATTTTTAGGATCTAAACTCAGAATCTTAATAGTTGACCATCTGAGAGTTACCATGGCAACAGTTACAGCTTTAAGCACAAACAGCTCACCCTGGGATTTACGTTACTCAGCCCTGTAGATGTGTAGTTAGAAAGTTTGTGTGTCAGACTCTGGCGTTCTCTCTGGTCGCCTTCCAGCGTGATGACCTCTTCCACTCTCTCCCTTAGACGGACACTGAGGGATCCTTCCCCAGAAAACCTGCCTCTTTGTTGCTGCAGTTTTCCTCTCCTCAGCTGCGACATTTCCTGCAGGTTGCCTGCCACTTACTCACCACTGGGGTCTTTGGAAGATAATCTTCCTCTCTGGAAGTGAGTGGAAAAGCAAAGGGAAGACCCTATTACTTTTTACCACTGGCTTCAAAGAAACACTTGCCATTCTTTCGTCATAGCTGGGAGTGGTTTGCATCTTTAATACTTTGATGATGGTATTTAGGTACCACACTTTATTGCTTATTACTTGAGATGGTATAACGTCTGTTTGAGTTTTTGTTTTGGGTTGGGTATAAATTTTTCTAAGAAATTACTGCTTATCTTTAGAAAATATTCTAATCTGGAAGCGGACTCCCGAGATTTAGAAGGCATTTTGGGGTCTGCTCATCGCTTATGGGTGTTCTCTGCATTTGAAGGCCAAGTCTAAGTGGATGAGGGAGACCGGTGGCCATCAGACTCTTTTGAGCCAGCTTTTATTTCCTACACGTACCGTATGAACAAAGACTAAAATTTGTAAACACTGTTTACTCTCTCTACAGCTGACTGACAGATTTATTGCTAGGAATCACTGAGCTGTTCATTGTTTCCACAGCTGTTTGAGCTGCTCTCGGTGGACAGTCTAAAGTGGACAGTTTAGTTCACATCAGGTGCATCTTTATAAAGCAAAGAGATATTATATATCCTAGACCTGCCCTTTTATATCATATCATACTTCAAACTGGGAGACTCTAGACAAAGTCCAACTTAGTTGTTGGTTCTTAAGTTGAGGGTTATAAAAGCTGACAGACCTGAAATTACACAGCTTTGACTGCTTATTAAGTGATGAATAAAATGTTTTAGTGGTACATTGATGGTGAAATAGAATTTGTGTAAGCCATCTGCCACAGCTGCTTGGGTGCAGGGAGTATTGAAGAGTGTCCTCTTCAAGCACATAAACAGCGTTGCCTTCTTAGGTACCTGTAGTGCAGGACGCTGCGGGACAGGCTCCCAGTACAGGCAGTGTTGGTAGATCTGGCTAGGGGGAAGTGTTCCTTATTCTGAAAGACAAACCTGCGTCTGTGGGGCCAGGAACAGCTGTTGCAGAGTCAGTGTCAGAGCGTGCAAGTGAGATGCACCTTGAAGAAGACGGGTGAATGGAGACTAATTGTTTCCAAGGCATCTTGCTCACCACTGTGCTGCAGGTATTTTCTTTCTCACAGGTCTCAGCATGTGATTGTCTTTGCGGTTCTCTTTGTGACAGTCCTTCACACTCCTTTCAGGTTCCTACAGGCCCTGGTGGACAGAGCGGTGTAGACAGGCAAGCTGTGTTTCGTTTTTTATATCGGTTTCTTGTAAGTAAATGTATCATGGTATCCAAAGTCCTGGAATTTAACATTCACATAAGCCATCTCTTTGACGGCAGAGGGAAGGTTAATTACTGTCACCCTAGAGTGAAGGTTGGGGTAAAGGTGAGAGCCTGGCCTTTCCTTGTCCATCTGCTTACAGACTAATGCTAAGCCACTAAGAAGTCTCATCTCTATGAAATACTTTATTTTCTTTACTACATAAACTCTGAGTCTGAAGTAAGGGTTACTGAGAATTCAGTAGCATTCAGTACATATTGAAGGGGAAGCTTTCATCAAGTTGTTGTCTTCAAATTTAAATTTGGTCTTCCTATTAACAGAATAACTAAAATTTAAGAGTAAACCAAAGGACCAGCAAGAGTGAGTCCCTGTAACCAAAGATGAATAGCATCAACCTGGATGGCTAGATAAACCACTGTTTGTACTAAGACGTGTTTCCTTCCTGGTGTTGAGGGGCAGGTGACTGGAAAAGAGCTTTATATCCTGTTTGTCCCCCTGTGCTGGTATCACAGATGTATATTCCACAGGGTAATAAGCTTGACTTGAGTTCCTTGTTTAGTTGTATATTATTTGCACTACTTCAGTTGTATCATGTGCAATCTCTTAACCAAGCCTATTTTTAAATGCTGGTAGAGTATCATTTTATACATACTCCCAGCTGCAGAATTGGTATTGCTTATCTCAGCAAAAGAGATTGTTTGCATGGAAAGATTAATAGCACTGATTAGCTTTCTGATATTTTGCACTTTTTGAAATGTTTTTTATGTGATTATATTTAAAACTTTAGTAAATACTGAAATAAAACCATACTGACCAAGCTGCCTACTTTTACCTGGCTCATCCATCATAAAGTAAAGAGAGTCAATACAATAACCATTTCTCTTCCCCTTGTGTACTACTAAAACAAGTTTAAAAAGAGTTTTGGGCAAAGAACTAACATTCAGGTTCTTTGCCCTTGACTGTTGATTTAAAGTGCGGCGATTATAAGGTAAATATTGAGATGCTCCTTTGGTATTATTGACATCAGCCACTGCTATAGATAGTGGAATCACTTGTGTCAGATAGGGAATCTGGTGTCTAACTTTGGAAATGTTTCAGGTCTCAAATGGAACTTTAAGCACAAAAAAACCACGTTCACCATTAGGAAAAAGATATATTGAAAATATGTTATAGAAATAACACAAATCAAGGTCATATTTAAAATATAATCACAAAAATAAAACAAATAAAATATAATCACAACACAGAGAAAGGCCGTTATAGGTCCTACACCATCAGTTCCGCCGACGTCCAGTCATGGTCCCTTATACCCTACCGTGAGGGCGGGGCGGGAGGAGACTCACCTGCCCTCCAGACAGCCATGTCTCTGACTACCCTGCCCTGCCTTGGCCGCTTGGCACAGCTGGCGCATTTGGGCAGATCTTCAGTCCTGAGTGGAGGGAAAGCAGCTCGTGAGCACAGTTACACAAGTAAGGTGGAGAGAGTGAGTACTGAATCCACGCTCCTGACCAGTTTCTTTTTTATTGTGTTTACTCAGTAATTCAACAAATTATCAAATCGTTTATGTTTACAGTATTCAAAATGGACAGCAGTACTTAGCTGGACTTGAATAAGATACGCACAGTGGTAAATAAGCCAGAATTGGAGATTTTCCTATTTAAGGCGTGATGGAATTGCCACCAGAGAAAGTAAACAGAACTAAAATAATTTAATTGCTCATGCCCTAGATTTTAAGATTTTGAGCTATGGGAAATGGAAATTAAGTTCTGATAATCAATGCTAGCTTCTAGGATAAAGTGGGGCTAAGGTGAAAGCTTCTTTGTGACAGAATCATTCCAAGAACAGTACTGAAGTTAAGTGTAAAAACACTATATAGATCTTGGGATACCAATCCAATGGGTCACACTGATAAGCTGGAAAGACCATGGAAAGATCTCATTACTGGAATGCGTGGCAAACAGTAGTTAAAAAGGACCTTGACTCCTCGCAATAAATCCCTGTGAGCTAGGGAAACTGCATGATCATGGGGGCTTCTGTCCACACCTGTACCTCTCAGGAGGTAAAAGGTCAGAAATTCTTGTCCTGGGTGTGGTGAGTTAGGAGGGGCTGATTCACCTGTTTTCCAGGGAGGCAGCTCCAGTGTCTAAACATCGAAATGACGAGGGTCGCCGGGCTGCTTTCGCGCGGTGGGAAGAGCAGGGCCGTGCTGCAGTGGTCTGTGGCACTGGGCGTCCGTCAGGGGAGGGTAGTACTGCCTGTAGCAGACGTAGGCGAACGTCAGGCCGATGGCGGATCCAGCCAGGACATCTGACGGCAGAGGAGACGGGCGCCCCCTCAGTCACGGTGGTGCCACCCGGCAGAGGGAGCTGGGCCCTCCAGGCTACTCTACTTGTTTGTTTAGCCGGCAAAACCCCTCAATTCCAGGCTTATCGGTTTTTTGGGTTTTCTTAATTTTATTGTACAGTTGCGGGATTGTCATTGTCAGGTTGTTCTCTAAACACCAAATCAAAACACATCTTTAGTTGGGTAGTTATAACAAGGCTTTCTCTGAGTTCACTGCACTGAATATTTTCAATTGAGAAGAATAATGAAGGTTCACTTAATGCTATGAGCAACTCCTTCTCACATTTAAAGGGTTCTAGAGGAAGGAATAACTCTTCAGGAGTTACCTCTCTTTGCAAAAATTTAGTTTATTCTTTAAAACTGAGCTCCTAAGGTCCTCTGGGCAATACTGTAAGCTTTTTTTTTGAACTGTGGGCTTTCTGTGCAAATATTCTGTAATTTGGATGTTTTACTCTGTCATTCAACTTAAATTTCTTTGGTTTAATTACAATTTTATGTTTTCTTGAATTTTACTTTCATTTCTGAACAAAAATCTCAACGACAGTGAACTTGATTTTTAAGACAGTATAAGTAAATTGAACTTTGAGGTTGGTTGTAAAAAATTTCTTACAGAGTTTATTCTGAACTTATGATGCTTCAAAGTCATGGGAAAATCAGAATGTTCCTCCTTGGTAATCTGTTCAAATGCTAACCGAGTGCTTTTTCATTTTCTGTGTAGCGATAAACGCATACTCAGTACAGAACGCAGGCCATCCTCTGCTCACTTGTCTGTTCATTCAGCAGACACCCGGGGAGCGTCTCCTGTGCCGAGTGCTAGGGAGAAACGATGGGAGAACGGTGGAGGCGTCCATGGCCTGATGCCTTGCTTACCTTGCCAGTGATGCTTGTAATCACAGGTGCGGGACAGCGCAATCACAGCTGCAAAGAGTAGGGGTGACAGAAAGGAACAGAACCTCCAGGATTTCCCTCGGCCTCGTGGTGTGAAGCAGTGTAACTTCCCTGCCAGGTAGAAGGACGCGAAGGCCAGACCAGCAAATGCAACTAGAAGAGGGAAAACCTCTAAGTATGTGTCTTTTAAAGAAAAAGAGGAGGCTAGCGGGTATGAACATGTTTTTCTCCCGTTTGGTAACTTTCGGTGTAGATCATCGATCTACATCGTCGGTTATGAGGGAGAAGGAAACAAAAGGGAACATACATAAAGGACCGTTTCCCAAAGTGAGTAACATTTACCCTGAGAATAGTTTTGGAATCCTAGCGATGGGACTTCACTTCCTGATGCGTTAGTTTCCTGATGCATAAATGGGAATCATAAAAATAACAGTACCCATCTCATTGGGCTCTTTCTTTATGGTATCAAACGAGACACGAATCTAAAATGCTTTCAGAAGCACCTGACATACAGTAACTCTTCAATAAAGGTTAATATTTTTATGACTGGAACAAGATTGCAGGATTTAGGCAAATAATACAGTAATAATAAAATGTTCAAATTTTATGAAGGTAAACTACTTCCTCTGTCCTCGAACATTTAATATTCGAGGTTCAAGCTTGTTATTAAAGAAGGGGGCTCTCCGATTTCTAGATACAAGAACAAGAGTGCGTGAGATGTTCCCATCCTCACAAGCTTCCTAGGTTAAATTCAATGATCCAAAAAAAAAAAGCATAGATGTAGAGTCCACGTGGTATTCATACAGGAAGAATGTCCACTGGGGAAGCTCTTGCGGCCCTCATTCACCACGTCCTCATCTCCGGTGCACATCAAGTCATGATGGGCTTGCCCGTCGGGGAAGCAACGGTAGAAGAAGTCTGGGCGTGGCCTGCAAGAAATAAGCAAGGTCTGAACGTGGATCATTTACAACTCCAGAAGTTATTTTTTGGTTGTGTTAGATACCTTCTTAACTGTCAGTCAGTCAAATAGTGTCCCAGGCAAAACAGTGAAACCGGATTGGATAGTCACCACTAAGAGAAAAGCCTTATTTCCAGGGTCAATATTTAAATCAGGAAGGAAAAAAAGCCACTGCAGCACATAGTTACTTTTTAGGGCAAAGAGTGAGTCGTGCTGCAGCTTCTGGGGGTGCTCTGGAGGACACCTACTCTGTGTCAGTGGGAAATGCTGTTCAGGGCAGAAAAGAGCCTGAGAGTCACCCGAGGGACCGAGGTAGAGGGAAGGGAGGGAGTGTTTGTTAGAAAAATTAGGGCTTCCCTGGTGGCGCAGTGGTTGAGAGTCTGCCTGCCAATGCAGGGGACACGGGTTCGAACCCTGGTCTGGGAAGATCCCACATGCCGCGGAGCAACTAAGCCCGTGAGCCACAACTACTGAGCCTGCGTGTCTGGAGCTTGTGCTCCGCAACAAGAGAGGCCGCGACAGTGAGAGGCCCGCGCACCGCGATGAAGAGTGGCCCCCGCTTGCCGCAACTAGAGAAAGCCCTCGCACAGAAACGAAGACCCAACACAGCCAAAAATAAATAAATTAATTTTTAAAAAAAAGAGAAAGATCAGACTGAGAATAAAGACAAAAGGCTACGGGGAAGGTGTGGCAGCAGTTGCGTGCGCCTGCTCTCCTGGGGGGGGGTGGGGGGGCGGGCGGGCGGCAGCGCTGGGCACTCACCTCCCCACTATCAGTTTGACTGTGTTGGTGAAGACGCCGTTCAGAGCCAGGGCCAGGCTGGCAGCTGGAAGGCAACGGAAGTAGCTGCTGGTAGCGTCTGCCCAGGAGGAGCGGCCGGGTCCCTGTCTCGTTAGGCGCAGCCGCGGTCTCCGGGGACAGAGAAGCGCTCGGGCTCCAGCCGGAGCGGAGCGTGAGAATAATCCCGGCCCCCGGTGGCCACTCCGCCGTGGCACAGGGAGAACGCGCGACCCGGACGGAGGACGCGTCGGAGCTGCAAATAGTCCGGTGCACGCAGGTGCACCCAGGACGTGGAGCACGTCTCACGGGTAGCAGGCGGGGCACCCGGGAGACAGTCACCGAGGAACGCAGAGCTCGGCCCCCCCCCCCACCGCAGCCGCAAGCCCCGTGGGGGCCCCCGCCTCCTGCTTACGGCGCTGGGGAGGCCGCGCTTACCCAGGCAGGCCTGCCGGCTGTCCGCTGCGTCCGCCTTCTTCAGACACCTGGCCAGGAGGACCGGGGCCAGCGGGGCCAGCAAGGCGACGACCTGCGCCGGACACGGCAGAGCTCAGCACACGAAAGGAAACAGGGCCGCCCCGAGAACGTCACACAGCTAGCTGGGAAAAGAGCTCCCACAGCAAGAGGGGTGAAGTGACAGAACTGGCCTATCAGACCTCCCGGCTCCCCCGCAAGTGCGGTGTCCCGGGTCTGCCTGCGGCTAGCTGGGCGCCGAGCTCCCGCGGGAGCCGCCGTCACCCCTCCTCTCAATGACCAGTTGCCCCGGGCCGCCCTGAGCAGCCGCCCTCGGACCCTGTCCCTGGAGCTGAAGCGGACGGACTTCTCTCTCAACCTGGCCCTTAACCGTTACGACGCGAAGGCTGGTCTTCAGCTCCGTGGAGGAGCCAGGGGGACCTGCCCGCACCCTCCCTAGCGTTCGGCTCCTTGAGAAGTGCGGTCAGAAGGAAGGCTGGTTCTCCACGCACAAACATCGGCTTGGTGGCGAAATACTCTGCTTCCACGTACGGATTCCGGTAGAGCCACATCTCCTCGGGCTGGATGAGCCTCTGGAAGGGCGGGAGCAGCTCTGTTACCCTAAAGGGGACACAAAGGTGCGGGCGCGTCGGCGGCTTCCCGGAAGCGCGCGCGGAGCCCGGCCGGGCGGCAGAACCTACCGGCCCCGGGCTGGGGAGCGGGGCCGGGGGCCGGGGGCCCGAGCGCAAGTCCTTACAGGAAGGCCGCGAACAGCGCGAGCCGCACGCCCACCTCCGCCGCCACCTCCTTCCCCATCACGGCGCGCGCGCTCAAGGCTGACGTGGCGGCGCCGAGGGAGGGGGCGAGGGGCGGGGCCGGATCGGGGGCGGGGCGGGGCGAGCGCGGGGGCGAGCGCGGGGCGGGGCGAGCGCGGGGCGGGGGCGAGCGCGGGGCGGGGGCGAGCGCGGGGCGGGGCGAGCGCGGGGCGGGGGCGAGCGCGGGGCGGGGGCGAGCGCGGGGCGGGGCGGGGGCGGGGCGCGGCCCCCAGCGCCTGAGACAGCGACGGACGGAAGTGAGGGGTCGCCCCAACTGTCTGTTCCCCGCCTGTCCGCGCGCCCGACGTTGCGTACCTTACCGAGGCCCGGGCCTTCCCTCCCGGGGACCACGCGGACGTCTCGTTTCCGGATCCAAGTCCCCTGAAGCACAGCGCGTGCTGCGGGAAGACGTGCCGGGCTCCCGCAGGACCGCATTGCGGGCCTCGCCGGCGCGATGGACGCGCTGGGTCTTTCGGCCCTGCGCTGGTCCCCTCCCGCCCAGGATGGCCTCTTGCCCACTGAGTGGTAGCAAGAAATTACGGGCAATGAACAAGTCCACATATTTAATTTGGAACATACGGGACAATTTATTGAAGTCAACCTCAAGCAAAATCTGAAATCAGTGGAATGTCATTAAAAACCTTTCCAAATTAATCCTCACGGAAGCAAAAAACACATTTGAATTCCAAAGTATTTGTAAAATAAGAAAGGCAGCATCTCAGTAGATATAATGTACAAAAATTATATGTTCCTACCAGCACACACAGTAGTAAGAAGCTTAAATATTACAGGCAATGCTAATACACCGTAACTAGTCAACAATAAGCTATCTATATACAGGTTAACCAAGCTTTACACGTTTCACACTATGCAATAAAACATAGGCCAATCAACAAAATCCCCAAAATATCATATATCTTGAAGTCTATGTGGCAACATCGAGTCATTATACAGTAATGCCCTAGTGGAATACCCCCAGGGAAAATGAACACTAATCTTTAGTGTCAAGAGCTTCTAGCCAAGTCACAGAAACTCAAAAGAGATTGACTTAGTGAATATTGATGCTTTGTTATTAAAGACTCAAGTCTCAAGGGATTTAGGCAAAAAATAACAGTTCACAGGATCTACAAAGTTTATTACAGATAAACAAAGTACAGAAATAACCAATCTACAAAGGTAATTATCATAAAGATCACGAGGAAATGAGAGCAGAATCTGTAGGTATCTGTGTTTGTTGTGCAATATCACAAGTGGATACAAATGAATTTCTCCTATCAATTCCAATTATGCACACACCCTTGTATATAAAAAGAACCAGTTGTAGTCATCATTTAGCATCTTGGTTATCAGTGGCAACATGATTTTCTTTTTTTTTTAACACAGGGCATGTGACAGCACAAATGAGATAAAGAGCAATATTAGTGACAACAAAGTAAAAGTAAATTTTATCCAGTCCACTTCTAAACTGACAAGAATACCGTTTGAATCCCTCATTTAGGTCATCTGATGGATACCGAGAGGCATTCGCACACATCAGAAGTCTGTGGCAGGTGGGGAAGGGAAACCCGAGGGTGCTTTCTTGCCAACTAACAGGTGCAGTGATGTCACATAAGAAAACGAAGGACTGAATAAATGACTTTGGTAACTATTCATCTTTTCCCTTTTTCTTACACATTAATGACTCTGGGATGCCACCAAAGGACAGGTAATTCTCTTCCTCCTTCGTACATATGTGCCACATGCACCTGAACTTGTCACTTAAGCAATGGACTGAAAAGAACGGAAATGGGTTTGAAACACAGGTTACACACCCAGCATTTCAGGAGTGTAACATAAGTGCACATTTTTGTTTTTTTCCCTACGCAGGCATATATTAAAAGGAAAGAAGAGGTGCTTGGGGATAGGGTTGACAAAATAACAAAACAGAGAACATACATATGAAGTACTCGTATAAATGCTGCTGGTATTTCATGCAGGAGTCTCTTCCCCGAATGTGTGCACTGAATCTGAGAGAACTACTGTGGACACTTCCGTCTGCAGAACTTCGCCTTTAATCCAAGTTCAAGAGGGTAAGAGACAAAACAGTATACAAAACAATGCTTTCTACTTCATAAATTTTAAAATAACTGTAAAATAAGCAGAATCTGAGGAGTTTCAAGTACTTAAAAAACCTGAATTCAATGAGGCAGAGGTCTCAATGTTAAAGTGGCTACTTCGTACCTGTGGTAAACACTATCACCCCCTCCCTTACCCTACTGTAACCCCCTTTCTCCCTGTACCCCACCCCGGATAAATGTCGGTAGATTTCAGTATATACAAATTCCCAACTCTTCGTATTTGTCAATATAGGGCAAAGCTGTCTAATTATATCTATTTCCGAGCCTATCTGGAAAGGGAAGCGAGTTCTACTCTTTGTTTACAAATAACCAGAGACCAATTCTAGGTGGCCCGAGGCCAAAGGAAGTTGTTCCAAATGATCACTTCATGTCTGCAGCAGCTCGGACAATGAGGGGGCTGTACACATCAGCCTTTTAAGAAGTAATTCAAGTCTAATTTGCACTGCCCAGCACAAGCAACTTCCCAATGTAGAAGGACATCAAGCGTGAGCTTCCCAAGCTGTCAAGATGCCACGGTAACTTGTTCCCTTATCCTAGTGGGACACGGCATGCGGCGGTACCTTGACTTTAAGGTGAATGCTAAAGAAGAGCTTTCTGTTTTAAAATGAAAGACAAGCAACAAATCCCTGGAGTCCAGAGACTGCGCTCCACACAGCTGGCCCATCTGTTTCCGAACCGCAGATCTGGGTTGGACCCTGACTGGGACACACCATGCAGCGAGCTACTCTGAAGGGAAACTCTACTTCCTGAGTCAGGAAAGAAGGTGTCCAACAGCCGCCCCTGTCCGAGTCCTTTCCGCAATCATCTCGATGTTGTGAGTTTCCCAGCGTTATTCACAGGCGTGCCTCCGAATACTCTGGGGAAATGGCAGCTGGGAGCTGGGAGTGGCCTTCCCCCTGCCCCCCCCTCCCTTTTTTTTTTTTTTTAGTTTTTAGATGTGTTCCTGATTTGAACACACAGAAATCTCCAAGTTTCAATGATTCTAAAAGTCAGCCTATTTTATAGCTTAGGCCAGAGCATTTCTGAGAATTAGGATAGGGTGGGAACTTGTTAAAAGAAAAATGAAAATAAAACCCACCTCACTCCTAACTCCAGCCCTGATTAGATCTTCAAGAAGTGACTCACTTCCTCCAGCTGCTTCCGCCTGCCAGGAACGCAGGGCCGTCCACCCGTCCCTTCCCAGCCGGCGACAGGACAGGCAGCTCCCGACTCCTCACACCCCCTCCCGCGCAGGGCCTGGAAGGCCTCCAGGATTTCACCTCTAGCTGTTACAGACCCGATTTCTGAAGATTTATGCTGATTATCAAAAATCTTACATTCGCATCTTCCACCAAAGAGCCAACATAAGGTTAAAAAAAATACCACCGTTATCCCATGCTGCTTTAAGCTATTTCATTTTCGGACAAGAATTAAAAACCAACCATTTACGCTCTGACCACAGACAGATTTAAAAGTTAACAAATAACAACTTCCAGCTACCAGTGAGCAACATGTCTTTTGCAAAATTTCATTGGTGAAGCACAGACAAGCACCCAGCATGGATACTATGCACATATAAAGCACAACTTATTCTTTTTCTGCTTCCATAGCCTGCACCTTTAAAATATACAAACTAGGCGACAGTACGAGGTGTGAGGAGAGCTCCCTGGCACTGCCAGGACTAAAAGCACGTTCCAGACCGTAAAGGACACTCGCGGACAAAGACCCCACGGCTGCGGTCAGCAATGGTGTTTTCCGCCCTGATTTCTGAAATGGCAGAACAACCCTATTAGCCAACCCCCCACCCCCCCAAATTAAAAAACCTCAGCAGAGCTCTGCTAAAGACACACAAACAAAATGTGACACGATGAAGAAGCTGCATAAAAATACTTAAACCTAAGGTATTTGTAGTATACAGGATATACCCTGGCTTACCATATAAAAGTCACCAGATATTAAATAGCACTAAGTCCAAAACAAAGCAAGGAGATAAGATTCCATGTTGGATACCGTTTCAACACGAGGTGCATTTCGAATATTAAAGGAAATCCTTCATGTTAGTAAGTTTAAAAAAGCAAACATTTATCATATACATATATAAAATAAAGTTTTAGTATGATAAAACCTAGATTTTCTTAAATTATTTTTTAAAAGGACATCAAACTAGATAATTGCTCAAGAGCAAACTTTAGTGTTTTGGTGAGCTGTAATTCATGTGACTTGTAGCAGTCGCATTTGGTAATACATATAGCATTTTCTATCTTGCTCTTTCTTTTGGGACCATATCTAATCAACAGAATTACTGGAGGCCCAATAAGTTACCTCAGAATTATTTGCTGGAATCAGGCAAATGGCAGTTTAGGAGCTTAAGTAAAGGAATTGTAGTGTTTTTTGTTTGTTTTCTTTTCTTTTTTTTTTTTTTTTAACAAGAAAAAATCCAGTATAATTGCACATTTACATACAAAGAAAAAAAAAAAAAGCACAAAACAGATTTTTTTCTCCTTTTTTCCAGAGAAGAATTCTAAATTGATAAGAAAAAGGAACACACAGCGCAACTGAAGGAATGTTGTGGAGCATCTATCTTCCCTGCCTTTATAAGGTCACTGGGTACTTCTTGAGGGAAAATAAATGCTACCAGGTACCGGCAATTGTTAGCAGTCAAAATTCACAGAGAAGTTGACGTTCATTCAAGCTAAACCTAGGCTTCTACTTAGTACAGTGTTACAACAATGTCTGACAGGACTAATTAATTCATACAGGGAATCCTGGAATATACATATTCCTAAGCATTAAAAGCAAGTGAGTTCTGTGGGCAGATATTCCGGTTCACTTGCGTCTATGAGCTCCAACCATTCTTGCTATCACTGCTTTCTGTGGAGCTCTCCCTAAGTGCTTCCTGCCATGAAGTGTGTTTGTGTGGCTCTCATTTACCCTGTAGAAGTACAAGTGCTTCCCCTTCCTCAGTGGGGGTGAGTTTAAGTACTGGGTAACTGTTTACATATAACTTGGGGATGCCCCCTACCACTTTCACCCCCAAATTAGGAACTGAACAAAAAGATCTATTCAAATACAGTTCAAATTCATTTGTGTAGTTTTCACCAGGACATGTGACTTGAGTGGTCAGCTGACAAAGGGAATGTTTGCTTGGGAGAGGAAAGCAGAGACAGAAAATTAAAATGCCCATAATTCTCTCCAAGTCAGACCAGGGTGTACATTAAATTGGATAGAAAATGGGGCTTATTTGACCCAACTTTTGGTCTGTGCCTTTCATCTCCCTTTAGCTGCCTTTACCAGTGTGTCAAGACAACAGGAATGACCATTCTAACTCTGTATTCATATCCACAGAGACACACTTCATCAAAAACACCCATTATCAGTGGAGAACGTTTCAAACTCAGTGAGGGCATCGATTTCTTTTTTTCTCCAAAACAAAAAACCAACAACAACATTATATACCTCTCTAGGTAAAGTTATATCGGAAAGCCCACCTAGTTTAAGACCACAGAGGTAATATTCACTGAGGCCTTTTGATTTCAAGAGGCCAGATTCAATACTCCCACAGAGCCCTTCTCTAAGACTACGAGAGGCGTCTGGAAGGGAAAGCGAAGCCAGCCTCCCTACTGCTCAGGAAAGAGGTATGTAAGACCACCATACCCTTTTCTAGAGGGCTTTCTGCAATTCCTACTTAAAACACACACACACACACACACACACACACACACACACAGATTAGACTATCTGAACTACACTTCTCAAAATTTTAAAAATGAAAATAAATAAAGGAATGATGGCTACTTTTGCTTTTTACACCCAAGGAACACATTCTAGACTTTAAATTTATCTCATTAACAAAATTTTCTTTTCTCTTTGTTCTTATTTTAAAAGCGAAGACATCTCTTTTGCCAGCTGCAAAGGCATTGAAGCACAATAAAAGGCAAGAAAAGACCAAGGGAATCTAACCCTCCACAACAGAATCCCCAGACTGACAGAACGAAACCGAAAAGCCAGATCCCACGAACGGCTTCTGCTTGCACGGCCTGGCTCCCCACCTTCCCTTTAATTCGGCAGCGCTGATGGCCAAGGCTGCATGCACTGCAGCAGTCTCTTCTTGTACTAACGCATTCTCTACTTTTTTCTTTTCCTTTCTTCGTTTAAATAAAAAAAGAAGGAAATCACTGCCCGTTTATTCTTTGACTTCTTCTCCGTGATCTTGTGATTCCAGTTTACATTTGATCTTGCTCCAGTATTCGGGTGACACGGGAGATACAGGGTCATGTTCAGAGCAGCAGAGACGGCCTTCCAGGGCGGAGGGCACCAGAGCCCCCTTTTCGTGATCTTTGCAGAACGAACGCGGACAGAACTCACAGAAGGACACAGCTGCGCCGCTGCACTCGTCGCACTGATGCCACGGGCACTCCCACTTTCCTAGCACGGGCGGGAAGAAGGGAAGGAGCCCAGTGAGTGCCCGTCCCCAACGCCCACGAGACACCCCACTTCCCACCTTCCTCTCGGACTGGGGACTGAACGCAGGTGACTATGACTCCGAACCTCAGCCAGCAGGGGTCTGGCTGCACCTGTCAGTGTGGCTGCGAGCTACTGCCCCAAACTCAACTAGGAGCCAACCACCACCTGTGGTAATGGACAGTGAGACACCAGTCCTTGCTGGCCCACGGGCGCCCCCCACCGGCACTGAGACAGATTTTTCACTAGCAAAACCTCTGCTTGCTACTGTTGCTTGTTCTCTCCAACGCCTCCTAACCCACGGCTCCACCCTGGGGCAGGACCGCCCGTATCTGAGTCGGGCATGGCGGGCAGGCCGGGCTCACCGTAGGGCGGCTGGGGCAGGTTGAGGCAGAGCAGGTGGTAGGCCTTGGGGCAGTCCTTCCTGTCGCACATGACCAGCTCGCCGCCGTCCCCGCACTGGAAGCAGTGATCTTCGTGCAGCTGCTTCGGCTCTGTTTTGATTTTTCGTCTCTTCTGCTTCAGCTTAGCGTTCTTTGCCTTTTCTTCAGTTGTGGACGCACATGCCGACTGGCAGGAAAGAGGGGGTCACGGTTTTAACGATCACAGTGCGTGAAGCTTTACGTAAAAGGGAGACCCTACAACCTCACGTTCATTTAAATTCACCTGTTGTTCGGTTACCTAAAACACCAGGAGGGCTTACCCTGTCACGGAACTGTAGTAAAAATAATTCATTTTTCATTGATTTTTGAATAGGTGTCTTTTTTTTTTTTTTTAATCGCAAAGACAACTGAGATAGCATTCACAGAACATAAAGTTCACCAATTTAAAGTGTATAATTCGGATACACTAAAGTGTGTTAGGATAGTGTGAATTTTTTTTTGAAGTTTTTGAAAAAGATCTTGCTAACTTCAAATTCAATCAGAAACACAGACATTTTCAGAACCTAACAGTTCTCACTAAGACATGCTCTAGTGGGAGGTCGGAGTCTACACTCTGGGTAAACGCAACTGCTGGCCTGCAAACTAAACCAGGCCCCCCCGGCCAGCGCCTCCTGAGAGCCCCAAACAAGCTTCTTCGGCAGCCCCTTCCCAGCCCCAGGGGCGCCCCCTGCAGCCACTGACCTTTGGCCGCACGCCGAGGAAACCACTGCAGTTATCCGCCCCGCAGTGGCACTCCGTCCGGCCGTTGCCCAGACAGTCCAGGTTGTAATTAAATGTTAGCTCCATCCCTAGAACACAAGAGAGAGAAGTATTCAGACTCAAGTCCTGGGGGAGAGAAATGCTGTCAAAGACACACCCTCACAACGAAAAAAGAGACACAGTTCTGACATGAAGACCCTTCCATCCTCCGTGTTCCACACTGAAGACAGTGATGGGAAAAAGGAAAAAAACAAACAAAAAAAACAAAACAAAAAACTAGAGGAAAACGTCCCATCCACCAATGATTAAAGCAAAAATAGATATTCTACAAAGACCATCATATTCTTTTCACGTGGTCTTTTCTTTTCAAAGACCATGTGACAGAGACCAAGAATCTGAAATCTGTGCTCAAGAAAAATGGGTTCTAGTTTAGCTCTCTTTTCTAAAACTAATTTACACTAGTTTCTAAATAAACAAAGACAAGACAAAGACAAAGATGACCGTGGAATTGTCACAGCCATACCATTTCCAGTAATTAGTGCCTCACATTATGATCAGAAAAGACTTCAAAATGCACATTTACTACATACACCAAAGACCCAGGGATTCAAACTAGGAGGTCGAAGCTTGCTTGCTTTCTTCTTCTTCTTTTTTTTTTAAATTTGGCCACACCATGCAGCAAACAGCAAATTGAATGTACACAGTCAGTCCCCTGCTTTTTACACATAACAGATTCCTAAGAACGTGTGCCAGAGTTAAACAAGGGACTTCCTGTTATGAAGTGGTTTCTTTCTCAGAAATTAAAAAAATTATATTAAGTACTGAATTTAACCCTGTCTTTTTGCCGTCGCCTTTAAGGACAGATTTCTAGCATTTTAAAGTTTTGTTTTGTTTTTTTTGGCCACACCGCTCGGCTGCAGGATCTTAGCTCCCCAACCAGGGACCGAACCTGGGCCCCCGCAGTGAAAGCACCGAGTCCTAACCACTGGACCGCCAGGGAATTCCCAGTTCAAGCTTTCTTTAGCTGGACCTCAGCAATCCACAGCGAGTGCTAGAAACACAGTTTACATCCCTTTTAGCTCCAGCATTTTTCTTCCCACCCACTTTTCTACAGACTTAACAAACGAGAAATTAAGTCTTGCTGTTATTGATGCTGGATGGGTAAGGAAAAATGAAAGCAGTAACTCTGCTTTGAGGAGCGTTTTATGTCTAATTTGAAACAGACTGATTTTTCAAACTAAAATACAAAACAAAACCCCCCCACAAACAAACGAAGAAACCAGTTGATGGTAACAACTGGTTAATATTTTCTTTAATATGAAAGAAAAAAAAAGGAAACAAAAGCTTAAACATTTGGTTACATTATACAGACAGCAATAATTTGGAGAACTAATTCAGCAGGATCATAGACACAGAATTCTGTGATACCCTCTCTTACTAAGCTCCCTTTTGCAGGATGTAGATGTTTACTTCCTACGGGCAGGTAACAATTCTAAATACAGCTCTTTATCTTATTTGAATAAATACTTGAGTGTCAAAACTTGTCTGACACTTGAGTGTCAGAATGTCCTGCCCTCAAAGACATACTTGCTTCCCGGGGAGGGGGCAGTCCCTTTTACCTGCAGGAATGTCACAAAGAGCAAAAAGGCCAACTCGAACATCTCCATTCACCGTCCACTTTTGTGTCTCACAGTTTGGATTACAACTGTGGTTCATAAAGCGAGAATAATTTCCCTTCGGGCCAGCGTCAATGATACGGTCCTTCAGAAAGAAAAGAAAGGAAAATTTCCTTTGACATGAAACTGAGCATAAGCGTGTCTGAGAAACATCCAACTCAGGCGAGAGCCACGAGGCAGCACTGTTTGCCAGCAGCTGAGGTCTGACGACTGACAGCTCCGAAAATGTGCTCGCGGCACAACTAAGTTCTCTACTTTACATGATGACCAAGTCAAAAGCAAGTAAGATAAAGTGGAGTTTAGTTTCTTTTAAAGTTTGTTTCTAGAAACAAACACACCACAGAATAATGTGACTTAGATCAGCTGGCCATGGGCTTAACGAAAGGTATTTTCTGAGTAGAGGGCTCTCAGTTCGGATGCTATCTGAGATGGGAACTATGGTGTGCTGCTGTCAGCCTTCCTTTCCTGCTCTAAGCAAGAAGCAAAACTTGTAGCGGGGTAGATGGATGAGAGCTTAGGCCATAAAGAGGGAGGAAGGAAAAACAAGAAACTTCTCTGAATGAAGACTTGGAGATCTGACTGATGGAAGGGCTAGAGTTTGGGATATAATCTTCATAGTCTATTTTTACTTACACAAAAGTTCAAAATACCATAAAAAGCTCAACATTTTGGCTCCCTGAACTTAAACTCTGATAGTCTGGGAAAGCTCTAGAAGATGGAGCCTCCCAGATGGCTGGAGGGGTCACCGGCAGTGAGGCTAGGATTTAAGGGGCCAATCAGCAGTCACAAATAAATGGCATTTTATGTTTATAAAGTATATGTTCATGAAGGTGGTAAAACTTTCAAACAATGACATTTCAGTTAAAATAGTACTTCTTTTAAATGATTTCTGGTTCTTGTAAGGCTATTCTGACTCAGTTTTAGAGACAGCCTGGAACATAGGAAACATGGGTACTAGTCTTGGCTCGTCATTAAACTGTAACAAGATATCCAACAAATCACTTATGGCTGGATCTCAGTTTCTCGTCCTCTGTAAATCAGAGGACTGTTTTTTTTTTTAAATCTTTTATTGAAGTATAGTTTTACTGAAGTATAGTTATTGGTGTACAATATAAGTTACAGATGTACAATATAGTGAGTCACAATTTTTAAAGGTTATACTCCAGAGGACTGTTGAAGAAATTAAATGAAATAGTTTTGCTGTAATGTGCATCAAACAGCACTCACAGTTACATGTATTAAACCAGAAGTTTTACTGTCATTTTTCTTTTGACAGCATTCATTTTTCCTAACTCATAAAAAAAATTTAAATATATAGAACAATTTACAGTTAGGATTTTTGCTAAAGCAGAACTTTACTGGTGGTTTATAACTTAGAATTACAGAGCTGATTCTCTCCCTTGGAGATAAAGAAACTGAGGGCCAGGTCTTTCAGTGACTAAGAGCTGGGACTCAAATCCAGATGTGTCAACCCTGTTCCTGGTCATCTTCTCATTCACAGCGCATCTCACATGACCTGTGCAAGGCGCGAGTAATCATTCACTTTTGTACTCTGGTATAATGAGCATATTATAGCGGGACACACACTGGCTACTGCAAACCATTATAATTTGCTTGAGAAAAACCAAATGAGAGGAAGGAAACTGAGTTTAACCTAAGACCACCAAACTAAACCAAAAACTCCTTTTTTCTTACCAAAAAAAAAAGCAATTTTACCTTGGTAACAGTTAACATATAAAAATTAGTTACACTGTTCTCGTGGGCTCGCTTGATTCGCAATCTGCATTCTTCCTCATCAATTAATTCGCCAACATATTCATTTACAAATTCACCCTGCAGAGGAGCACGCAATATATAAATGTACAATCAGTGTATCCTATTAGAAAGCATTCCTTAACATCACATGTATAATCCGAGAATTAACCAAAAACATTCCTGGAAATACAACTATAGTACAAAATAAAACCAGAAAATTGACATTGGTACAATCTACAAGCCTTATTCATATTTCGCCGATTTCACAGGCACTCATTTGTGTGTGTTATGTGTGCATGCGTGTAGTTCTATGGGATTCTACCAGGTGTAGAGTCAGGTAACCACCACCACAAGCAAGATACAGAACTGTCCCGTCAGCACAGATGCCCGGTGCTTCTCCTTCATAACCACACCCATCCTCCATCCCTAATCTGTTCTCCAACCCTATAGTTCTTCTAAAAATTTATTTTATTGAAGTATCGTTGATTTACAATGTTGTGTTAATTTCTGCCGTACAGCAAAGTGATTCAGTTATACATATATTCTTTTTTATATGCTTTTCCATTATGGTTTATCACCGGATATTGGATATAGTTCCCTGTGCAAATAACAGTAGGACCTTGTCCAACTCCATAGTTCCGTCATTTCGAGAGTGTTCTATAAATGGAATCACAGTACGTAACCTTTAGAGATTGGATTTTTAACGAAAAGCTGAGCCTAATTCCCTTGAGATCCATCTAGGTTGTATGTATTAACAGTTCATTCTTCTGTCACTGCTGAGTGCTGTGCCGCAGCAAGGACGCACCACAGTTCGTGTGACCGGTCACCGGCTGGAGAACATGTGAATGGTCTCCAAGTTTTGGCTATTACAAATAAAGCCGCTGTGAGCATTCTGATAAAGTGTTTGTGCAGACAGAGGTTTTCACTTCTCTGGGATACATGCTGGGTCATATGGTGAGCACATGTTTAATTTCTTAAGAAACTGCCGTACTGTTTCCCAGAGTGGCTGTAACACTGCGCATTCGCACCCTATGCTCCCCAGGTATGAGAGATGCAGTTTCCCCACGTCCTCACCAGCATGTGGTATAGTCCCTACTTCTCATTTTGCTGTTCTAACAGGTGTGTAGCGATAAGCTCCTTTTTAAGTAAGTGTAAACAGTACATTCAACCTTTCACGTTTACAAATGCATAAACATTAACCCTTTTACCTCAAAAGCGTGGCTGATTCAGTCTAGGACAACAGCATTAGCTACAGGATTTACTGGTGTTATCAATACTTTTTTTTTTTTTTTGGGGGGGACCAATACATTTTTGAGGCAAAGAAATGTCTTAGGAAGTAAATGAAAATGTATTTGCTTATTGTTTCAGCAGACTTGCGTTCCTCCCCCGGGCCCGACACACATTCTCACTAGCCGTTCTCAGAGCTCTCAGTATCACAGATCTGAGAGTACCAGCCATGTCAAGGGTACTATATTATATTTTCTGATTTTGATGAATCATTAAGAGCATAAGCCAATGTCCTTTCTCTACTGATAAAAAGACAAGATGGTGATTTCTGTATAAGAGGAGGGCGCCTGCGGGTCAGCCTTTCCCTGGGCAGCCGGCCGGCCGTTGGTGAGATGGGCGAGGAGCCCGTCTGCTTCAGGCGGCCACACGCTCGTTTCAGCTGGGCCTGGTCACCACACGAGTGCACCTCAGGCTTCTTCCCTCCCCCATTTTAACTGACAGTACAAGCTCTGACAAAGAGTTAGAACAGAACCGCGCTTCATCTCTAACTGCGACGCCACGACAGGACCGCTCTGCACGTTCATGTACTACGCACTGTCGGCCCGGAGCGGCTTTTCCTACACCCAGTTTGGACTTGGACCCCGGCCGCTGAAAACATTCTGCACCTTTGTATGGTATCACCGCCCTCACCAGGTAGAAGGTTTCACTGCCATCTTGGCTGCACTGCCACCTAGTGTTACTTTATTCTATGGCAAGTTTCCTTTAATGAAAACCTATAGAGCAGAATTTAAACCAAATCAGCTCTGCTTCATTTTTTTTTTTTTTACAAATTGGGATTCAAGTTAAGGTTTCATTTGAAGAAAGGGTTCTGTGGCTTTAAAGGCCTAAAAACCATTTATTATAGTTTATATTTACTATGCTATGAAAATTGGTGAATACAGAAAGGTGAAAGTGCTGATATCAAACATGAGGCACGCAAGTCTCGTAAACTTGATACCGTTGTGAATAAATGTCTCTAGCTATTTTGTAAAAGAAATATTTTAGGCATCCAAAAAGTGACAAATCTTTAGCCTCAAAGAGTTGCTCACTGGACTTAAAACCATTAACTGTGAATTCAATTATGGATAAAAATAACAAAATAAAGAACTTTCAGGGAATTCCCTGGTGGTCCTGTGGTTAGGACTCCACACTTTCACTGCTGAGGGCCCAGGTTCAACCCCTCGTTGGGGAACTAAGATCCAGCAAGCCGTGCAGTGTGGCCAAAAAAACAAACAAAAAAAACTTTTAAAATGCTAGAAATCTGTCCTTAAAGGCAATGGCAAAAAGACAGGGTTTAATTCAGTAAATGTAATTTTTTTAATTTCTAAGAAAGAAACCACATCATAACAGGAAGTCCCTTGTTTAACTCTGGCACACGTTTTTAGGAATTGTTATGTGTGAAAAGAAGGGGACTGACTGTGTACATTCAATTTGCTATTTGGTTTCTGTCCCCTAAGTATACCCAAACCTTCTCCATGTTGCTACAAAGTCTTTATGATTATGCTGTTCAGTGACTGTATATTTCTAGCTATTTTGTAAAACACCAATTGTCTTAACATTAGCAATTCCTCAAGTGCTAAAGTGCAGAATAATCCTGATCGTATTTTCTTTTCTCTTAATTGTATCATTAATTTAGTAACTTAGAATATGGTTTAGAATAAATGTAACCACTATTAAAAGATGTTAACATGGTGTTAAACTGGATAGATTTCAGGATGGCTCCCCAAACTCCCCTGAAATCATAAACAAAAATTTGCAAGTGATATGCAGGGCATTAAAGTAATATCAAAACATGTGCATTATATAATGCCATACTAAACGCAGATGGCCTTTGACCAAGCGACCCAATCCACATACCCAATGCATTGGCAAATCCTGTTGGCTCTACCTTTAAAATGTCAGAAATCCAACCACTTCCTTCCTACTCAACTACAACCCTAGTTAGTCCAGGCCACCAGCATCTCTCTCCGGGACTGTAATGGTCTCCTTTTTATTGCTCTCTCTCCATTATCATAAATTCCCCATAGTACAGCCCAAGTTATTCTTCTGAAGCCCAGACTCTTAAGGTGGCCCCCATGACCCCTGCCTGCTGGTGCTCACGCCCTTGTGTAATCCCCTCCCCTGGAGACAGCAGGACCTGTGACTTGCTTCTAAGCAACAGAATGTGGCCCAAGTGACAGGATGTGATTACGTGAGTTTGTTACATTAGGACTTCAGCATCTATCCTGCTGGGGCGTCTCTCTCCCTCATTGGTTGTAAGGAAGCAAACAGCCATGTTGGGGAACCCCATCTGGCAGGGAACTGCGGGCAGCCTCTAGAAGCCAAGAGCAGCAAAACAACAATAACAACAAACCCAAACCAAAAACACCTGAGGCTCTCAGACCTAGGGCTGTGAAGAACAGCATTGTGCCAGCAGCCGTGCAAGCCGGGAAGCTGGATCCTTCCCTAGTTGAGGCACAAGAATGAGAATCCAGCCAGGTCAGTGCCTTGACTGCAACCTGGTGAGCCCCTACGTAGAGGACCCAGCTATGCACTGACCTATAGGATCTGTGGGATAGTACACTGTGTGTTATGCTGTAAGTTGCCAGGTTTGTGGTTATCCTGTTAAGCAGCAACAGAAAATGAACACATGGAGGCAGACGGATGCCCTCCCTACTAAACTCCGCCAGAAGTCCCTGTCCCGAGGCCGATGAGGCCCCGCACGACCTGGTCCCGCTGCCCCTCTGCCTTGCCAGCTGCCCACCGCCCGGCCCTCCTCGGCTCACTCTCCAGCTCCCTGCGGTCCCGGCGCAGGAGGGCCTTCACTCTGGCCTGCTCGTCCACGTGCACCTGCACGCCCTCCCGCTCACACGTTCGGGTCAGACCTTCCTGAACCCAGTCCCTGGCACCCCTACCCTCTCTGACAGCTTTATTTCTCTTGGTGGCATTTGGTGGTACGTGGCGTCATATGTCTATCACCTGTCCCTGGTGCACTCACAAAGGTGTCCTGCTCGCTGCTGTCTTCCAAGTGCCTAGAACAGTACCAGGCACAGGGAAGCAGCTGAACAAACATGCGCTGAATGAATGAGTTTCACCCCAGCAATCTAACCTACAGAAATGGATGACAGATGATCAACAGAATTAAAAAATGTGTGTGTGTGTGTGTGTATACACACACACACACACACACATATATATTTATTGGAAAACAGGCTATGTAAATGAAGGTACATTTTACTATGGAATACAATGAGACTATGAAAAACAATGAGGTGAAATCTGTATTACTGCCATAAAAATAATTTTCTGATACATTAAGTGGGAAAAAAGAATAATATGTATGATTATATTTATGTTTAAAAAACCCTACAAATACAGAATATAAGAATATATATTTGTATATGTGTTTATGTGTATAATTGCATAGAAAAAGTTCTAAAAGGCTACATACCAACCTATGGACAATGGTCCTCTCTGGTGAGGAGACCAGGAATTGAGGGTGAAGGAGGAATTTCACGCTTTATTATCTTTTTTTGTATTGTTTGATTTTCTTTACTACATTATATGGTATTTCTTCATTACAAAGATGATTTTTTAAAAGGCAGAAAAATGCCAAGAATAATTTTAAATTCCCACTAGGCCCATCTTCTCTCACTAAACACGGCTCCAAGTTCTATACGTTGGCAGGTGGGGGGAAGGGTGGAGGTGGGGACTTGTTTTAAAACAGATTGTTCAGGCCTGTCACCAATATTTCAGGTGGCACTGTTTTAACAAGGAACGCGGAAGATTCTCAGGATATCTAAAGGTTGAGAGCCACTGTCTGAATAGCAGAATTTACTGGTGATTTTCAATTTTCTTTGAGCTATTTGCATTAAAATATCTTCTACAATGGGCGTGTATTTCTTATGTTAAACAAAGAGACTGCTTTGAAAAATTGCTTCAAAGTATAAGAATGAAGATAATTTATAAGTATCAAAGATCTCAACTTTTCCCAGTTGCTTCTGTATATATGATCTAGTTTGAGACTAGCAACAACTCTTAAACATGCAGGGCAGGAATTATGTCCATTTTAGAGATGAAGAAACTGGGGCTCAGCGAGGTTAAGTGACTTGACCAGGGCTTCATGGCTAATGAATTATGATGTTGGAGCAAAGTCCTGGGGTTGCTAGTTTCTGTCTCAGTACGTCCTTAACTTTACTCTTTTTCCTTTACAAATTTTAAATCTAGTTTGCTTAACAAGTAAAAATTATTTCAAATAGAATTACCGGTGTCCCTTCTCCTTTTTATGACTGATCATAGGAAACCCAAAGGTTATGTGTATTTTATTTTTTTTAATTTTTAAAATTTTTTAACATCTTTATTGGAGTATAATTGCTTTACAATGGTGTGTTATGTGTATTTGATTACTACCTCTTCTTACTGCTCCTCCTTTGCTCAAGAAGTGCCAAACTCTCAACTTCAGAAGTTTCAAAATTTTGGAATAAATCCCCATGTATTTAACCCTTATTGAAGCATTTCTAAGAGGCATAGGTCCTGGTCTGTTCCGCCACTGGCACCATCCCATGCTACCTTCTTAATGCTCCTTTTGGTCCTGAGGCCCCAGCCTCTCCGCTCCGTCTTGATGATTTCTGCATCCGGGTAGAGCCTCTTGGTGAAGCACTGGTTCTGGCAGCGCTCCCCCGCCGGGCACACCTGCGGGTGACACTCGTACTGCAGCATTCTGTTCAGACACTCGGACTCCAAGCCACACGGGTTCTCGTCAGCCGGCTTGCAGTTACAGCGGGGAATCTCTGACAGGTCTGCAACCTGGATCTGCACCTTTCCTATTACTTTGTTAGCCTGGACAACAAAATCACAAACGGGAGGGAGGAACTTGAACAGGACGTCGGTAAACACCCAGGCCCTCTTGGCTCTGCTACTGCCTTGTGGTGTGACCCTGAGAAAGGCTCTTTATCTTGATCATAATTTCCCCATGAATAAGCTAAGATTAATAGCTGTCTCTCTTTAGTTGACAAAAATATCAAAACCTGATGTGACTTCTCACTTATTTATCCTGTGTATTTCTCCTTCTACCAGTTGATGACAATTTCATAACTGAAAACAACTGTGGGCTGTCTGGAAGAAAGGGGCTAAATCCCTGTATTCTTATTTGGTTACACGACAAGCGGATGGAGCAAGAACGGGGTTTCCCGTCAAACGTGTTGCTCCTCGGTATGAGCGGCTCATCAGAGCCCCCATCATCCCAGGGCAGCAACCTCGGCTCCCGGCTGATACTCCAACAGGAGCTCTCAGGTTGTTCTGCAGAAGACTGGGTGGTAATCAGCAAAAGTTGTTATAAGACAACAAGGGCCTTCTAACTACTAAGAGAGCAGTGCATTTCATCTTGTCTGTCAAAGAGCAATGTTTTCACGGGTAAAGACTCACTTTGATGTGTTTGTAAGGAGGGGGTTTCCTTGAGTTTTTTTCAATCTCTAGTGCTTCTTTACTTTCTCTTTGCGCTTTCAATTCCTGGAAACGTTTTGCAGCTTCTTCCAACGCTGCCAATAAGACCAAACAAAGTATATAAATACCAAAAACCAAATAAACAAAAACCATCAAGAAATTAGTTTTACCCTGCCTTCTCAACGCACTGAATCTGGCCTGAGGGTTTCTTTTAAAAATTATATTCTGGAAATAACCATTTACCACCAGGATAGGGTAACACTGAAATAAGATATAACTCCTTTACGGCTGAACACTGTGCCCTGTGCAGGCTGTTGCTTCGGAGGAGAGGTCCCACTTCAATGATCAGAGGTTTCCACGTGAACCAGAGAGCAGCTCTTTACCTCGTACCAGATTTAAATTCACTTTACTCTTACCCAGAAAGCTAAACTTCCTGGCAACTTGTTGCTAAAGCAGCTGTAAGGCTCTTCCTGGGAAGCATTTAGTCTTACTATCTTACTACTCTTCTGTGGCAAAGGAGCTTCACTTGATTAAGAAGACTATGTATTTCCAGAATAATCTCTATGTTTGTAGTAAGATCACTGAGGGAACTCCTTTCACGTACACAGCACAGTCTACTACACTGAATGTATTTTTCCAGATGACTGGATGGTGATGTGGTTCTAATGTGACTGGAAACTTATGGACGCCGGATCATAACACCTGGTGAAAATTCTCTAACACCAGAAACATGTCTTACGCAAGTTAGGAGGTGCGGAGAGATCAACACAGGTGTGTTAGTTCTGGGCCACCGTGAACGTTGTCCAACGTACCTTTTTTGAAGGTCTTGTTAATACTAGTCTGTCCCTCAGCAAAGCTTTTGTCTCCTTCGACGTAAGGGAACACTCTGCCCTGGTGTACCCAGTAGTAGTCGTGAGAACCAAAGAAGAACACGGGGAAGTCCCCCAGGTCGTGCTTGAGGCCCTGGATGTTGAGCGGCACAGACCGGGGGTTGCAGATCTCCGCTGGCCACCATCTGAAAGCAGGAGGATGAAAATCGCGCTACGCTTTACGTGGCTGGTGGGAGCCAAAAAACAGAGGTTTTGTCCTTTGCAATTTTCATTCAGAATCTAAGGACACAAAATACCTCACTTATCTTTAATCCTGCCCAAACCACACGTCATTTAACAACACATTGATGAACGAATTAATGAATGAAATAGTGAACACAGACTAAACAAACTAGGCCCTAAACACCCAATCTAGTTTCTTCCTTAAAAAAATAATATTTGGTATTTATAAAAGAATGTATATCATGAAAAGAAAGCATAACAATAAAGTAACAATGAACCCACTATTCAACTTAAGAATCAGAATTTACCAACAATATTCCAAACCAGATTTCAGTCCTAGAAAAGTCATGTTTTTCTCCAAATGTGACATTCTTAATACCAAGTGTGTCTTTATTCCTAGTAATCAAGGGCATCCTTTGCGAATAAACTGATGCTGCAGTAAAGAATGCCCACCCCCATTCAGACTGGTGTTTTCTGACTCTCTAATCAACCAGGATGAAAACTTTTTGGTCAAATGTACTAGGTTTATATCAGTGTATATTTCAGAATCTAATTCATCTTAGATCATAATAAATGGGGGATTTGGGACAGGAGTGAAAACATAACTGCTTCATGCGATGATGACCGGGTCCACAGCAGTCGCTGAGGGAACCACCCGTGAGGCTCACTGGACAGTTTCCCACGATTGGGCAAGTCAGGAATTGTAGTATATAAGATCATCGATACCAAGAGTAGATATATACAAACTTAGATTTCTTTCAGTCTCTTATTTATAGATGCCTAATAAAATTGTTTATTTAATGAACAACGACATTATTGAGAAGATAAATGATGGCACGGTCACATTCCCAGATTTATAGTGCGACCATGAACACGCTTCACCTAAAAGCACTCTGTGTCCATCTAAGAGTTAATTAAAAACGTGGGTAGAAGTCTGCTCAAATTGTTAAAACAAAACAACACTCTTTTGTGTCATCAGTATTTAGTTCCCCCTCAAAGCAGGCTGGGCGGTGGTCGTATTTCCGAATCGCGTCAAGGCGTGTCGGGAGCGCACGGTAACTGCGAGCACTGGCTCGGTTAGACAGAGGCGCGCTTTCCGCCAGCCTTGTTCCAGGCACACATCTCCCCCAGGAAGTTTCACATCAGAATAACTAGCTGGTGAAAAGAAACAACTTCGTGGGGCCCAGAAAGGCCTGACTGGAAAAAATACATTAAGAATTAGTTCATGGATGTGAGCCTTTGCAAAATGAACAAGAAGAACATGAGCTGCGTATAAAATCTCACTGGATTGTGAACGGGAGCACTGCTTTGGGCTTCTTTAAAATGTAATGTGATAGCACAGGGAGATCAGCTCGGTGCTTTATGTCCACCTGGAGGGGTGCGATAGGGAGGGTTGGAAGGGAGACGCAAGAGGGAGGGGATATGGGGATATAGGTATACATATAGTTGATTCACTTTGTTATACAGCAGAAACTAACACACTATTGTAAAGCAATTATACTCCAATAAAGATGTTAAAAAAATGTAATGTGATTAAAATTTAAGTATTAAAATTAAGTCAAATATATTTTCGTATTCATAAGTTTTTTAAAAAAGGAAATATGTAATGTACGGCACAGTGACTATAGTCACTGCTAAGAGACTATATTTGAAAGCTGCTAAGAGAGCAAATTTTAAAAGTTCTCATCGGAGTTCAGGCTTTTCCGGCACTAGCTGTCCTGAACTCCTAGCTTGGCTCCCTGTCATAAACATTGCACCTTCCTTCACCACAAAAAAGTTCTCATCACAAGAAATAAAAAATTTGTAACTGTATATGGTGACGGATGTTAAGTAGACTTATTGTGATCGTCTTGCAATATAGACAAATGTTGAGTCATCGTGTTGTATACCTGAAACTAATATAATGTCAATTATATTTCCAAAAAAAAGGCAAAACAACTTTAAAAAGGAAATATTCTGAAACGTATTTGAAGATCTAAAGGCTCCTTACACTGTTTTAGATATTTCTTATCCAGGAATGTCTTATCTATTATTTGTCAAACCTGCACCCCTCCCCTCCTGGAAAGATATATATTTTTAATTATAAAAGCAATGTGTGCTGGTCAGAATCGCCATCACTAAAAAGTCTACAAATAACAAATGCTGGAGAGGGTGTGGAGAAAAGGGCACCCTCCTACGCTGTTGGTGGGAATGCAAGTTGGTGCAGTCACTATGGAAAACAGTATGGAGGTTCCTCAGAAAACTAAAAACAGAGTTACCATGTGATCCAGCAATCCCACTCCTGGGCATATACCTGGACAAAACTATAATTCAAAAAGATACATGCACCCCTATGTTCACAGCAGCACTATTCACAGTAGCCAAGACATGGAAACAACCTAAATGTCCATCAACAGATGAATGAATAAAGAAGTTGTGGTACATATATACAATGGAATACTACTCAGCCATAAAAAAGAATGAAAAACGCCATTTGCAGCAACATGGATGCATCTAGAAATTATCATACTAAGTGAAGAAAGTCAGAAAGAGAAAGACGAATACCATATGATATCACTTATATGTGGAATCTAAAATATGACACAAATGAACCTATCTACAAAACAGAAACAGACTCACAGATGCAGAGAACAGACTTGTGGTTGCCAAGGGGGCTGGAGGGGAGGGAGAGGGATGCACTGGGAGTTTGGGGTTAGCAGATGCAAACTATTATACATAGGATGAATAAACAACAAGGTCCTATTGTACAGCACAGGGAACTATAGCCAATCTCCTGGGATAAACCATAATGGAAAAGAATATAAAAAAAGAATGTCTATACTATATGTGTATAACTGAGTCAGTTTGCTGTAACAGCAGAAATTAGCACAACACAACACTGTAAATCAACTAGACTTCAATAAAAAAAAAAAAGACTATACCTTTAAAATTATTAAATGTAACTTTATGGAAAAAAAAGCAATGTGTGTTTCTTTTAAAAATTAAAACAGTGCAGAAATGTATAACAGAAAAACTGAAAATGGTTCCCCCTTACAATCTCATGCCTCACACTATTAACATTAGATGTTTTTTCCAGGTAATAATAAAAACATATTATATCTAGATCTACAGTTTTTAAAAGTTGTATAAACACATGGAGAGATAATGTATATACTGTTTAACATGCTTCCTAAAATTAACTATATATTGTGGATACCCTCCCATGTTACTATACGCACCTGCATTATCCTTCTTTTGGCTTCCAGGTGTTCTACAATATGGATACACTACAATTTATTTGACAAATACCCTACTGAATGAACATTTGGATTATTCAAATTTTTGCAATTAGAAATAATACTGCAATGAACACCCCTATAAGTACATTTCTGCCCATCTGTCCAATTCTTTTCCTTAGATAAATTCCCTGAAGGGGAACTACTGGGTCAAAGGGATGCACAGTTGCAACTCTGATACGTGATGCCTTACTTGTACAGGAGCACTTGTCTCCCCATGCCCTCCTGAGCTGCAAAATTATTACTCTTAAACCTTTGCAAGTCTGTTAACTGAAAAATAAACTCTTTGTTTTTAATGTACATTGATTTTTAGTGAGGCTGAGCATTTTTTACATGTTTATTTTCTATTTGCTATTCTTTTGCAAACTGGCTCTTTCTCTTCTTTGCTCCTTTTTCTAGGGAAGGTATTTTTCTTTTCTTACTGAGAGTAGAAGAGTTCCCCTGGTTTGATATTTGCCTTTTAAAACTTTGTATCTTTTGCCATAAAGTATAAAATTATTTATGTATTCAAACTGTCCATTTTTAAAAAAGAACTTAGAGGTTTCCCGTCATATGTTAAAAAAAAAATAGTTGGGGGAGGAGCTTCTCAATGCCCCTTATCTCAGCTAAAAATGAAGTTTTTAAGGTTAAATAGGTAAGCAAGCAGTGTATTTAAAACAGAGAAAATGACATAGCCCTTGTTAAAAAAAATTACAGTATGTTTGAAATTCTACAGAAACATATTATACTTAGGATTCTAATTGAAAAGCAGAACTCTACTGTGTGTGTGTGTTGTTTTTTTTTTTAAACCAAGGATGGACTTACACTGACACATCATAATCACCTAGTTTACCTTAGAATTCACTCTTGGTGTTGTACATTTTATGGGTTTAGACAAATGCATAGTGGCATTTATTCATTATAATATTATACAGAGCATTTTCACTGCCTTCAAAGTCCTCTGTGTGTTCTCTTGAATAGTATCTATTTTCTTAGTAAAATTATAAACATATGCCTCAAAATGTGGAATGTAGAGTTTAAAAAAACATATCGTTATTCCTGTTCAGTTAAAGGCTTGTTAAAAACAGGCTTCTTAAAAGGAGGAAGATTTATTAAAATAATGGCAATCACACATACTTCTTGCTTCATTCCCTTAAGATCTAAAGGCTCCTAATGAAATAACCTCTCTCTTTAAATTCTAAAAAGCTCTATCTTTGCACACAATTTAGAGCTTCTAGCTAGAACTATAATGGACTAGATTTAGGGGTAAAAAGAGCTATTTTGGCCAGGATATTAACTCTTAACTTTATTAGAAATCAGAAATTAATATAAACCTAATTAGAGTGCAAAAAAAAAATCTTCCCCACTCTCCACATGAAACCTTTTATTCTAAAATCTATTAGTACCATAGTTCGTTAGGAAAAAATAACTTTCAGAACTTAAAAACAAAAGTCAACCAACTAATAAAAAATATCCAACAACCACTAACCTTCCCAGTCTTCTAAAAACCCAGACTCAAAATATGTTTCTTCTCTTTCTTTTTCTAAGGAAGTTGCGGCACTGTGCTGCTTTTTCTACCTATCTCCTAGCCACTTTGTGTACAGGCTATGAACTACTGAACAGTGACTGAATACTTCCTCTTTGTCCTTGGAAAAACTTGCCTGTAATTTCCCAATTTGACCCAAACAATCTGCTTGTAATGTAGTTTCTTGCCAGCTTTACAGTCATTGCAATTCCAGCAGCCTTCTGGCATCTCTATGCTCAGGCACTCCGGGTGGAAGGAAGCCGGGCACGACTCACAGCAGAGCAATCTTCCACCTTGAAACAAACAAACAGTCTTAATAACTGAGAAAAGAGGAAAGAGAGAGAGACAAGAGAGAAAGTTATCTTTTACCTGCATTAAATTTGATTCAGATTGAGGGAAATTAACAAAGGGATTGAGTTATATTTTAGTGATGGATTAAAATACAAAGCAATGAACAGATTTAGCTGAAGTAGCGCTTTCCAGGGAGGGCTTCAGTGGCCAGAAACTCAAAGCCTTTGAGTAGTAGGAAAAACATTACTCTTTATTCCTCTAAAATGTGGGCTATTGAGGTACCAGTTTAGCAGGCAGCTAAGACTATTAACATATGACAAATAGATGCATAAAATCTTTAGACTGAGTAGATTTGAGAACAGATTTTCAGAGAAATATGTAGCAACTCTCTTTTCTCCTTGAGAGCTAAGAAAGCAAGGAATGGTCATCTTTGTATTTTAATCCAGTGGCACAGTTAACTACATCCCTTTATAACAACATTAGCAAGAATGAAAACAGCCAATAGGTTGACCAGTACTTTTTTCTTCCCATGTAAGAATACAAAAAAGGAAAAGAATCTTGAATTGGTGATTACATTATCATTACCTTTTCAGTGAAGACAAAGAAAGTCAAACAGGCTATATAGCAGTGGTTTGCAACTTTTTCATCACCAAGGATCCCTTTTCCCTTCCTCATGGATCCATATGTTTTCAAATATTTTATCAAACAAAAAACCCACCAAAAGCAAAAAAACATCTTAAAAGTAGCAATTATTTTCTTCTGTTTTAATTAACCAAAGAAATATATAACAGCCAATCAGAGCTTCTGATGCCAATAACAAAACTGGTATTATCACATTAAATTGTTAAAAGCATAGCCAAATATAAAGAAACTCACGCCACTGTATTTTACACAAATGTCTGATTCTGTTAGACTTTCTGAACTATTAAATATAGTTCAGAATTTTGTTTGTAATATTTTCTGATGTCATATTGAGAACCACTGCTTTACAGCATAAAATAATAAGTATCAGTGTAGAATCTAGTACCACACACAAGGAGATGCGTCCAAGTACCCCAGCAAAATCCTCTCCTTTAAATACACAGAATGATCTCTGGATCAAGACCGAAGCAGGTGCGGCAAACAAAACAATATTATTTTTAAATCCAAAAAATTAAAGAGATTTCAGGGGAGAAATCTCTTTATTGTTGTATTTTCTCTTTATTGTTGTATTTCAACAAGTGACAGAAAAGAATGTTAACCACTGAAGATGAAATGCAATAAAGACATTTACTGAAAAAAAAAAAAATCTTTCCATTGGAAAAGCAAGTCTACAACCCATGAGTATACTGAGATTTAAAGTCTCATAAGCAAAAGGTTAAGAGCCCTCAATACAACTTTATCAAATCACATGCTCCAACCTTTTGAGGGTTTGCTATCAATTTTCCAGAAAATCTTGTCTTCCTGTAGACTTTCAAACTTCTAACTGATTAACATAAAAACAAAAAGAAAATCCATACACAATCAGTGATGAATTAAATTACTATATTTCCTCTGCTTAAAAGCTTTTACTTCAATCATTGGGATTTTCCCCTTTGTCTGCACATCTCAATATGGATTAATTGTTCCAATTCTCCAACCTAGAGATTAGCTGCCTGAGTGCTCTTAGCCTAGGTAGGGAATTCTTCTGTAAGTTTAAAGTAAAATGAGATAATTCATTTTTCCATCAGAAAGAAATGACCGATAGGGAGAGCGGTCTTTGCAAATACCTTTAGAGGACAAGTGATTATTAGGGTTGGTGTGGAAGAGTCAGTCTGGCCATTTTTTAACATTATGGAATAGTCCTAAATTTTAAGTCTTATTTCAGAGGAAATACAGACCCTGAATCATCAGTGAAAATCATCACGATTTTTTGACAAAAATACACAAGGGAAATAGAAAAATAAAAATATGAACAATCCACCTTGGTGCTATGCAAGAAAACTGCTTTAGGATGCGAGAGAAGAAAGATATGGTTCAAGCTAAGCAAACAGAGGGCTCAAAATAATTTCAATTCATGTCAAGGTCAATACCAAGTACTGAAAAGAAAATAAGCGACAATTGAATTAGTCTAATTTTATAAAGGCGCCAGCAGGAAAATAAGGCATTTCCTAAAATGCCTCAGGTAGTCTAATTTTATTGCACTATGGAATTAGTCAGACCCATGTCCATCTTTGTTTTGGAAACAGTTGGTATCACCAGTAAGATGCCATACTGTGACTTCAATGGAAAACAGACAAAAGAGTCAACAGTCTCTCCAACCTCCCTCTCCATGGGTTCTAATCAACTTGCTTAGTTATACTTTCTTTTAGTCATGGGTTGCCACTTCAGATGTCTGACAAACAGCAAACATACATCATCAGCAGGCAACACAAAGCATGAAAAAGAAAAAAAAAAAAGAACTAAATTTTCTTTAAAGATTCTGAGCCTGGCCCCAGATCATAATGGCAATGTATACAGGAAAAGGCTTTCACCTTCCAGGTTATTTTACCCTCTGGGATAATCACTCCCCAAATAATACATTAATGTTAAACCACTTTTTTCCCCTTTATTACATATAGGCTACATAAAGCAAAACACAAGATTTTTCTTCCATATATTAAATTAACTTGGAGAATATAAATATACATTTAGCTCTTGGTTCTCAGTGGATAAATTATCTATTAGCAATTCTTCAGTTCAGCTTGGCTGCCTTTCAATATCCAGTATTTGCAGCATTTTCCCAGCTGCCCACCAATGTCTCCTAAGAGAAGGGCAACTAGTTTTCATAGCACCATAACAAAAACATTTAAGAAACAAAATGATAGAATGTATTTCAGAATCAAAATTTTAAGTGTCAGTATCTTTGTTTCCCTCTATAACCTGTCTTGTTATTTACTTGAGAGTTAGTAACAAATTATATCATGTCTATTCTATTTAACATGAATGATACGGTTCTACATCAGGCAAAAGAGAAAGAGCCCTCAGAACATGCTTCTGTGTTAAGCAGAATCCTAGTCTTTCAATTTTAATGATCTATAGATATATGGAAGGTGTGAAAATTTATTCAAGAAGAGTAAGTAAAAATTTGTAATAATGGAATTATTTTAAGCCCTTTTTAATAATTTTGCAGCCATATGAAGACAGCCACAGCCACCAAGGTAGAATTTACCAAAAGCAACAGATGGTGCTTGACAGGCATACATTTCCCCCCTTCATTTAAAGAGAAAAAATAGGAAATGCAAAAATAAAAGTAAGAGATAAACTATTTTGATTATTACCTTTCTCACATTTCTTTTTGGAAGCTGACGAAGAAGGAATCATAGGTAATTTCATCAACTCTGCACGATTTGATTCGTTCAGTAGGTAGTGGGACTTATAGGCATAGGAACTGAACATGGGGTCTGAATGGTCCTGCACTATCAGCCCTATACGAGACAAACAGAAAGATGTGAGCTGCAATGAAACTACCCATGATTCCATGAGGAAAAAATAAACCAACACCTACTATGTAGCTGTGCTTAAAGCTGGGGGGGAAAGAATATGAAGAAAAAGAAAGATCTGACAGACAAGGCTTTCCATCGTTATTAAAAGAAGTTTAAGCTACTCAATGCCTTATCCCTATATAGAAACCTATATACCCAGAAGGAAACTCCAAATTAATTTAAGGATGTAAACTGCTTTGACGTCATTCTGAAAACCCCCTCTGGAAAACAAAGCTACATTCCTTAAGGTTTAGAAGTACTATGACGACAACCCAAAGAACAAAATGATGTATCACTTAATTGCTGGAAATAAGAACTGTCCACATGACACAGTAGAGACCTGCTGGAAATGAGAACTGTCTACATGACACAGTAGACACCCTGGTCACCTTCAATACATCAAGCAGCGCTGAAAGGCAGAATTGGGCTTCTTCTCCTCTCTGCTCAGATCTCTAGATACCCTCAAATTCCAGCTTTCTCAGCCAGATAATGAAGCTTTTCTCTCAGTATGATACACGATTTTAAAGAAGATATAAGTTGTTGAAGTTCACTGAGGTAATGCAAACATTTAAAGTTTTGTCCTGCCATGATAATAACTGACTAAAACGCTTACCAACTTAAGGGCTTATAAAAACAGTCCTTTCAGTCTACAATACAGCTGTCCTGTTGGAGGAAAACAGCATCTGCTCTAAACTACCCGTGACACCCACCCTTCCCCTCCCTCTCTCCTCCTCCTGCCCTGAGTTAAGTCCATCCTGTAGCTATGGCCACTCCTAAACCCAGGACCTCTGAGACCACGGAAACTTTCTCTATTTGGTTACTGGTCAAATCATGACCGCAGTTTCACAGAGATCATTTTGAGAAGAGGGAAGAGGTTTGTTTTTAAAGGGCTGACCATTTACTATTTTCTGTGGATTTTATCTTCATTTGATGCTACCCTACACTGAGGCAGATTCAAGAAATATTGATATTTCTCATGTGAATGGAACTTGAAATTGCTAATCGGTAATACATAAGAATTTTCAAATAAAGGTTATATAATGTTGAATGAACATTTCATACGTTTAATAGAGAAAAGTGGTGCAATGGCTTTTAAATAAGAAAGAACAACTTAGAATATTAAGTAACTTTTATTTTACACCACCCTCCAGATGAAAGGAAATGCTGAAGAATCTATACTACACTGAAATATAACTGAACACACCCTATGGCACCATGGCGGGCAGGGGAGGAGGAATGTTTCTCTAAATGCTGAAGCATTTCTAAAAATATTTCCAGATATTTCAGCCCTTAAGAATTAGCTTAATGATTTTAAACAACCAATAACCAAGAACTAAGACAAAAATCCTCTGTGCAGAGGGAGAAACTCTGTATGCGGCAAGAAACAAAGGCAAAACAAGCTAAGTTTTCTAACACCAAAACATAAACAATTAAAGTATCCCTTTTTATGTGTGGATTTATTACAATTAGATCTCCTTAAAAAAGAAGACCTCTATAAATTCTGATAAAAGAACACATATCATTTACTTCTGGAGAACTTTTAAGCCCTTCTCAAATCCCAACATCTGATCTATTTAGAATAAGTTTCCGTAAAATGCTGGAAAGGAAAATGAGAGTTTCTGCTAACTGTGCAAAGTTGCAGTTAAAATATTTGGGATTAAATAATCTTGCTCTTTAAAGAGGCATTTAAATACAGCATATCTTCCAGAATAATTGCCAAATTGGTAAGATGCAAATAGCATCCTGTTGTTAAAACATGAGTTTTCCCCTCATTTCCATTATCTCAAGTTTTTAATCAAGGCATATAACTTAAACTTAACAAAATGGCTAGAAGTTTCTCTAAAACTAGGTTCCTTGACAATGGGTCATTTTCTACCTATCTTAAAGGAAAACACCTGCTTTAAAGGTCACCCAATTATTGAATGAAATAGAGCAAAAGAAAATATTGGTTGATATACTTAACTGATGGTACTTGATTCAGAATATACTCCAAAGTAAGCCAACATGATAGTTTTAAACTTGGTATTTAAAAATGTTGGCTCAATTACTTACACACACACCCACACACACCAACACACACACACTCCTCCACCACTCCTAGTAAAAGTGAGTAAAAGTAAGTGCCTAGAAGGGTAGAATAAAATATTTACAAAGCGATAGAGACTTTATGTTATCACTGACACTCATCTATTTGAAAGTCTCTCAAGTTAGTCATTCAGTTGATAATTCAGTATTTTCATCCTATCATTACTTTCTTAGGAGTGGGGAGATGGAAAAGGCACGTGCTGACTTTTTCTTTGGCTAATACAGTGTGGCATGAAACACTTCAGACCTTCTTCCCCTGTACCATCCAGACTTCAGAGCAGGATGCAGCTGTCGTCACTACTCTACACAACACTTCCTTCTACTCGCAGACCACGCCACGCACTTCCAAACTGAAAAATTCAAAGCAGTGTGTACAATGGACCCAGGTGGCTGCTATGAAAAGGACTACCATTTACTTAATCTTTTACCGTCCACCTCCTCTGGTTATTTTTTTTTTTTTTTAATGAGAGTTACAAAAGCAAAACAACTCAAGATCTATCATAGCTAAATTCTATTAAAAATACTCTATAGTACTTTCACCAAATTAAAAGAACTGTCTCCTAAAGCAAAAAAACAAAAACAGGGACTTCCCTGGTGGCGCAGTGGTTAAGAATCCGCCTGCCAATGCAGGGGACACGGGTTTGAGCCCTGGTCCGAGAAGATCCCACATGCCACGGAGCAACTAAGCTCATGCGCCACAACTACTGAGCCTGCACTCTAGAGCCCAGGAGCCACAACTACTGAGCCCGAATGCCACAACTACTGAAGTCCACATGCCTGGAGCCTGTGCTCCCCAAGAGAAGCCACCACAACGAGAAGCTCGTGCACCGCAACGAAGAGTAGCCCTCGCTCACTGCAACTAGAGAAGGCCCGTGCATGCAGCAAAGAAGACCCGAAGTGGCCAAAGATTAAAAAAAAAAAGATAAATAAATTAATAAAAAACAAAACAAAACAAACAAAAAAACCAAAAACAAAACAAGATCCAAAACTTCATTTTCAGTATGGGCTAAATATAATCTAACAGGCCTGATATGCCACACAGTCCTTTCAAATATTTCACACTAAGGGAAGTTTAGAAAACTTAGCACTTACGATTAAACAAAAAAACAAAAAAAACCAGAAAAACCCTGCACTTGGGGATATTAGTTGGTTTCTAAAATGCTTACTAAACACTAAAAGTTCTTTTATTATAATACAGCTGAGACGCTCTGTAAAGTTGGGTACTCTGTATCATATTCAACTGAAGAAGTTCTACTTTATATTACAAACTCAAGTTCACTGACGCCCTCAGGGACGCAATATTGTTTTGAAGTGATCAATCTTAAGTGGCAGACTTAAATATCAACAGCTGGCAAGTAAGAAAGCCTGTACTGCAGACTCTTAACTAATACACCACATATGTTGCCTTGGCTGTATTCCACCAGGTCTTCTTCAATGCCAGACCAAAACATGATAAAATACAACATAAACAATTAAAAAATAAATGTGCTCTTCTTGCCTTCCAAGTGAAATCTCAATTAGTTGAAAACTCTGGATTAAAGAATATGACATGGGAAGAGTGTACTTCGAATAGAAGAACTGTTTGCATAAGGGAAGAGAGCTGACCCTTGAACAATGCTGCGGTTAGGGGCGTGGACCGCCACGCAGTTGAAATCCCCTGTAAATTTAAGTCGCCCCCCCCCCACCTGCGGATTCCACCAACCTTGGATCCCGTAGTACTGGAGTACGCCGTTGAGAAAAACGCGCGCACAAGTGGATCTGCGCATTTCAAACCCATGTGGTTCAAGGGTCAACTGTAGATTAATCTTTTGATGCTCCAAATAGGAACACCAAGAACTCATCTATAATTCTAAGTTACTAAACAGATGTAGATTTTAGCTTAATTTATGGAAGAATTAATATTCTAACAGTTTGAGTATCTAATGTTATAAAAGGGACTAGTTACTGGAAGTGTTAATCTCTCTTAGGGATATTACTGAAACTCAATCTTAATGGGGAAATATGCCAATGAACCCAGAAAGACGTAAAGAGAAAGGGCTGACACTCACCTCTTGCGCAAACGAAACAAAAGCCTACATTTACAGCAGAGGAAGAGTTACTGCTCCGTTTGGAATGATTACTACAGATGAGAACGTAGGAAGACACAAATATGCTGCCGGCAGCAATGCAAGCATCTCCAGAGTGGTAGGCTACTGGGCACCTCAAACATCTCATCATGCGACCTGTTGAAAGACAATCAAAAAGGAATCTATGTAAGAAAGAATCAGCTGCTATAAAATGAGATCTTTTGGGATCTGATGTGATGCTGGATAGTAATACAAAATCTTTTTCTTCCCTAGTTCGACTCTGCCGTTCCTATGCTGTATGGCCCCTAAATGCAGTGCTCATCTAGAGGTCACTCAAAGAAAAATGTGTCTGTGCCAGTGCTGGAGAGATGCTGGTCTCCAATACGGCACCTGTTTAAGGAATTTTCAAAGGTAATTTTGAACATATGGAATTTTCTTCTCGTGGTCTGAATTAGAACCTAGAATCCACTTATCTTACTATCTATTGTGGCTGAGCTGTAATAGCTATAGATAAACAGAGGGAGAATGCCTGATGTTCTTTATAATAATGTGCTTACTGTTTGCTACTGAACTTAAAAAAAAAAACAACTGTCCCCTTCCTTAGCTCTGTTTTACCTTTACTTGCTTTGTGGATATCTTTCTCCATACAGCAGGCAGAGCAGCAGTGCTGGGGACAGCGGAATCCTTTTGATTCAAAGATGGCAGTGGGGAATTTGCGGACACAGGCTTCATGGTAAAATTTCCCACAAGCACCAACAGAGCAACGCTTCACGTCTGTACCAGACACTTTACATGAAAAACACGGGTGCTCTCCTGGAAAATTGGTGAGGAACACAGATTAAATAAAATCTGATTAAAGCATATTCCTTTTATTTTATTTTATATTTTTAATATTTATTTATTTATTTATTTATTTATTTATTTATGGCTGTATTGGGTCTTTGTTGCTGCACGTGGGCTTTCTCTAGTTGTGGCGATCGGGGGCTACTGTTCGTTGTGGTGCACGGGCTTCTCATTGTGGTGGCTTCTCTTGTTGCGGAGCACGGGCTCTAGGCATGTGGGCTTCAACAGTTGTGGCATGCAGGCTCAGTAGCTGTGGCTCGTGAGCTCTAGGGCGCAGGCTCAGTAGCTGTGGCACAGAGGCTTAGTTGCTCTGCGGCATGGGGGATCTTCCTGGACTAGGGCTCGAACCCGTGTCCCCTGCATTGGCAGGTCGATTCTTAACCACTGCTCCACCAAGGAAGCCCAGCATATTCCTTTTAAATAGAAGCAGTCACTGACACCGAAGAGCTAACCCCCAAAGATTCTACTACTGCGTGTAAGATTTTTAACATACAAAAACGGCATTGAAAATAGTTAAAATTAAAATGACTTAATAAAACTTGCTAGAATAATTGATTTGCTACAATAATTGGTCATCAATTTGAAGATATAGCACCAAAAACAATTTAGATCTCCACTTCTCACTTTATACTAAAATTCCATAGAAAATCTAGAACAGAATTTTCAACACCTGGCAGCTGAGAGTGGCAAGGTCTTCCCAACATAGAATAAAGAAATTACCAATAAAAAGGCAGATTCCATTAGATAATCACAATTTCCATTTGTAAAACAGACATAAAATGAAAACTCATAATCCTAATAAAAATAGAAAGTTGTATCTACACATCTTATTCGAACTGTAGAAAATCAAGGACAAAGAGAAAATATTAAAATCACCCACAGAAAAAGACAATTACCTTTAAAGAAGCAAGACTGCTGACTGAAAGAGAAAGACGGAAGGCAGAAAACAGGGGATGCTATCAGTAAGGGCTGAAAGAAAACTGTCACCAAGCCAGAATTCTATGCCCAGTGAATGTACTCTTCAAGAAGGAAGTGAAGTCAATACACACTGGGGAGAATTAATAAAACCAAAAGTTGGTTCTTTGAAAAAGGTTCATAAAACTGATATCCCTGGAAACAAGTAACTAATAAAAAAAGGAAAAAAAGCAACAATGTTAACATCAGAAATGAAAAATGATACATCACTACAAATCCTACAGTTGTTTAAAAAATAATAAAAGGATATCACTACATTTTTGCCAAAAAATTCGAAAATTTAGGTAAATCAACAGATTCCTAGAAAAACAGAACTTACCAACACTGGCACAAAAATATTAAATAGAAAAAATGACAGTTCTATAATCTAAGAAATTGAAACTATAATTAGAAACCTTCCAACCAGTGGAGCCCAGGTGGCTCCACTGGTCAACTGCCAAACATGTTAAGAAAGAAACAATTAGAATGGAAAAGAAAAAAAAAAAAAAAAAAAAGGAACAAGTGAAAAACAAACAGACGTAGAAAAATAAATGCAACAAGGATTACAAAGGATTATGTTTTGTTATATAAAGAGTTCACATATGATGTTATCACTTACACGTAGAATCTAAAAGCCTGTGCGCCACAACTACTGAGCCTGTGCACCACAACTACTGAGCCTGCGCTCTAGAGCCCGCGTACCACAACTACTGAAGCCCGCACGGCTAGAGCCCGTGCTCCGCAACAAGAGAAGCCACCACAATGGGAAGCCCGTGCACCGCAACGAAGGGTAGCCTCCGCTCACCGCACCTAGAGAAAAGCCTGCGCACAGACAATGAAGATGCAACCCAGCCAAAAAATAAATAAATAAAATCTTAAAAAAAGAAAATAACAAAACAGTCTCACAGATACAGAGAACAAACTAATGGTTACCAGTGGGGAGAGGAATCAGGGGAGGGGCAAGATAGGGGCAGGGGATTAAGAGGTACAAACTACTACATATAATAAAATAGGTAAGATACAAGAGTATATTGTACAGCACAGGGAATACAGCCAATGTTTTATAACAACTTTAAAAGTAATATAATCTATATTGAATCATTATGTTGTACACCTGAAACTAATATAATATTATAAACCAACTATACTTTAACAAATTAATCAATAGAAGATAAAGCAGAATCATGGGGGAAAAAAGAGTTCACATATGGAGAAAATATATGTAACATATACAAGAAAAGATAAGAAGACTTATAAAGAACTATAAATCAATATAGAAACGGCCTAATATAAAAGTGGGCAACAAGTAGGAACAGGAAATTGACAGAAAGCAGAAAGACAGATAGCCAATTAACATATGCCAAAATGCTCAACTTTACTAGTAATCAGATAAATACTAACTAAAGCCCCAAGTAACATTTAAAAAATTCATCAAATAGGAAAAAACTTAGAGTCTGATAATACCGATCGTTTATCAGGGCGTGGGGAAACGGGCACTCTTATATACTGCTGGTAGGAGTTTAAGTTGGAAGGAACTGTCTTAGAAGACAACACGGCAGAATCCATTCTAAAAGGAGACATTGACTTCCTGTGGCCTAGAAATTCTATAATACTCCTTGCTGTCTGTGTTAGAGGGAAGACTTGTACATATAAAAGGATGTTGACTGAAGCATTGTTTGCAACTGCATACGATTGAAAGCTGTAATTATCTGCCTTTTAAAATTAGGATTAGCGTTTTCCTTTTGTGTGTGTGTTACATATGGAAATCGTAAGTGACTATTTATTTGCACATCATCTTTTGGGAAGTGTTCAAGTCTTTTGCCCATTTTTCTTATGATGCTATAAAAATTCTGAAGGAAAAAAAATACAAGGAATAGTTTTTTGTTTTGATTTTTTACAGAAAGTTATATTTGGTTTTGGAAGTACCTAACCATTACAAATTGCCTAAGTCGTAAAAATCGTTTAAAATCAGGACTTACAACTGTGATGTTCAAATTTTTGTTGTTGTTGTTTTTAACCGACTTTGTTGTAGAAATAAAGTAGAGCAGTGTTAAATTAGCTGAATTACAAAAATTCTTTAAAATTAGTACTTACAACTGTGATGTTCAAATTTTTTTTTTTTTGGCTTCCTTATACAAGTAAAACAGAATACAGAAGGGTTATTTTTGTTGTTGATGTCCTGTTGCATATATATAATTTCAAATTATATTTTAACATATTGGTAGATCTGAAAGCAATAGTATTGCTTTGTTTTTTAATAAATTTATGTATTTATTTTTGGCTGCATTGGGTCTTTGTTGCTGCATGCGGAATTTCTTTAGTTGCGGCGAGCGGGGGCTACTCTTTGTTGCGGAGCACGGGCTCTAGGGGCGTGGGCTTCAGTAGTTGTGGCTCGAGGGCTCTAGAGCGCAGGCTCAGTAGTTGTGGCTCACAGGCTCAGTTGCTCCGCGGCATGCGGGATCTTCCCGGACCAGGGCTCGAACCCGTGTCCCCTGCAGTGGCAGGCGGATTCTTAACCACTGAGCCACCAGGGAAGCCCTAAAAGTTATTTTAAAAAGAATACTATTGGACTTCCCTGGTGGCGCAGTGGTTCATAATCCTCCTGCCAGTGCAGGGGACACAGGTTCGAGCCCTGGTCCGGGAAGATCCCACATGCCGCGGAGCAACTCAGCCCGTGCACCACAACTACTGAGCCTGAGCTCTAGAGCCCACGAGCCACAGCTACTGAGCCCATGCACTGCAACTACTGAAGCCCGCGTGCCTAGAGCCCACACTCCGCAACGAGAAGCCACCGCAATGAGAAGCCCGCGCACCACAACGAAGAGTAGCCCCCGCTCGCCGCAACTAGAGAAAGCCCGTGCACAGCAACAAAGACCCAATGCAGCCAAAAATAAATAAATAAAATAAATAAATAATTTTTTAAAAAAACCATAAAAAAATAACTTCTAGAAATTTAAAAAATTAAAAGAAAATTAGTTTAAAGTTTAAAAGGTTTGACTTTACCTAATGCATAAACTGCTCCACGTAAAAATGAAATAGGCTTTCACTTGCATAATGATCAAAGTAAGTCTAATATAAATGAAAACTGTTGTAATCAGTGGTACCGTCACACTAACAGAGCTGACTGAGCTATAAACCCCTGTGAGACTTACGTTTAGAGCTCCAGCATGGGCATGCTTCCACTACCCTCCCTCCTCACTAGCACATGGTCTTCCTTCAGAATAAGAAAGTAATAAGTAAAATTGCCTGCTACACATTTTATTCAAAAGGGCAAATGAAAATGCTTTCTTTCCAGAAATCACATTTGTCTTAAATAGAAAGTGGCAGTATAAGAACTTATCAGGCATGTATCCTGTAATACTTTTTACACGTGAAGTGTTTTATCTTTTGATAAACAAAAAAAGACTTCGTAAATGATCTTAAACAATGGTTTGAAGAATCTGAGTTTTCACTCCTAATATGTTGGTAGTGTACCACATCGGTATCAAACTGATTTTCATGTGATAGTAAATATATCAAAAGCAGTTTAAAAAACAATTACTTTTGTGGTTTTGATTTGCAGTTCCTGGATTACTAATGATGTTGAACATTTTTTCATGTCTTACTGGCCATTTGTGTATTTCTTTGGAGAAATGTCTCTTCAAGTCCTTTGCCCAATTTTGAATTGGGTTATTTGGGTTTTTTCGGTGTTTTCTTCTAAGAGTTTTATAGTTTCAGTTCTTATGTTTTGGATTTTGATCCATTTTGAATTAATTTTTGTGTATGGTGTAAGGTAAGGGTCCAACTTCTTTTGCATGTGGATCTAATTTTCCCAGCACCATTTATTGAAAAGACTATCCTTTCCCCACTGAACAGTGTTTGCACCCTTGTTAAAAAATCATTTGACCATATATCTGAGTTTATTTCTGGGTTCCCTATTCTATTCCATTGGTTTATATGCCTTTATGCCAGTACCACACTGCTTTAATTACTGCAGCTTTGTAGTAAATTTTGAAATCAGGAAGTGTGAGTCCTCCAACTTTGTGCTACTTAATTGTTTTTAAAGCAAATTTCCTTCTTAAATTTTCTGATAGTTGTGTACCCAATTAGATTATATCGAACCTTTGTTGGCAGAATTCTGCTGGATTCTAGAGTTAGAAGAGAAGCCCTAAGAGTGTTTTAATACTGAGATACATGGTCCCTCCTATCAGTAATTTATCAGGCTGCAAATCTGAGTGCTTAATGGGGCCAGGCAGATTACATCAATGACTGAGTGACAGGGTTTTAGAAAAAAGTGTCTGGTAGGGAACGTGGGGAACAAGCAGTATGTGCCTGATCCATGTTAACACGTTCAAAACTCACTCTGAGGGCCAAATAAAACGATGTGCAGATAATCTGACCCTGAGGCTGCCCGCTGGCAAACTGTTCAAAAGCTTTACTGCAGAGTCTAAATGTGGTAAATAAAATGATATTTTACATAGGGAAAAATATGTTATTTGTTTAAAACAGCTTGTGTAGCTTAATTTTTGCCTGTGTATGTAGGTGAGTGTGTGTGTGTGTGTGTGTGTGTGTGGTCAGGATATGTGATATATGATCCCCATCCTACTGAGTCAAGGTGGCAGAAGGCAATGGTAAAGGGCAAGGACCCTGGGGTCAAGCTCTGCCTGCTGGGCCTGAACCCCAGTTTCACCATGTGTGTCTTTGTGACTCTGGGCAAGGTTGGAAACCGAACTCTCTAATCCTCAGTTTCACATTGTGTAAAATGGAAACAATAATAGTATCTATCTCATAATGTAGTGAGGAACAAATGAGATAAGAAGATAAAACGCTTAGTACTAAGAGCACCTGGCATTTAGAAAGTACTTGGTTAAAAAAAAGTTACTGTTCTAATGGAATTTAGAATATACAAAGGATTTTTGGAGGCCTACAAGTAAAAAAGAATAAAATAAGTATCTATGAGAATCCAAACAAAGGGAGGAAAGGAGTAGGAAAATAATAAGGTATCAAAGGTAAGGTCAGCATATCGTAAATACTTGACAGCCAATTGGCTCATAGTTCCTCACAGCAAAACCAAAACAAAACCCACAGAAACATGTGAACATGGTTCTTAGAAGCACTACCAAGCCATCTCCAGGTGACTTTTCACTTACCTTATTGGTACAAATTAAACAATTCTATTTTCTGCTTTCTATGACTTAACTAGAATCATGGCTACACAGAGAAGAAATATAAACTTACATATTTCTTTCTCTGTACGTTATTTTGACAGGTGGCAGTCTATACGTGGGGTACAAGAAATAAATGGTGACCCCAAAACCCCCATATTTTAAAAACAATTTCTGATAGCTCCATCTTTCTACTAAAAATACAATCCCCACGGTTATAGTTTGTGATGGACACTTACTCTGGTCTATAAAGTCAAGGGATTTCAAACCAATTTATTGAGCACAAAAATCTCAAACCCACCTGAAAAATAATTCACTCTACAAACTTTGTAGAGCTCTTTAGATAAAACATAAATACATCTCGATGATTTGACAGATTTTACGGTAAAGGCACTAGTGGGAAGAAATCTGACAATAATATTACGACCTGCTCTTTTGATCTCAGGAAGCCTAATCACTGGATGGTCTTAATTTGTTGGAACAGCTATGGGAGAGGAGATACGAGCTACATAAACATGGTAAGAGAGTGTGACGTCATGGGAGATGTGGGCACTGCACGTTCTCCACCCTCGCCCCCATCTTCTCGCATCTACCAGGACGCTCACCAGTTTTGCATTCGACGCAGATGAACTTTCCATCCGGGAACGATGTCAGTCCCAGGCACTCCAGGTGGAAGTGTCTGCAGCATTCTCCCTCACAAGGAATCAGAGAATCCCCAGAGCTCTCACAGATCTGTAACATGGCAAAAAAACCCCAGCTGTTCTCAAACTGTAGCAGGCATCAGGACCACTGGGGGGTCTGTTAAGACACAGATTACTGGGTCCACAGTTTCTGATTCAGGGGGTCTCGGGTGGGGCTCGAGAATTTGCATTTCCAATAAGCATCCTGACAATGCCAATGCTGCTGGTCCTTGGCCCTCACTTTGAGAACCAATGAACCAGATAACTATTTCCAGACCCAATATGTATAAAGTTTAAAAGTTATACTTGATCTTTTTATGACTGCTCCTTTGGAATCTGCATACTTTAACTTTTCTTCACAGTGCAAAGCAGTATTTTTCAAAAAGGGTAAATACACATTAAAAACTTTAATAACAACTTCAATTTAAGAAGATGTTTTTGAAGTCAGCCATCTGCCATTTACTTTCAATTAATAAGGGAGTGTCACAATGAAGACTGGCACTTACACGTGAATAATAAGTATTCCAACTCCGAAAGGGAAGAAAAGAGCCAGAAGTGGCTTTTACATCTGTAGCTTTAAAGTAGTATCATAACTTGGAAAGATACTACCCTCTCCAACGGGAGGGAAGTGTGTTACCGGCAGGATGTTACAGCATTTGCTTCAAGCTGCAGGACAGACCGCCTGCCTACCTGACAGACAGTGTCCTTCCTACTCATTCCAGTGCCTCTTCTTGACAAACTGGAATCCACGGACTGCACATCAGAAACATCTGCATCTGCAGTAGCCGAAGGGCTATCGACTTGCTTTCCAAAGCCTACCTACATGGAAAACAGAACACATTTTTAAGAAAAACAAAAGTTTCCTCAAAATTAGGTGCTACGAAAATTCTAGTAAGACTTGCTCAAAGAAACCTTCACACAACCCCTTCCTCCTTTCTTTCTAAAACCCCTGGATTCCCAATGTCTGGTGTTTTGAGAGAAACTGTTACAATTAAAAAACTACGCTCCTGTTATGTAAGAGATCAGCAAAATTAAGAGACCTGTAAGTTACAAAATGACCAAAATGATTTCTTTACTACCAGCATTTAAAAAAAAATTCCCTGTTCTCGCCGAAAAAGTTAGGCAAAGCATTACTTGGTTGCTTGGTTAGGCAAAGCGAGACAACACTGCGCCCAGGCCCTGGGACATATTTACCTGCAGGTCACTCAGTCCTCTGGAATCGGAGTCAGACGTGTCTCTGTACGTGGAACTAGCCATTTCTACATCAGTTGAGGCGCGGCTCCTTTTCTTTAGAGGTTTACAGGAATCTGAAATCTCGCTGGCACCTTAATACAACACACCGAAATTAATCCTAAAATAGTACTTAAAGTTTGTTGTTTTAATTTTTTTGTGGGAGAATATTTTCTTTCCCCAAACTCATCTGTAGTGTGAAAAAAAGCATAGCTCTCTTTGTAACACTGAAGTCACGAGTCAAAATTTCATAAGCTTCTGACCTTCCTGATGGTGAGTGATGTAATTTACAACCGCTCTATTAAAACACTTAATTCCGTGCTCCTGCTCTAAAGCTATTTTCGGGCAACAGAGCCCACGTTCCAACCTAAAAACCAATTCTATCAAAACTATAGGACAGCTGATCGATTTGGAGCAATGCAAAGAACCATTCAATTTGGAGGGGGAAGACATAAAACCCAACACACTGTGTAGCTTACAAATATGGTCGCAGAGACACCTCCATCTTGTTTTTATTAGGGATGTGACAAATCTTTGATTTGTATTCGATTCGTACACGGATAGTGCCATTTTCCCCCAAATTTTGCAATTCAGTTGATTATTGCCCCCCAGATAAATCCTGGATGTTCACAATTGTTCATCTGAGACTTCCTGGGTGAAGGGCATTTACTGTGACCATTACAAGTGCTGCAGCACAGCTACATACGTCATGCCATCTAGGAGGCACAGTGCTGAGGGCTGTAAACAGACAATGTTCAAGTGCAGCCAAATCACGAAGAGCTGGATGAGAGGCCTCTGTGTGGACTTGGTGAGGGAAGGAATAAATATGAAAAAAAAAAAAAAAAAAAAAAGGCAGAGAATAGTGTGGAATTTTTTTTTTAAAACGGTGTGTAATACAAATCCAGCCAAAACAATAGTGCAAAAAGTTACAAAGCAACAATCTCTTGGGCTAATGCAGTATAGGCTATACAGAAACAGCCACGATGAAATGTGCAGATCAGGCACGGTGAATACCAAGGAACCAAGGAGACGGTTAATATTTCAACCCACAGTTTGTGTTTTGGATTTTTTTTTTTTTCCCCCAAAATTTCCATACAACAAACAGACATCTAGATCAGCCCAGCAAGCTATGGTGGAAGTGTGCAGTCCAGAAGAGACCATGGAGAAACAGGTCTCCCGAGGCCATGAAGATCCGCAAAGGCTGACGGGAGCAGCACTTGGTGTGTGGCCACGGTCTGTGGAGGAGGATGTGGACCTCGTCAGACTGCTCAGGTTACTGGAACCTCGTTATCACATCCCATCCTACAAGGTTTTCACTGAATGTTTCCTTACATCTACAAATGAGGGTGCCTGCCCGTGTTAACGCTGATTAAAAAACACAAGTACACAAATCTATCTCCTTCATTGCTGGTGTATGGACCCAGAACACCACCACAAAATATTTCCTTGGCCTAAAAGATCACTGGATTAACAAGGAGTTTTAACAGAGGAACAGGAGTGCTGTACTGAGAGGCTTTCGAAGGGAAACACAGGTACCGCCATTTCCGATGAGTTTCTGAAAATGCTAGAAAAAGAACAGGCTGCCGAAGGCAGCCACCACGCTGTTCTCCATGATAACGGCACTAATGTTAAAAAAAATAAGAGCTTTTAATGATTGTAATGTATACAGTTTGGGCTGTTTGGCAAAACCCTGCAGATGTGCATTAATGACGATTTAAAAAAAAAAAAAAAAAACCAAAAAAACCCAAAAACAGTCCTTGTTGAAATTGATCAGTGTAAGTTAAACGGTGGTTTTTAGGCTGGACCCATGATTTAAGCTGTACCCATCCAGCTCAGACCAAAAAAAAAAAAAAAAAAAAAAGAAAAGAAAAAAAAAAAATCATTTGAATGTTAAAGCAATTGTTCAGAGTCTTGAAAAAGAAACCAGGCAGGAAAATGCCAATAATGATGATTGGCAAAATCAAAATTGAAAACAAAGAAACTGTTTATCGAGCCGCCGACAAAGAAATCTTGCATGGAGACTACAAGTCTGGAGTTTCTGGGATGAAATTGTACAGGAATCTCAGTCCACAGTTTCCTCACTCGCTGCGGAGACGGAGCTGTCACTGAATCTGACAGAGCCCTGCACTCCCCGGTCCGCCGACCCTGTGGAATGGTGGAAACACAACGCAATCAGGCCTCCTAATCTCGCAGCGATCGCGATGTCTTTTCTTGGAGCTCCGCCAAGCAGTGTTCCCTCCGAGAGGCTGTTCAGTTCTGCTGAGGATCTCCACGGAGACCATCGCTGCAGACTTCTCCCCGAGAATGCAGAGAGGCTGGTGTTTTTTTTTTTTTTTAAATAATGCAATTTGCCCAGAGTAAACTACAGGTATTAAATACAGTCTGATCTCACCAAAAACGCACGAATCATGCTATGGAGTTTGTACTGTAGTCAAATTGCACACAGAAAAGTACAGACTTAAGTTTAAGGTTTCTTAAACTTTGTGCATATCTCAAATAGATTCTGCATAAGGTCATTAAATAATGGCCATAAATATGCTACGAATCATTTTAATCTACAAAAAGATTTTACAGCACTGTAAAAATAAACGTGGCAAGATTTTTTTTTTTCAATCAGGTTGTCTTGTCTGATTTGTGATAGTCCATGTTTGACCACTATTGACATAGCTACTATTCGGTATTCAGTCGAATACCAAAAAAAGTGGATTCGTCACATCCCTAGTTTATAAACCAGTGAAACCCCAGAATCTTATGGAGAAAAGTTGGAAACAGTATCAAGCCTACGTGGTGTTCTCCAATTTACCAAAACAAATGAGACTTTCCACATGGAGGCACAGAATAAGATCAATTCTAAAAGACACACACGCACGCATGCGCGCACACACACACAAACACGGGAATACTTCAATTTCACACAAATCATCGACTGAAGAGCGACAAGTGATTTACAGAGACACACAAAAATACATGAGGTACAAATAATTCTTTAAAATTGGTTTTAATCAAGGAAATGCAGAGCAACATTATAATAACTCACCTTTTTGTAATCCAGTCTTCACTGTAGCCTGAGGAACTGTTTCAACCTGTTTGGACAGAAAAATACAGCATTAACGGGGAATTTTTTTTCACTTAATTAACAGAGGGAAAAAAATAATACTTCGATCAATCTAAGTAATGATGAGCGATTAATGTATCTGAAATCTGGACTTGGTCCCATTTTCTGGTAAAGTTCTCTGTCTCAGGGTCAGGGAGGGTTTAAATCCTAGCTGCCTGTGCTGGATGCCAAGTGACAACACACAGCCGCATGCTTTTGAGCACAGACCTTTCCCACCATTCCCTTGGTATATGAAAAGAACACAAATACTTTCCTCAGTGTCTGGGAGGCAGGAGAGGGGTTGTTTCTGCAACCAGCCCCGATGTTGCTATAAACCCCTCCCGCCCCAAAGACGTTAGGATAAATTTTTACTTACTATGATACTCAGGTTAATGTAACTCACGCCACTTTAAGACCCTTCCGCGCCTGCACTCACATCTAAGTTGCTGGGAATCAGGACCCTCTCTGTAGAGAGTGCTACGGGGCTCCATACAGCTGGAAGCTCAATACTTTTGCTGCTAGTACAAACTTAAGAAAATAAGTTTGTGATATTGCAAAAGCACTTTCTTGAGTGTCTTATGAACAGTGTCTTGATCCTACATTAGGAGAGCGAGATCAGAAGTTATTCTGCCAATGTTTATGTAAAACACGTGGTAACTTGAGGATTGAACCGTTGGAATTAAAGAAAGGATGCCGTTTGGAGGAGGTTCCTGCTTAAGCTATGAACTGGATTTTATGTTTCTCTGAGATGTGGTGAAATATGCATGTTCCAACACATTTTGTAAATATTTAAGGATTATTCTAAGCTTTTTAAAAAAGTTTTTTATTTTTATTTTTTACAACAAGTAAAAAAAACATACAACAGAAGTGCTTTTATAAGATACAATTAATAATACAAATATAAAATCTTCTAAACAATCACTGGTATTGTTTTACTACTAACTATAAACACAGTGGCATTAACAATCGGTCCCATTTTTTGTACTCATTCTCCTTATTAATTTTAGACTGACTGGTCACAGACTGAATTTGGGAACCAGCTGGCAAAATCACAACTTCATTTTGGGAAGGAATACTGGAGATCTGCAAGAGGTTAGAAAGATTTTTTGGAATATAATTTCCTAAGTATGAAAGCTAATTATGATAAATGAATGACAAATTAGTATATTATTTAAATTTTTGTTAAATATTTCTGGGAAAATTGTTTTACATGTCTGATGATACCATAGAGTACCCACAAAATCAGCTCTTAAGTTTGGAAGTTTAAAATGCTGAAGGAAATAATTTAAACAGAAAACTTCACATTCTTCCATATTTAAGTGGTTTTAAAAATATAAAGCTTATTGGAACTAATACTATTCACAATTCTTTTTGTTTAGTAGCAGCTGTCTGGGTATAAAACTGGATATTCTTTCACTTTAACAAATTAAGAAAAATTCTGACTGTGAATTTAAGTTAAAGGAGTTAACGATTTCCAAAAATTTCTTTGAAAAGGTAATTTAATATGCCTATTGCTGTACTGATTACACTGGCTGAATACCCTTCAGTCAAAATGCCCCTCCTTTTTTTTACGTAAATAGTGTGTATCTGATAACCCAGTAACAGGTGAGTGCCATTCCACTGGGAAAATAACATTCCAAAAAATCTGTGATACCAACAGAAAAACCAGATCATCTATGATTATCTGTTTATTAAATAAAACTCTTATAGTTAAAATAATTTGGTCTGTTTAAAAAATAAAAATAATATATACCAGCAGCTTAAACCAAAAATTTAAATTTAAAAAAAAAAAAAAGGGAACTCAATGATGGTTCCAAATAAAAATCACGAAAACATGAAATCATTTTGCTCGTAACTGATATGTCAAAATCAATGTGAGGAATTCTTTAAAAGTCTTGTACCACTGGCTTCCCATCTCCTGAAGCCTGATTGTTTTCTGTGAAAATGCTTGAAGCAGCATCACAGGGATGGTTGTATTAGGACTGGGCACTGGGATTCACCAGGACAGAAGCATTAGGTAGTCCGGAAAGGAAAGCCAGTGTGGGGGGGAGTCTCTCTTTCTTTTAAGACACCAGCATAAGCCACAACACTCACAAATACGACGGTTAACCCTCTACATGTGGGAAGCCAACCTGCTCCTTTTTGATCTTCTTCTTTGGCACGACCTCAGTGGATTTCTCTGATTCGGAACGGGTTCTAATGGATCTTCTCTGTTGCTTCTTTTCTACTGAGCCTAAAAGATAATTCAAACGAACAGACAATAAAACCTCACTTGAGTAACTGACATCCAAGTAATTAAGACCTGACCAAATTCCTTCCTTTTCTTATCCGTTACTTTTGGTCTTTTAACTATAACTCATTAAAAAACTATTAAACACTTGGGAGTACATAAAAAAATTGTATAGATCAAATTGTAAAAGCTGATGGGTTGGGACTTCCCTGGTGGTGCAGTGGTTAAGAATCCGCCTGCCAATGTAGGGAACATAGGTTCGAGCCCTGGTCCGGGAAGATCCCACAGGCTGCGGAGCAACTAAGCCCGTGTGCCACAACTACTGAAGCCCGCGCACCTAGAGCCCGTGCTCTGCAACAAGAGAAGCCACCATAATGAGAAGCCTGCGCACTGCAACAAAGAGTAGCCCCCTCTCGCCACAACTAGAGAAAGCCCACACGCAGCAACGAAGACCCAACGCAGCCAAAAAAACAAATAAATACAATAAATAAATTAAAAAAAAAAAAAAAAAAAGCTGATGGGTTGAGACTAGGAGTCATAACGCACTCTGAACTATACAGATAAAGAGGGATTGGATTTTTAAAAATTGTAAAGTCAAACCAAAACAGCAGATAAACACATTTAGGTAATAATAATTGAAGGGATGAAGGTACTGAGGGGATGGATGAAAATGATTTTATTCTCAGTTGACATTAGGAAGTAATGGTTCAAAATTCAATCGGTACTATGTATTTTGCATTTTAGCAAATAAATTAATTCTACACGTAAAATGCTTACAGTGCTAGGTGCTGGTTTTGCTATTGTTATATCATTAACAACCAAAGGGAAAAAAGCAGGAAAGGCACAAAAATGGGACTAAAACTGAATCATTAATTTGACTATCAAGGGACTCGTATAATTTAGAAATAATTAGTCATGGAAAACTAGTTGAAACAAAGTATCAAGCTATTTAATATTAAATAGTGAAAAAAAAAGAAACTATGAAGATTTTTAAACAGTAAAATTCTTTGAAAGAAAACTCACATGGACCCCATTTTGGAAAGGATAAAACTTAAGATTGAAGGCTGCAATGTGAAGAAACACTAAGTCAGGAATGAATCACAGAATGATTCATTCTGTGACCCTCAGAAGGCATGATACCTTCTGCACAGCTGTTCTCCATCTTTTCAGTGCTTGGACCACCTAAACGGTCCTTGCTAGATAATAATCATCTTGCAGAAGCTACCTCAATGAAGTGTTCCATATCACCTGTATATTTTCTGGTTTCATTGTTCTTGTCTATGTGGAAAGGGCTTTCCTCACCTTTGTTCAAAGCCAAAACAAAGAAGGATCCCACTACTTTTTTGGGGGGAAGGAGTAGGTAGTTTGATGATAATGTATTGTTTCTGAGCTGTGCTTAATTAATTTCTAGCAGAGAAGTCACAAAATGAAGGTCTCCTTTACTCTCACTCTTCTCCTTACAATGATGAAAATGTTAACTAAGACAACAGGTATCCTACCCTCACAGACACCTGAGTATTCCAGAGATCCATATTTCAGTATAGTCATCAACACTCAAGACCTACCAGGGAAGAGGAAAATGAAAATAGAACTGCGTAAAACAAACAAACAAACATTTATCTATAATCTTCAATTTATCTATACAGATAAAAGCTACCCGAAGAACACATACATTCTACTACATTTAAAGACACTAAAAAGTATTATGTTTATGTTCTAAGAGGTGAGAAGTGAGCATCTCTGGATTTGGAAAATAGCTTAGAAATCTGGTAGAAATGCAGATACAACTCCTCAAACCACAGAAATGTAGCAGTGCCACACATCCTATGTAGCACCTAAATTTACTAAGAAAAGGCTGGAGAGTTCTCCATGAGTAGTTAACACCTAATGAGATAATGGTGCAATTGGTTTCTGAAGGGAGATCGGGTCTCTTTTCTGACTTTTCAACTACTGAAGTTATTTTCACAAGGAACAAAATGCGATCATGTAAAAAGATAAAATATGCTTATCAACTACAGCTGGTAACCAAATTTAAACCAAGGTCAAAGCTTTAGAGCACTCATCCCTAAATTAAGGTTGCAACATTAATTTACAATCTCATTACACTATGTCTGCCTGAGGAAGGAACTGGGCTTTTTCTTGATATAAAGAATTATAACCCTCCACCTTTAGCTTTCACTAGGAAAAAAAAAAAAAAAAGGAAAAGAAGAAAATTCACAGCAGAACTTAAATTGAAATGAAAAGACTACATGAAGATAAAATGTTCAGTAGCTGAGGGGAAGAAAAAACAATCTCCATTAAAGGTAAAAGTTTAATATTTAAGATCAATCTAATATCCTATGAAGAATTTACTTTCTCCCTAGTTCAGAGAATGCAGATGTTTAAATAATGATCCTCCTAGTCTAAATATCACACTTACATTCAGACAAATTACTAACAGTTTAGTGTAAAGAAAGATGACAAAACTGACAGACCTAACTACAGAGCACTGAGGCCAAAAGAGTCTTGTGGTATCAAAGAAGGTAACAAACTTTTTCAATTATGGCTAATTAATGCAAAATCTTCTAAGTCCATTATTCATTGCTTCATTATAATTTCATTTTGTATACAGCATTTTGAAGTGATACAAGTTGCAAATCTGGTTCTGGACTTTGCTACTCCCTCCTTACTTTACTGCAGCTTCCTTTCCCAACTCATTGTTGAATTAAGGCATTCTATTTACTACGCCCTGTCCCATACATGGCAACACCTCTCCCCATCCTGCAGCCCTTTCTTGAAAATAAAGGGCTGCAAGTTCTTTCCTGAATAATGATTGTTTTTATTTAGCTTTTATAATAAGAAGGATCTTACTCAAAATTTCCCTTACAAAAATACTTACCCCTTAGTGCCACTCAGTTACAGGTTTGCCTGAGTTACTACTGATCCAAGATTACTACCTTGGGTCTTAAGACTTTAATCCTTCTAGAAAATTATTTGGTCACTTCTTAGATTCCAAAAAAAATTTTTAAAGAACAAATTGAAACAAACTCCTTCCTCCTAAGATTTCAAATGACCAAGTTAGTTGGTATCTAACTCTTTTCTTGACAGCTGTATGCAGCAGTAATACTGTTATATAAACCAAACCCACCAGACACTCAATTAAGCTTCTATAAGATCCTTAGTAAGTCAGTCTCTTAATAAAAATTACTTTGCCTATTCCAAAGGCACGATCTTACTAGATACAGGCATTTCTTCTTTGAGTGACAATAATGTAGCTTGATTTTCAACTCATGGTATCTGTTAATCAGAGAAGATTGTAAGAGAGCTAGGCCCGAGCCCCTCAACTGCTGACATCTAGCACACCTAAGAATAATGGAAAGAGTGTGAGCATCTACTAATTTGTGTCCAATAGGGGATAAAGGAGGAAATAGTAAGAATGTGTTAATAGTGCTGGAGGGCTTCCCTGGTGGCGCAGTGGTTGCGAATCCGCCTGCCAATGCAGGGGACACGGGTTCAAGCCCTGGTCCGGGAAGATCCCACATGCCGCGGAGCAACTAAGCCCATGCGCCACAACTACTGAGCCTGCGCTCTAGAGCCCGCGAGCCACAGCTGCTGAGTCCGTGTGCCACAACTACTGAAGCCCACGCGCCTAGAGCCCATGCTCCGCAACAAGAGAAGCCACTGCAGTGAGAAGCCCGCGCAGCGCAACGAAGAGTAGCCCCCGGTCACCGCAACCAGAGAAAAGCCCACGCACAGCAGCGAAGACCCAACACAGCCAAAAATAAATTTAAAAAAAAAAAAAAAAATGCTGGAAAATTAAAGCTGTTATTCTCATGCAGAGAGATCATCAAATGGTGCATCTAGTCAGATATGTACATACTGTGTAACTATAGTCTTTTCATTATAGAATCCTATTATTTAAATTCCTGTAGGAAAAATAACTATTACTATTACTATCAATAAAGCTCTCTGGCCCCTAAACCATTCTTTCCTATTGAAATAATTGCTTTTATAATTTCATTTTTAAAATATAATTTGATTTTGATAACTAAAGGTTTCTTAGGAACAAAGCTGCCACGTGACAGTCAAGCAGAACCAAGAACTCAAATGGGAATGTACTCTACATTCATACCCACCTGCAGGACCAGATGTTGTTTCAGGAGATGACGTATTCTGAGTTGCCTTTTCATTCCTCTGGTTTGGTGTAGAAATTATAAGTCTGTCTTGTCCCCTGACACTTATTTCTGTTTTGTTACCAATTCCCTTCAAAATAAGGCAAATTAAAAAATAGGTGATTACCAGGCAAATGGCATCATTGGTTTATAAAGATGCCTTAAGACCATCATAATGTGCTTGGATTTTATATGGTCTTTGATTGCAGTTAATTTATTATCTTAGCCATTATCAGAACAATTTTATTAAGTCATCAGGATTTATTCTAAAATGTACAATGAGACTATGTGGGGAAAAAAACCTGTTTTCTAAGTCCAGATGGTGAATATCACTAAAAAATAAACCTGTATCATCTAATTTTCTGTCAAAACCAAAATATTTTCTGGTTTGAATAGTCTCTCCCTTTACCCATATCACAGTAAGAGAACTATAGTCATTTTCATGTGGTAAAGTGCCCTACTACAGATAAAAGTATCAACACATCTTTGAAAGACAAGGATATCCTTAGATTACAGAAGTATGATGAAAATGTGCACCCCATAAGCAATTTGGAGCAGAGAGAAGGCAGGGGCAATTACAGTTCTGTCTCATTTTAGGTATTTTTAATGCAGTGAAATAAAGGAGTGATTTATAAATATAGTATATGTATTTTTAATGCAGTGAAATAAAGGAGTGATTTATAAATACAGTATATGTATTTTTAAAGCTTTCATTTTTAAAAGGTCAGTTTTATCTCAAATTTGATTTAAATAGCACTCTTTGAGTGGGGGGGGGGGGGTGACAAAGTTTGATTTGTGCATCCAAAAGCAGATAAAAACCAGCTCCAAGAATGAAGCCAATCTGCATTCGAAAAAGATGCAAAGTATTTACTTGCTAGTCAAAGCTGTCAACAGAACCGAGTGGGGACCGTGACTTAAGCCTTCCCAAGGAGCTTCGCCTTACTGAAATCAGTTGAACCGATAGGCAGAAACAGGTTAACAGAGGACCCTTATGCTCTTCTTTAGGAAAATATACCACAGATGAGGCGTGCCTATATTTAATTATTTTAATGTGCATATGACAACGTTAGGAAATAAGCACAGAATTCTTTAAAAATAGCACACATCCATGAGGTGCCACTAAATTTGGATTCACAAGCCCACAGTTGTGGTGTCGGCTGGGAGGGTAGTGAAGAGGTACACGGAATAGAAATTACAAATGTTGTAAAAGAGTTTTAAAGTCTTCAAGCTAAAGTATAAGTGCCCTAAATGGAGGCCCAGGGCTGTCTGATGGAGACATTCCGTTTGAAGAGGCTACTTTCACCCCGTTACACAAGCTGTCACCACAGTTCATTGTGACAGAACAAACACAGTTCTGGTATTTCTCTAAAATGTATTAGCTATCCCAGGTCAACATTGCTTGTGCAACCAAACAAAATTGCTGGTGCAACCAAACAGAGCAACAGGTATAATGATTACAATGGTTAATTCAGATAACTGACAGAAATGATTTAATAAGAAGCATACTTTGCAACTAAGAAAAACTAACCACACAAACCAGAAACAGCCAAAGTGCCCAGTTTTTTCCCATGATTTTAGGGAGCTCAGTTCAATTTTGGCTGCACAGCTCAAGATTAATCTAGTACAGATGGGGATATTACAAAAGAGAGAAAAAAAGAAGAAGAAAAACAAAGCTTTTATGCCTATGTCTTTTTTGCCCCCATCTTAAACAGAGTAAACTGACTGTACATTTCAAGTGCAGTGAATACGAAGGGTATTCAAATTATGACCTTGTGTTGTTTGGGGTTTCTTTAAATGCCAAGGTTGACTACTTACTAGATACCTAGGTTCCCCCAAAAAACCCATGAAAAAAGGAGGTACCTTCGTTGAATAGACAAACTGATCGATAAATTTCCCATCTCCTGTAGCATTCTGAAGAGCAAACACTTGTTCAATTTTCACAACTGGAGACATGTTACACTTCTGCAAATCCAGGCTCCCTTTGTGCATTGTGATGGAAGCTGGTAAGGATTTCCTCGCAGCTGCCGTTTTCCAGGCTACTTTAACAGGAGGTGGTTCGTCCTCTTCCACGCTCGTGTGCCGCCTCTGGCTGTGTCTCCGAATTTCAGTACCTGATAGTGAGGAGGCCGCCTCGCCTGCACTGGTCTGTTCTGGCTGAGTATTCAGCACTGATCTTGGCCTTCGGGTTTTTTTAACTTCGGCTTTGGAGGCAACATTCTTTTTTGCTTGGGATAAAGCCTCCTCAGGCTGTTTATCAATGTAGATAAAAGTATACTGTTCGATTCTTTCCTCCCGGGTCATTTTCAACGCTTTCTCTGCGTGGGCAATGCCGATATCCCACTGAGCACGTTCTCTCTGAGGCCGGGGTTTCCGAATCTGTAAAGAAAGATACAGGCATTATGGAACATGCTTTAATCTAACAGGGACCGTTAAACCAACACATATTTCCCATGTGGTCTTATCATCTTTCCAGGTATGCATAAACATCTTCAGGGTCTTCAGTCAAACAAGCGAAATGTTCTAACTCCATGACTTTGATGAATCGAGGACATGCAGGTCCACTCTTTTACAGTAAACCCTTCTTTGTCGCCCACTCTGCTGGACAAGCCCCTCCAAGAGGGAGTCGTCCTCCTCATGTCACATTCCTAAAAAGCTGGCAATGATGATGGCAAAGAGAAGAAAGATTACAGAAAGGATTACTTTCAGGGGCCAATAAAACACTAACATTAAGGACGACACCGTAAAGCTCAGGGGTGCCACACAGACCACAGCAAAGCTAAGTAAGTGGCACAGAGCCAGCATTTGGAGCTGAGCGGCCAGCCTGTGCCAGAATGCAGACAGGGGCAGAATGCAGAGACAGGAGAGCCCCGAGGAACACGTGGAAGTTGATACGACACAAGAAAACAGGATCGTATGAGAGGAAAAATAAACCTGCGTCACAGTTTCCATAGTCCTGATCAGAAGACTCTGGATTGGCAAAACAGGTAAGAAAATTTTGAATAAAGGTATGTGAGATGAGCAAAGCAATTAGGAATTATCCAGGGGGTTAGACTGAGGCAGCCAGAAATTAGCTAATGAAACAAGGAGACGGTACAGTATATGTCAAACACTGTTATTTAAATCTGTGAAGTGTTAAGTTTGATAAAAGGAATCAAAGTCCTCTGTGGAAATATTTAGCTTAGAGTGAAAATATGACAAATTTCTGAATCACCTGAGGCCCACACTAAATTAGTTGAATTTAAAAATCTCGACCAGACAGATTATCAAGAGTTCATGTCAAAATTCTAGTATGTCCACCACCACAACAAACATCTTTGGTTCCATCACTAGTGTGACCTTGGCTGAACCCGCTACTTAAGATTTCTGTGCTTCAATTTCTTCATCTGCAGAAATAGGAATAATAGTATCTACCTCACCGAAGTTGTAATGAAGATTAAATGGATTAATACATATATAAAATGCTTAAAACAGTGCCTGTCTCAGAGTAAGTACTAAATATTTTTAAAACCTTACTTTCATCAAACAATTTTGCTAAATAAGAATACAGGGGAATTAGGGGAAAATGCTGAAATAGGAAAAAGCATAAAAATCTGACAAAATCCACATTTCACTAGCATCTACTAGACTATGTACATTTGAATTCAATTCAAAATAGAATCCAAAATTGTATTAAGCAGATAAAGTTTTCAATAGGACTATAATGTTGTTTATATGACATATAAAATTTATTGACACACTTACAATGAATTATTAAAATTGAACTTGGAGGACTAAAATAAATCATTCTAATTGCTTGAATTCAAGTATGAAAAGCCCTACTAAATTATTAAGTCCTTTAAAGTCCACATTCAATTGACCATGTTCCTATGTCATCAGTCACCTTCTGTTTCTCAGAGTGATTGCTGGCTTGTCTGGTCGCCTCGGCCAGTAGTTCTTCATACTGTTTGTGACCTTTGTACTCTCGGACCCGCTTTTCATGAACCCACGCCCTCTCTGGCTGGTTGCTAAAAAATTGGACGTGATACTCCCGGGCACCTGTAAGTAAAAATTCTTATTAGCCATTTCAGAGCATAAGCTGCCACATATACTTTGCCAAAAATGTGGACCTAAGCCAGGTTCCCTAGTTTACTCCTATTAAAACATGTAATTTTTGGATTGCCCAAAGATGTAATCCAACATCTACCAATAACACAACTAATCGTTACTGTAAAAATCACCCCAAACAATTAAACTTAGCACAGCAAGTTTTAAGAGAAAAAAAAAAAAAATCAGAAATTCTGCTAATTGTCAGATTTGTTACCTTGGTTACACAATTTATTTTTACTGGCCTCAAACCTTTTTACAAACAAATCTGGGCATAAATAAATAATTTTTCCTTCAAAAAAATGTATAACATATTTTCTTGGACTTTTAAAAGCCAAGTGCTGGTCAAACTGCTTTTCTTTTCTTTTTTTTTTTTTTTTATTAATTTATTTATTTATTTTTGGCTGTGTTGGGTCTTCGTTTCTGTGCGAGGGCTTTCTCTAGTTGTGGCAAGCGGGGGCCACTCTTCATCGCGGTGCGCGGGCCTCTCACCATCACGGCCTCTCTTGTTGCGGAGCACATGCTCCAGACGCGCAGGCTCAGCAACTGTGGCTCACGGGCCCAGCTGCTCTGCGGCATGTGGGATCTTCCCAGACCAGGGCTCGAACCCGTGTCCCCTGCATTGGCAGGCAGATTCTCAACCACTTCGCCACCAGGGAAGCCCAAACTGCTTTTCTAATGACAAAAAGTGTGGCGCAAAGACCTGGGGGTGGTGAGCACAGGACAGGCTACTGAGACTCTCCCAGGGATCCTGCAAGGTCAAAACCATCTTCACAATAATACCAAGATGTTGTCTTTTTCATGATGTTGACATTTGCACTTAATACGGCAAAAGCAGTAGTGGGTCAGACTGCCGGCATCTCAGCACAAATAAAGGCAGTGATCACACCAAAGTATACTAGTGCCGTGTCCTTCACAGCCATACGCTGGCAGTTAACAAACAAACAAACAAAAAAGCCAGTTTTACTTAATGTCCTTGATGAAGCAGTAAAAATTACTTTGACTAAATCTCAACCCTTGAACACATGTCTTTCTAATATTCCTTGTGACGAGATGGGAAGGGTGCATAAAGCAATTCTGCGTGCTGCAGGTATGAAGATTGCCTTGAGGGAAAGTACTGTGATTGAACTGCAAGGTGAACTGGCCACTTCTTCATGGAACATAACTAAGAGAAAAACTATGGTTATTTGAACTTGAGAATTTGGCAGGTATTTTCTCAAAAATGAACAAGCAAGTTTGTCACTTCAAGGAAAACAGCTGATAGTATTTGTTGCCAATAATAAAATTTGATCTTCCAAGAAAAATCAAAATATTGGAAAACTAGTATCTGTCCCATGAGTCTTCCAATTTCCAAATAATCTAAGAATTTTCTGATGAAGCAAGTGGTGACAACAAATGTGATTTTAAAAATACCTATAAAGGAATGTGTCAACATTTGGAAGATATGCATGCAATATATTTTAAATGGCCAATGTATGATGTTACAAAGTCATGAAAGGCAAATGATCCATTCAAAGTGCAAGACAGAAACCAAGTACAAAAAGTTTATTGATAGGATTTCAGATTCCATATTGCAACTACCCCACCACTTGCTGAGTTCTGGGGCAATATCAAAGAAATATACCCACAATTATCTGAAAAGGCTATTATTAAAGTACTCTTCCTTTTTCCAACTACACATCTGTGTGAGGCCAGATTATCTTCATTTTCTTCAACCAAAACAACAAACCATAACAGACTGAATGTAGAAGCAGATACGAGAATCTAGTGTCTTCAGTTAAGCCAGTCATTAAAGAGATTTGCAAAAATGTAAAAACACCATTCTTCTCAATTTTTTTGCTTGAGAAAATATTTTTCATAAAAACAGAATATAACATACAGTAGCTTTTTAAAAATGAATTGGTAAATACTTAAAAATTTTCTCAGCTTTAATTTCTAAATTAACATAAACAGTAACAGATATAACCTATGTAAACAAAAGCATTTAGAGTCCTCAAATTTTAAGAGTAAAAGGGGTTCTGGGACCAAAACACCTGAGAACCACTGCTCTCTGGCAGTGCTACTCTGAGAGTGTGGTTCCCAGGGCAAGCCAGTCTGCCACGAAACAAGCAGAGAAGGTAAGAGTGAGCATTTAGATACTATGATAATTTGATATTGCGTGACATCTAAGCCCATGATCAGGGATCCTGTACCGTGTATTTTTTTTTTGGAAGGGGAGGCCTTTCATTTCCCTAATAGTTAATTTTATCGTATTTTACAGAAGCATTGGTCCATGGTGGACTGGAAAATTTTTTAAAAAGAGCAAAAAACTAGTCCTTTACCAATAACAGTTTGAAAAACACCACTGTAAAGAAAATGTCTCAGGTCAATAGAGAAATGTGAAAACTGGTCCTCTTGGGGAATCCAAGATAAGGCAGGTACAGAGAGAAGGACAACCAGCAGATCCTGACAGAAAGTATGGGTATCAGCGTAAACTCAACTGAATGAGTTACAGGAAAAGGATTATATCTTGGATTTGAAATTTTTAAATTTTATTAGACATTAACAGGAGATTACTTAAGGAATATTTTTAAACCAAATTAAAATTTCATATGTAAAATAGCCTGTGAGAAAAGAGAAACATACACAACTTGGTTTTCCATATCATCTAATCTGAGAAGAGCCAAGCATAAATTTGATTGTAATCAGTCAAAGAAGGTTTATTAAAAGTCCAAGGGTTTTGGAGGACAAGAACAAAAATATAGCCTCAACTAATAGGTAGGTTTGGAGGACAGCGTGGTGGGTACAAGCAGTAGGGTTACAAGAACACAGGACAGGTGAAAGCGTCGCTTCTCGTTTTGTCCCGAGGCTGCGGGGCTTGTTTCTGGCACCAAGGCGCAAAGGGCCTCCCCGAATCTTTCCGCTGATTATAACAAATCCCTGGCTGAAGGCTACTCTGATTCTGCTGGGATGACGACTGAGTTCTCACAACGCCTGAACAATAAGATTCGAGAGCTTCTTCAGCGAATGGAGAGAAACCTAAAGTCAGCAGACCCTCGGGATAGCACTGTTTACACTGGCTGGGCAGGTATTGCTGTGCTTTACTTACACCTCTAGGATGTGTTTGGGGACCCCACCTACCTACAGATGGCACATGGCTATGTAAAGCAAAGTCTGAACTGTCTGACCAAGCATTCCATCACCTTCCTTTGCAGGGATAGGGGCCCCCTGGCAGTGGCCGCTGTGGTGCATCACAAGATGAACAATGAACGAGAAGCGGGCAGAAGGCTGCATCACCCGGCTAATTCACCTCAGTAAGACTGATCCCCACATGCTCCAAATGAAATGCTCTGTGGTCGAATGGGCTACAGCTATGCTCTTCTCTTTGTGAAGAAGAACTCTGGAGTGGAAAAGATTCCTCAAAGCCATATTCAGCAGGTTTGTGAAACAGTCTTAACCTCTGGAGAAGACCTAGCTAGAAAGACTCCACTGGCGTATGAATGGCACCAAGAATACCACGTCGGGGCTGCTCATGGCCTGGCAGGAATTTATTACCACCTGAGGCAGCCCAGCCTTCAAGTGAGCCATGGGAAGTTACACAGTTTGGTCAAGCCCAGTGGAGACTACGTCTGCCAGCTGAAATTCCCTTCCGGCAACTACCCTCCTCGTGTGGACGATACTCGGGATATGCTAGTCCACTGGTGCCACGGTTCTCCTGGGGTAATCTACATGCTCGTTCAGGCCTATAAGGTGTTCAAAGAGGAACAGTCTCTCAATGATGCCTATCCGTGTGCTGATGTGATCTGGCAGTGTGGCTCGCTGAAGAAGGGGTACGGGCTGTGCCACGGCGCTGCAGGGAATGCCTACGGCCTTCCTGTTGCTGCACAACCTCACGCAGGACGCGAAGTACCTGTACAGGGCCTGTAAGTTCGCTGAATGCCGCTTAGATTATGGAGAACACGGATGCAGAACACCAGACACCCCCTTCTCCCTCTTTGAAGGAATGGCTGGAACAATTCATTTCTTGGCTGACCTCCTAGCGCCCACAAAAGCCAGGTTCCCTGCATTTGAACTGTAAAAGGAAAGTCCCCCCACTGCAACTCACTGCATGAGCCTCTCTATACATCAAACCCGGGCTAAAGCAACAATAGAGTCAAACTGTGTACTTGATTTAGTTGATTTTTTTTTTTTCAGAATATGTCTTTAGTTCAGTTCCTTTTTATTATTTACTTTTATTTTAAAATATCCAGGGAAATCTTAATTAACTTCAGTTTCTCCTAAAGGGAGGGTAGGTGATACGTACAGTATTTTGAAGGCATATATGCATTTATTTCAGAACTTGGAAGCAGTCGTATTCTTACTCAAGCTTATGAATATAACCATCTGTTACAGTTCTAAAAATGTTTAAAAGAAACTAAATGTAGATAAATACATGCTTATCACTGGATATTGACATCCACCTCTTCCCTTTAGTATTCTTTTTATGACACTTTTATGACTTTGCTTTTCTCTAAGTGGCTGATTATGAAATGGGACAAAAATATAACTATATGCTTCCAGGACAAAAACTGAAAGAGTTGCCAACTGGGCTAGGGACCTAAACCCAATTTTTCAGATTCACAATGCTTAAACTAGAGATAAACATACTTTCAAATTTGCCTCTTTTTGTTAGTAGAGCATCTAGGCTCTACAATCCAACATCCTTATCAAAAACTTCTGAAATGTGATGGTCGTTATATGAAAATTCTGATTTGAAGGTTATTTCTAGATAAGCCTACAAAAAGTTTGTTTTCTCCAACTAAGCTAGTATGTTTTGGAACTATTTATGTAAATTTGTTTCTTCTTTGGAATAAGTGTAAGATCAGGAAATGAGATTTCTGTGTGTAAATATATTATGATTGAGTCCACCCTTTCTGACTGACCTTCTGAACTTTGATTTGTGTTTTACTTACTTTGCAATGACGATGCTTTATAAAGCGTTGGTTGCTGGGAACAAGCCACAAGATATTTTCCTTCCTATCTGTCTAGATGTTGATCTTTTCACTAAATAGTAGAGCATTCTACTTGTTTAAAAAGGGGGAGGGGTGCTATATTGCAAAATCGCTAAGCTTTTGACAGGAATGCTGGTTCCTGAGAAGGTATTATCCAGCGATTATTCTTATAACAAATGGCTTTTGTCTCTTTGCATACCCTAGGCTTTAACACTCATCCATTTCTGAGCCCTAAGGATCGGGTATTGATATGGTAGGTGAAGAATCCTGGTGCTTCAAATTCTGTACAGATGTTTTGACTCATCAGCTCCCATTCCTCCTTCTTTCATTGATGACTTTCCCAGGCTTGTTTGTCTTTTCTATGTATTTTGACTGATTTTGAAACATTTTGCAGCTTTTAAGAAAACAGGCTCTAAAAATTTTAAATGTGCCTATTTCACGGCTCTCTCGGTCACAAAAACATGCTATTTTTATTGGAACTGTGAACCAAATCCCCACTGAGTACATGCTGGATCCTGTGGATAGCAATCCCCTACTATTTTCCATTTAGCACCAAAATAGCTAATATTATTGGCAATTGCCTGACCCTTTAAAGGCTACTGACAGTAGGATCTAAAACACAGCCCACTGCTCGGTTCCCAGGATTAGCTTATTCCTCTGTGACTCATGCTAGCTGGGGACAACCTTGTGCCTCTCAGATGTGAAGCACTGCTGGCAAGCTCTGTGCAAGCCGTGCCTTTCTCGTGAACGTGTCACATGAACAGTGTCAGCGTCCACAGGAAAGCGAATCTGCCTTTGGATGGGTGTCCAGCTTGAAAGAACAGACCCCATTTGGTTTAGTTAAATGTCTTACTATACTGTTCCTGCACTTTTAGCTACTATAGTTACAAACCAAGGGAAAAATAACAAAACACTTTCTCTTAACTGGAGGAGACTGATACAGTGCTTCACCAAACACCTTAATTAATTTAACCCCAGGAAGACATCAAGGCAGGGAGAAGAACACTTTGAATAAGATTCTTATTCCTATTTGGATTGCTGTTTAGCTACTGCCATCCATTAACAAATTTATCAATACAAACGCAATCCAGTTTTCATTTTTTTCTTTAGCTTTTTAAGTTATTAAAGTAGTAAGATTTTATATTTGTGCCATTGTTTGTTTTATTTATGTTTAAGAGCTCAGAAAGTTTGATAGGATTTTAAACAGGCAAAGGTTATAAAACTCAGACTAATACCCTAACACCATGGTAGAAACTGAAACTTTTACATGAAGTTTCTTAGTTTTGAAAGGAAGAGGCATCATTTCAGTTCTATTTCTGTTACATCACTTTTCCCTCAGATATTCTTCTTTTTGTTAGAAAACAAAACAAAACGAAAAAATGCACAAAACTGCTCCCCAGAAAACTGAGTACCTTTTATCTCCATGTAAAGACTAGGTAGTGAAACCTTAAAACCTTGTCAAGCAGTATTCATTTATCCTGTCATGTGCTTCTATGAACCTCATGATCAGTTATTTACATCAATCCTGTTGGTCCCATCAAGAAGTCAGTCTTTAATCCTTAGAGTCATTTGACCCTCTTTTCATCTTTGATGTCACTTCCAATTATTTGGAATCAAAAGCCTTCACGGTAGGTAGAGTTTTAGGTAAAAGTGGCCATTTTCTCTGTTATTACAACTTCCCGGCATAACTTAATTGAGAGGTATACTTTGCTCCTAAGTCCTCAGGTTAATTTGTGTCTGATCTTATAATGCCCTGCCTTCTCTTGACTGAGCTTGAAATACAAAACGTGAAGAGTAAACACTTATTCATCTACTCCCTTGGCTACCTGAATTCATCTATAATCCTTTGTTATTCATACTCAATTCTGACTTCACTGCTGCTCCCCCTAAATAGGTCAGAGCACCCCACTTCTGTATTGTTAAACTGTAGAAGAACTGTTTCTCTCCTACAGGTACAAATCAAAGTGGAATATTCAGGGATCCTACGCCAATGTTATATAGCCATTTATTGGAAAGGGCTGGAATTGTATGTATTTCTATGTTCCGTAAAGGATTTGACTTAACTGGCTCTCAATGAAATTTTATTAGGACTATAAAAAAAAGAGGGCTTCCCTGGTGGCGCAGTGGTTGAGAGTCTGCCTGCCAATGCAGGGGACACGGGTTCGAGCCCTGGTCTGGGAAGATCCCACATGCCACGGAGCAACTGGGCCCGTGAGCCACAATTGCTGAGCCTGCGCGTCTGGAGCCTGTGCTCCGCAACAAGAGAGGCCGCGACGGTGAGAGGCCCGCGCACCACGATGAGGAGAGGTCCCCACTTGCCGCAACTGGAGAAAGCCCTCGCACAGAAACGAAGACTCAACACAGCCATAAATAAATAAATAAATAAATAAATAAAAGAATGTGAATTTCTAAAAAAAAAAAAAAAGAAAAAAAAAGTTTAAAAAAAAAAAAAAAAAGAACATAGGACATAATCTGTTTCCAAAAGTCAGAGTTACTTATTTAGAACCAAACAGATAATCCCAAAAGACTTCGAATTATAGTTAAAAACATGAAAACAAAAACTCACAGATAACATAATCTCATTTTAATCTTTATTTTCAACTTCTTCCTCCATTAAATCACTTACTACAGATGAAACAAATCAATTTGTCTCTTTGTTGGCACTTTGTTTCCTGCTGGCTGGAAAACTATAAAAAAGAGTGAAACAAAAACCCAAAGACCTGGGCTTCCCTGGTGGCGCAGTGGTTGAGAATCTGCCTGCTAATGCAGGGGACACGGGTTCGAGCTCTGGTCTGGGAAGATCCCACATGCCACGGAGCGGCTAGGCCCGTGAGCCACAACTACTGAGCCTGTGCGTCTGGAGCCTGTGCTCTGCAACAAGAGAGGCCACCATAGTGAGAGGCCCGCGCACCGCGATGAAGAGTGGCCCCCGCTTGCCGCAACTGGAGAAAGCCCTAGCACAGAAACGAAGACCCAACATAGCAACCAATCAATCAATAAAAATAAATAAATAAATCTTAAAAGCAGAAACCTACCACTAAAAAAAAAAAAAAAAAAAAAAACCCAAAGACCTGACAGATGGAGAAACAAGCACATCTGTCTCTGAATAATGAGCTAAATTTCCAATAGAAAAATGTGAAGGACACATTTTTATATAACAAAAATAATATAGGTAAAACTGTCCGGTTTTAAATTTTTTAAAATATATTGGGATTAAAAGTTACAATAGGTATAATGTGATACCATTTAAAACTCTCAGTTAAAAATCTTTATTTTCATATCCATTAATTACAATATGCAAAGAGAAAAAGAATTACTCCCAAACTCTTTTTCTCTTTTCTCTCTCTCTCTTTTTTTTTTTGGCCGCACCTCGAGGCTTGTGGGATCTTAGTTCCCCCACCAGGGATTGAACCTTGGTCCCCCAGCAGTGAGAGCACAGAGTCCTAACCACTGGACTGTCAGGGAATTCCCCGAATTACTCCCAAACTCTTAATAGTTGTTACATATCTGGAGGATGAGACTATAGGCAACTTTGCCTTCTGAACATATACACTGTATTGTCATAAGCAGAAAGAGCATTTCATTTTTAACTTTTACACTTAAAATGAGATCTAAACAATGAAATACAACAAAATAGACATGTGATCCAAACATCTTTCAACGTGCTCTTCAAAGAATTATATCTGTAAGTGTGAAAACCGTTAAATACGTTTTCCAATGCTGAGAATCTGACTAATAACAATACTGACTAATTACAGTATGGAAACCATTGATTACTATATAAAATTCAAGACAAATTTTACAAAGTAGTTTAGATAATAAGCAACACAAAATGTTTCACAGGTATCACTTGTGGAACATAATCAACAAAATCAAGTTTTATACTGTGTTTCTGGTTTTTAGAAAAACTGTCAAAAAACTACGTCATTTAAAACTGCACTGCACAGCCATGCAATGAAATATTATTTGGCAATAAAAAGAGACAAAGTACTGATACACGCCACAACACAGATGAACCTCTAAACATGATGCTAAGTTAAAGAAACCAGACATAAAAGGCCACATATTATATGATTAGATTTATACGAAGTGTCCAGAAAAGGCAAATCTATAGAGGCAAAAAGTAACTAGTGGCTTCTTAGGGCTGGGGAGCGGAGGGGGGAATGGGAAGTGACTCCTAATGGATGCGGGATTTCTTTTTTAGGCTGATGAAAGAAGTGATAAAGTTAGATTGTGGTAATGGTCACACAACTCTGGAAACGTACTAAACATCATTAAATTGCAGGCTTTAAAAGGGTGAATTTTATGGCATGTAAATCATATCTCAAGAAGGCTATTATTTTAAAAACTACTGCAGGAAAGAGAAAATTTAAAATATTATCAGCATGTACATTTTTCAAACCTAAATTCTCAGATTTCGGTTTCCTCAACAATACAAACAAAATCAGTTTTTCCAGCACTAAAGTAGGGAGGACCAGACCAGATTAATTCATAAAATAAATTTAAATACCTCCTTTGGAATACAAGATGAAGCACAGATTATGCTTTCATTTGTATCCCAGAAAAAAGCTGAATTTAGTAAGTTTTCATAGAGTAATTAAATGTGAAATTCTTTATATAATCTCAAAAGGATGCTTTCCTAAGGGGACAGAACTGAAGAGCCACAACTCTCACGTGATATAATATCTTAGAGTGCTCTGGAGGCCCAGATAGGGACGTGTATTGTTTTATGTAAGAAGGCTTGTCCCTTTCTTCTCCCATTCAAGAATCATAGATTATTAAATGTGCAAGGTACTCAAGAGATTAACAGTCCAACAGCCCTACTATATAAATGAAGGGGCTAGGACTGCCTCCCCCAGTCTCTGTAAATTATGAGTAGGGGAATTCAATTACTTTCCTTTTATTATACAGTAGTAGTTAAGAGTGAAGGTTAGGGACTAAGATTTCTTTGAGACTCTGTTTACAGATCCAAAACGTAAGGATAATAGTACCTACTTCATAGTGTCGCTGCTATGAGGACTGCTTAAGAAAATATACAAGAGAATTGTTTGTTTTTTAATTTATTTTTTGGCCACGCCATGCAGCACGTGGGGTCTTAGCTGCCCAACCACGGATCCAACCCATGCCCCCCGCGTTGGAAGCGTGGAGTCTTAACCATTGGACCGCCAAGGAAGTCCTACAAGAGAATTGTTTAACACTGTGCCTTGCACAGGAGTGGTCATTCAACAATGTTGGGGTTTTTTTTTAAACTTCTGCCCCATTGATACTTCTAGTCACCCCAACCTTTAATCAGCAGATTATAGTGACAAGATGATTGCCTTCTGTATCTGGGTGGATTTCTTGCTGGGTAGCACAAGAGTTACAAATATGGCGATCCCGTCACAAATCTGACTTGCCAGACACTTTTTCTCCTCGTAACAGTGAACAGGGACCAAGATAGAAAGTTTAAAATGAGAGAAAAAGAAATAGGTGCAAAGTTGTCACAGACAATAAGGGACTCGACAAGTGAGTTCGCAAAGCAAATATCCAGAAATAAATTCCAAACTCCAACCTTCCTCTGGCTACTAAGCAAGTCCATTCCAAATGCTAGAACCTCAGGAATCTATTCTACAGGTTTTGGTCAAACTCTGGAAAAGGAGTAAAGTTAGAATACATGTTTTCTTAACATTTATTAACATTCCTAAGGGTAGGATTCTATGCCATGTAGCTGGCTTCAAACCATACTTCTATTTCATATTGAATTTATAAGGATGTCCCAGTAAATTTACAGATTCAAAAATGGAGTAAAAAAGAAATTTTTTTAATTAAAAACAAACAAACGACCCACCCCCCAAAAAAAACAAACAAAAAAAAGGGATAGAAGGAGGAAAAAGGCATCTTCCAAAATTTATCAGGATGAAAAGCACTTGTCTGAGTAAAAAAATTACTACCCACAGGAGTCAAAGATGAAATAAAAATGTTCAAAGAAAGCTTGGCCCAAATGTCTACTACGCTCATATACAACATCTCATTACATATAGGTCTGCTTGCTTTTGGAGGTTTTTTAAAAAAAGAAGTGTGAAAGAAATTAGAAAACAAACATAGGGTGTTCTAAGGGAAAAAAAGGACCATGTCAGCTGTAGAGGCTCTCTGCCAGTTAAGATGACCGTAATTATTTCACTGTTCATTAAAAACTGATACTGATATGTGTTTGGGTGTCAGATTACATTATCACGTATGTATTATATTCATAAACAACATTTCAGATCCACTTTTTTGCCACAACTTTTTACTAATGTCCATTTATGCCTTTTCTTACCTCTTGTGTTAATTTTGGTGTGAACCTCGAGTTGGGGATCACTTGAAACCATACAAGGCCACCAAGGATACGTTCCCACCTTAGACCAAACAAGATCGCCAACCTGGAACTTAACACCAGCGGACACTTCTGTTGTTGGAACAGAAGGTAACATCGGCTGAACCTGTAGGAAAAGGTCATAAAAAACTTCACTCATACTTTTCTCTGATGCCTGCTATCCGTATCTAGCAAAAGGGAAGAAGAGAGGAGGAAGATAAGCCCCACCCCAAACACTGAAAAGAGGACTGATGGTTTCTGTTGCCAAATTATTGATAAGGCATCTCAGAAATTCACATCTATTAAAAAGTGGTCATAGTTTTGAAAAGGAAAATAATTTGCTAAAAATATCTACCTTTTAAACCAGCTCCAAGATTTATTTCAGTATAACTTCTGAAGTAATAATACATGCTATGTGTGTTCTAATTTAATCACTCTGCTTCCACCTTCTCACACCATGTTTGGTTAGACAGTATTCACTAAAGCCACTCACCGGGAGCTCCTCTTTCAGTACTGGATCTTCTCTTGGTTTTTCTGATACAGTGTCAACCCTCTCATTTGGTCTCTAGGTGAAAAGAATAAAATGGCAGCAAACCAAAGAACAGTGACACACACAAAGAGTCAAAGAAAACTAAACAGCAAAGGGAAAAAACGACATTTATTAGCTGAATAATGTAAGGAGGAAAAATACAACTTACATAGTACGTGATGCTGTGTCTTAACATCCATTGTCCATTCTACACCACAGCTATAGCTCCCATTTCTTACTTTATCACTTTTAAAACTTAATTTCTTAATTTGTTAATTTTCATTTTTTTTTAACTTATCAGAGTGCAGAAAAATGGGCACTCTGAGATTGCTAGTAAGATGTAACTTGGAATTCTAGAGAGCAGTTTGGCAGTATGTATGAAAAGCCTTAACTTTTCACACTCTGACCCAGCAAATCCACTTCTAAAAGTGTATACTGAAAAAGCACTGATATATACACATACTGATAGATACACACAAAGATATGCACACCAGTGCTATTTTTAAGAGCAAATATTAGAATTAGACATTAGTCTAGATGTCCAAAAGTACAGAATTCGTTAAATAAATTGTAGTACAACTAGATAGTGGAATAATATAAATTTTTAAATGACACGGAAAAATAACAATATAATGTTATTTGAAAACAGCAAATTGAAAAGCAGTTTGTATAGTGTGATTCCGATCTTGGAAAAATAATTTCTTATGTGTACAGAAAAAAAAGACTAGAAGGATACCACCAGGTGATGGAATAAGTGATTTTCTTGGATGTGCTTTTCTATATTTGTCAAATTGCTTATAATAAACATCACATTACTTTTCTAATCATAAAACCCACAAATACGTTATTTAAAAATTGATTTCTACAATCCTTTAAGGAGGCAATTTCGAGGTATCTATCCAAATTCAAAATATGTACACTCTTCAATTTAACAATTATATTTTAGGAACCTATCCTACAGAAATACACAAAGTGAGAAAATCTAAGCAGAGGGATGGCAACTACAACATTATTTCATGTCAGTAATCCACATCTATCAAAACCTTCCTACTTTTTATTTTAAAATAGCCTGTATAAGCCTTGAAAAATATGTGATACATTGTACAGTAAGTTGATAAGAGTAGTTATCTTTGAGGAACGATATTAGGGAAGCGGTGAGGGAAGATTTATACTTGTATATTATTTGTGTTTTCTGTAAAAAGCAAATTACTTTTGTAATTTAAAAGGTTTAAAAACTTTTCTTGTCAAAGAACAGAATTTGGTTTAGATGGCTTAAAAAAAGAGAAATATATCCATTAACTTAGCTCTAATTCCACTTAAAAAGTATGGCTAATTCTAGAAGTTACTTAAAATTCTCATTCAATTAATTCAAGCAGTTTAAGACGCTGCTATAAAAACAAAGTTTTATTAAATAAAAGAGACTGTAAAAATGGTAAGGAAACGATAAGCCAGACTCATATGCCAAACCCCAAGTATCATTCATTCGTTCAGCAGTGCCTACGACTTTCCAGGCACTGTTGGAGAAGTTGGGTATACAATGTTGTAACAGACAGATAGGATCCCTGATCTCAAAGAGCTCACAGTTGGGTAGAAGAGACAGACATTAAACAAACACAAACATACACTCATACAATGTAAATGTAAACAGAGAAATAATGGTGTGTCGGTATGTAGCTATGATATGAAGGTCAGGAAAGGCCTCTCTGAGAAAGTATAATCTGAATCAAAAGAGGAGGAGTTAGTCTAGTAAAAAGTGGGGGAAAGACCATGCCAGAGAGGAGTGGCATGTGTGAAGTCCCTGAGGTTAAACAAAGGTAGAAACTTCAAAAAAGCCATTACAACGGACTTCACTGCCCCAAGGAAGAGAGAGGTTACAAGACGAGAGTGGAGAGGAGGCTACATCACCAGGGCCTTGTAAGCCACATTTAAGTGTTTTATCCTAAGCGCACCGAAAGCCTCTGAAGAGGATTAGGGAGAGAAGTAATACGCGGCCAATTTCTGTTTGAAAAGGATCATGTTAGCTGTTACATGGAGAATATTTTGGAAGGGAGCAAGAGGGGAAGCAGAATGTCTCATTAGGAGGCTACTGAAAATATTGGAAATAGCCCAAGTGAAAGAAGTAGTGGCAGCTGTTGGTGGGCACTAAATTAGCTCTGTCAGATGTGTCTGTGGTGGCACCATGACTAGCTAATCCAACAGGACACGCTCACTGAGCAAGGAAAGAAAAATCTATGTTCAAATGGGAATTTTTGTCCTGATCTCTGGTGTAATGAGGCAGTTTAAAAATACGGTCCACATTTGCGTAGGCCCGTCCGGCAGCTTCATTTCAGTCCACAAACGTAGCTTAAGCCTTCACCTCAGCTTCTCATTCTCAAGCTACAGCAGGAGGACAGGACCACCTGGGGAAGCACATATGGAGCCAAGAAAGCAAGTCCTCCTCCTCGGCACATTCAATCTTCTGATGCCGGGGTGTTAGGGACCTCTGTAACTCTGAGGGCAGATAGATACGGAGTGACCCATCTTTGCCAAACGACAGAACCCTACTGTTTCAAGAACTGGTCTGAAGCTCAGTAATATTTTTCCCTTTCTGGATTAAAGACAGGATTTACTCCAAAGCCTTTTTATTATTCAAATGTCTTACCTCTTTTTTGATTTTTTTTGTTTGTTCCATATTGTTCACATTTCCTGCAGGCTGGCTTGAAACACTGTTAAAATCACTTTCAAAGAACTGAGATTTTTTTACACGGTCATTTTAAAGGCAAGAAATGGAAAGGGAGAAAAAGAGGCCCAAGAATATTTATTCTAAGCTTTCAAGACTATAAAAATAAAACACGAAAAAAAAGTCAAATTAGGATGCTGCAGTGATAGAAAGGGAATATACATGGTAAAATGTGCTAATGCGTGAACAAAACAGTAATACTTACTAGGCATTTAGAGACCTATGACTTGAGCTCAAAAGAAAGGTAAAGAGAGAGAACACAGTATCACAAATACCAATTAAGAAGGGGAGTTTTTAAGATGAAATGGTCAAGGGAAGCCAAATGCTTAGGAGTCAAGAAAAATAAGGAGTCAGAAATTGCCAACAGATAAAATACTGCTGGGTATAAAATCCATTTTCCTTCAGTTGTTCAAAGGATAAGCTTAAAAGAGATTAAAATCAAATAGGGACTGAAGATACCTTTTTTGGTACTAGTAGTGCTGCTTCAGAAAGAGAAAGCATCAGAGAAAAGGTGACAGTGAGTGAGCTCCCCATAGTGTTCGAGTCATCTTAATTTTAAATGAGGGCTTCCCTGGTGGCGCAGTGGTTAAGAATCCGCCTGCCAACGCAGGGGACACGGGTTCAAGCCCTGGTCCGGGAAGATCCCACATGCCGTGGAGCAACTAAGCCCATGCGCCACAACTACTGAGCCAGTGCTCAAGAGCCCGGAAGCCACAATTACTGAGCCTGCGTGCTACAACTACTGAAGCCCACGCACCACAACGAGAAGCCACTGCAATGAGAAGCCTGCGCACCTGAACAAAGAGTAGACTCCCACTAGCCGCACCTAGAGAAAGCCCGAGTGCAGCAAGGAAGACCCAAAGCAGCCAAAAATGAATTAAAAAAAAAAATTAGGGGGAATTCCCTGGCGGTCCAGGGGTTAGGACTCGGTGCTTTCACTGCTGAGGGCCCAGGTTCAATCCCTGGCCGGGGAACTAAAGATCCCACAAGCCGTGTGGTGTAGACAAAAAAAAAAATTGGTCTTTTTAAAATTAAAACCCAAGAGATTTATCAGGATGAATAATACTCATCAAATCTGGCAGAATTCCAAATCCTTAACAGTTTTCAAAACATTAAGTAATGTTATATTCTCTAAAAGAACCAAAAACTTATGTCATCATTTAAGGTAGAAAGAAAAATGTAAAGTCAGTAAATTGTTCGTGCATTTTTCTTTTACTTTCTGAATAACTGTGTACAAGTTCGCAATGCATATGAACAGTTTCTAAGAATTTTAAGACCTAACACTCTGAGGCTGGAGAACCAAATATAACCTCTAACTTAGTGCTAATGGGACCGAACCAGCCGTCTGGCTTTTTATAAGTGAAAATGGCAAGCTAGGAGTTAATGAGACTGGCCTTAGTGGATAAGCCCACCAAGGTGCTGGTGGAAGACCAATGTTTGAATAGGGCCTACACTCACATGCCTGAGGCATTACACCTGCCAAGGAGGAAGAAATGCAGAAACATTTCCACATGTTTCTAATTTGGTGGGAGAGAAAACAGCTAAAGCAGCTTTACAAAATATACAATTTCAGTAGTGATCTCAGGTCTCCTGCTGCCTAGATGTTTGGACACATTTTCATTGTTGAGAAGATATACTTAGGTTGTTCCAAAGAACAGCCACTCTTTAGAAGGCCAAACAGCTCAGAATCGGGAGGAAATACTTGTAGATCAAATATGAAGAAAAAAGGAAAGGAAAAAGAAGTGAAATCTTGAAGTGTATTATTTTAGATGAGATTTTGTTTGCTTTGTTTGTCTCAAAAAAGAACCTATGAGCGAGCTTTTAAGGAAGAAATCTATATCTGTATCTATATATCTATAGCTATAGCTATATCTATCTATATATCTGCAAACCCAGCTAGAGGACCATCATCCCAGGCACACAGTTGTCATTATGCTTCCCTCAAGCATCTGGGGGAGGGGAGCTGTCCCGTGGTGTGGGCAAACTCTTACGTGGGCTTCTTTCCCTTCTACGCCGGCTACAGTGCTGAACACCAAGGGCGTGGACCCCCAGTGACAACCAGGAGGCACAAGGGCATCAAAAATTAAAGCACTTAAAAACAACTGTCCTGAAGAAAGCAAAAGAGATGTTGTTCAAGTTAAGAAAACCCCATTAAACACATACACAGTTACAAAAAACAGGTTGATTTGTGCACATCCCTTGTCCGCATGGCTTAGCAGAGACACAGCACTAACAACAAGCAGGGCCTTTGGGGGCTCCAGCCCAAAGTTCTACTGTCAGAATGGAGCATCACTTTTATGGCACCATCTCTTAAGCTTATAACTGCCTCCCATGTGTGATAAAAGTTTAATTAATCAAATTCAACTAACGAGAGCTTAGCTTTTCACCATAGTTCTTTGAAAGAAAAAAACCCTGGATTTTCCCCCAAAACTCAACTTTCAGGCAATGGTCTTGGTAACATTTAGTGCAATCAATGCCACTTCCCACACCTATACCTTCAGTCAAAGTGACATTCCTTTACCCCAAGATACTGTAAGATCCTAAATAATGAAATATTAAATTATGCCCCACATGATTTACTAAAAAAGAAAATGAACTAAAACTCTTAAGTTACATCTAACCATTCTAATTCCTGGATATAACAGTTAACTGAAGGTTTAAGTGATATAAACGGCCAGACAGAGCAGACATCCAACAGACAGAATTGGCTTTAAAATCTCACTGAAAAGTGACTACTAGAAATATCACATCACTGCACTGAATTTTTTTCCTAGATTCCAATAAAACAAAGAGTGGATACGAAAAATGAAGAGACTATCTTCTCCTGCCTCTGCTTCCAGCCGTATTTCTATTGTGACATATTTTAAACTATATATTTTAATATTTTTACCAATAAAGGCAAGAAGTCTAGCCTAATAAATAAAATTGGATATTCTCCTATTTGCCAGATTCTCTAGAGCAAAAGCAAGACGGGCCAGCAAGATGGTTCTTAGGACCTAAGCTAAAACCAAATGCAGGTTTTATGCATTTTCGTGATTGCTAAGGGTCATAGTGCATCACATGTCTTTTCACTGCAGGTCCATGAAAGAACTGCTACAGTGGACGTCTCTGGAGAGTAAAAAGTTAACTTCTCTCCTTCCACTGATTCATTCATTTAATAAACAGTATAAGATACTACGTGAGCTAAGTTCTGTGGGGGGCATTTAATAAATGACATAAGAAATTCAAAGGTATTCCAGAAACCACTTAGTTTCAAAGCCTTCATTTTATAGCTGCAGAACTAAGATGGCAGAACTGCTAGTGTCGCGATTACTCTTTATCTCATCACCCAGTTTTATTTTCTTCATAGCACCTACCACTATCTAAACTTAGACGCATTTACATAGGTATGTGTGTATTTTCTGCCTCTTCTTACTAAAATATTAGCACCCTGAAAGTAGGCATCTTTACTTTTCATTCACTGCCCGACTTTCAATTCTTAGAAAAGTGTCTAGCACACATTAGGTACTCAGTTGATATTTGTTAAATGAATAAATAAGAAAACTATAGAAAAATGAGAAAAACATACTGAAATATCACACTGAGACTTGTGAGAGCCTAGAACCAGTGTGACCTTTACTCCAGAAAAACATCATATTTGAGTTGTGTGAAGTAGTGGAACCCAGCTACCAAGGAAAAGGTGAGTTGGTAAGATGTAAACATTTCTTTGAACAGAAGATGATAAATTAACTTATTCAGGCATAGCAGATAGAAAAGCAAACAACTGTCACAAAAATTCACAGATATTCATTTCCTCCCAAATCAATGTCTGGGGACATCTTCAAGTAATACCATGTATTAGAATACTAACTAAAAACTCTTCATTCAAGCTAGCATTGATTTGTTACATACCTTTCTTATTAAGAAAACTAATACTGAAACCTCAGAGATGTTAAAAAAAATTTAGCGGCATGCATCTTAAGTTACCACTAAAGAACGACTTTTATAAAACCTCTACCTGAAGAGTTAGTGAATATGTATGAATACTAACTCTGATTTTAATAAAAAGAGTTCCTTTATTTACTTCAGGTTATTCTGTGGCAAACACACTAGTAATGAGGGTTAAATCTAAGCTCTACTGGCAAAAGTTGGTCTGGAACAATGGAAAACCAATATCATTAACCATCTTTCTCTGCCTTTCCTCTTCATCTTCAGAAACCAGTTTTTTTTGTTTGTTTTTTTGGTTTTTTTTAACATCTTTATTGGAGTATAATTGCTTTACAGTGCTGTGTTAGTTTCTGCTGTGTAACAAAGTGAATCAGCTATATGCATACATATTTTCCCACATCCCTTCCCTCTTGCGTCTCCCTCCCACCCTCCTTATCCCACCGTTCTAGGTGGTCGCAAAGCACCAAGCTGATCTCCCTGTGCCATGCAGCTGCTTCCCACTAGCTAGCTATTTTACATTTGGTAGTGTATATATGTCCATGCCACTCTCTCACTTCGTCCCAGCTTACCCTTACCCCTCCCCGTGTCCTCAAGTCCATTCTCTACATCTGAGTCTTTATTCCCGTCCTGCCCCTAGGTTCTCCATAACTTTTTTTTTTTTTTTTAAGATTCCATATATATGTGTTAGCATACGGTATTTGTTTTTCTCTTTCTGACTTACTTCACTCTGTATGACACACTCTAGGTCCATACAGCTCACTATAAATAACTCAATTTCGCAGAAACCAGTTTATTACAAGCAAAATTAAGTGAGGCTATTAAACAAAGAAACACAGGAGGCAAGATCTTTAGTGTCACATGTTTCTAAAATATTTCTTTACTCTGATGATGTCCATTCATTTATTCAACAAATATTTACTTACCACCTATCGTAACATCCCAAGCTCCATGCTAGGGATCAGATGAAAGAAGTTATCAGAAATATTTACATTTGGAGAGATAAAAACTGAAAAAGATCTCTTGGACTTCCAGTAAATGTGAAATATTACAAATTTTTTCAAAAAGATGTTTCAACTTACATTTTGTTCCTCTGGTTCTAATTTAGGGATTTTGTGTGACTTGCGCTCTTCAGATCTAGATGAATCATGCTTGTTGCTTTTTTTCCTCTTTTCTTTTCTGCTTTCATGCTTTGACTTTGTGTGCTCACTTGCCTGTACTTCATTTAAAAGGTCTCCACAAAGGGAAGACTCAAACAATTCCCTGCCATTCTGGATAGTTTTGGTTATTTTTAGTTTAATTTCAGGTGAGCCAGTCTTCTTTGGAATCACAGTCTGTGGTACTGAAGGAGGAGGTGGTGGCTGTGGAGGAGAAGGTTTTTCCAGAATTTCATGTGGTCTTGTGTTTGGAATTTCTGAATGGTAATAGTCAGTGGGGCTAAAGTTTCTAACTGCACCAAAGCCATTGGCCGACCCATTGGGATACTGATTATAGGACTGGTATTTGGTTTGAGTTTCGTACATGCTGATTGATGATGGGTAGCCATTCGTGAGTGGAGGAAGATCTTCTGTTGTAGGTGGGTACTGAAAGCCTTGCTGCAAGGTAGCTTCGTATGGTGTCTGGCCACCATCTTCAACAATGTCACTGTTGTTATCAAAGGCATCCTCCTGACGGATGTTGGCGGAGTCAATGAGTTGAGGTGGTTGCTGAATTGTGTTTCCCATGATCCCTTGCATGAAAGAGAAAGAGAAATCCATTGTTCTGCTCCAGCATCCTTAACTTTCCCTTTCTCTCATCGGGCCTAAAGTTTTAAAAGAGAGATTAAAAGGTGTTAGTTAACATCCTCAAAGACTAGAGGCTAATCAACTGCAAAAGGATTAAAGTAAAATATTCTGAATCCAATTTTCATATCCAGATCTGCACAAACTAAATTTTTAAAACAGGTAGCCAATATAATTCTGACACAGAGCAAATACTTTTTATCTTAAATGCTTATCTGTTTGAAACTCAATTACTTTCACAATAACTTGAGTAACAAAATTTTATCCTCTTTGCCATCCTGCAAAACAGTTTTGACATTCCTTTCTGTTTCCCAAATTAGAGACTATAAGTCTCAGTTAAAACTGTAAATTGCAAAATAAGCAGTGTCTTGACACATACAAATTAGGTTCCATGTGCGCTTTCCTTAAATCATTCATATTTTATCCAGTGGTTCTGTTATTACAAAAATAATAAAATCTTACTGCAAATATTTTAAATACAAAAATTAAAAGGCCAAATCCTCTCCCACTCCACCATTCCCATTCTCCTAAGTCATGGATAACCACTGTAAATACTTTAGTGGGTACTCTTCCAAATATTTCTCTACATATTTACACACAAAATATTTAAAAAAGAGTTTATTCTGTGACTTGCTTGTTCAACTTAAAGTATGTTCTAGATATCTTTCTACATCAGCATGTACAGATCACTCTCATACATACTTCACTCTTTCAGTGGTTGCACAGTAAACAACTGTGTAATCTACCCTAACATGTTTAACCATTTGCGTACTGACAATCGTTGAGTTGCTCACAACTGTTTGGTATTATAAACAGGTTGACAGGAAACTTTCTTGAAACTGTACCTTTATGCATATATGTATTCTTCCAGGACAGATCTGAATTTTGATAGATACTGCAAAACTGTTTCATAGGCTGTACTATATCAATTTATACTCATACCAGTAGTGTAAGGGGATGCCTGATTTCCTATACTCTTGCCAGTATCTAGTTGTTTTTAATCAGTGGTATGTATAGCAGAATCAACTTTACTTTTACAAAAGGCACATGTCAAGATCTATATACTGATGACTCTGATTCAGTAAATCTGGGGTGAGGCCTAGAGCATGAATATTTTAAGGCCACATTCCAGCTCATACTGATGCACACTCCTGGTTGGGTCACTGCATTATACTCTCACAATTACTGTGCCTTCTCTAGAAGGTGTCTGAAAATGCCCACATTGTGTAACAATGTTATAATACGGATAAGCATCTGTTAGGAAATGCTCTAAGACCACTCTGCTTTGTCATAAGGTTTGACAGTCTCACATCTTGAGACAGAGGATTAATGGACTGCCCAGATATTATTTTGAAAATCCTATAAACATTTCTTCTAAAAAGCCCTAAGGCTGAGAGGATCTCACTACTGTATCAAGTCTGATAAACTGACTGTAGCTGCCAGAATACTGGGAAGAGGACTCTGAAGCTACAGTCTAGTTCAATCCCATGACCAACTAATAACGTCCACCATCTTGGTTCTAGTAGGGTTTACCATAACGATAAAGCAAGTAACCCAGAACAGCAAAGGGAAGAAGGAAACAAAAGCTGACAACACTTTCCAAGGTGTATCCAATTAAACAGCTGTTGTTTATTCTGCTGTTAGCAAATGGAAAGAATTTTAGAAGTTCTAAAATTGCAAACAATGAATATGCGAGCATATAGGAAATCAAACTGCCCGTACTGCTCTACAGTGGAGTGAGGGATGGGGGCATGGGGTGTGAGAGAACACTCCAGCTTTTTTAGCATCTACTCTGGGCCAAGCACTTTATATGTATCTCATTTAATCCTCAAAACAACTCTACAAGGTGGGTATCTGACTCCTGCCTCCTAGGTAAAGAAAGTGAGTTTCAGAGGGGTTAGGTGTCTTGCTTAAACCCCTATGCCCAGGGGGCCAAATTAGGATTTGAATGTAAGTATCTCTGACTCTAAAGCCCAAGATTTTTGCCACTATGCCACTTCCATTTTCTTCAGCTGTAGGTTCTGAGAGGATTTGTTTCTTTCGTTCATGTGCTTTTATTCCTTGGTCACTGCCAAAATAACGACTAACTATTCTATAATAACCACCGCTGACACTTAAAGAGCGCTTAGAGTGTGCCAGGAGCTGTTAAGCGCTCTAAATACAGTACCACATTTAATGCTCCCAACAACCTTCAGCTAGACATTAATGTCAGTTCCCATTATGGATGGGGAAACAGAGGCAAGAGAGGTTATGACTTGCTCAAATGCACAAGGCTAGTCATTCGAGCCATGCAGTCTGGTTTCAGAGTCTGTGATCCTAACCAGCATACTGTACTGATAATGCTGACAAAGGTTAGAAATCATTTCTTTATATATATATATAGCTTAAGAGTTGAAACATTACCCTACTCTGACCCTTGGCAAAAATGTATATAGCTCACAGACACTAGAAGGGTATGTTCTAAAATTCCGTGAACAGGGACTTCCCTGGTGGCGCAGTAGTTAAGAATCCACCTGCCAATGTAGGGGACATGGGTTCGAGCCCTGGTCTGGGAAGATTCCACGTGCCGCGGAGCAACTAAGCCCGTGCACCACAACTACTGAGCTTGTGCTCTAGAGCCCACGAGCCACAACTACTGAGCCCGTGTGCCACAACTACTGAAGCCTGTGCACCTAGAGCCCGTGCTCCACAGCAAAAGAAGCCACCGCAGTGAGAAGCCCACGCACCGCAATGAAGAGTAGCCCCCGCTCGCCGCATCTAGAGAAAGCCTGCGTGCAGCAACAAAGACCCAACGCAGCCAAAATGTAAATTAATTAATTAATTTTAAAAACTAAAGGAATACTTAATTAAATCATTATCCTGTGGTAAAAGTCAGATGTGAAAAAGCAAATAAAAATAGAAAAAAAATTAAATAAATAAAATTCCATAAACACACATGGGGCAAGTACACAGGTAGAATTCAAAAGCTCTCCAAACTTCCAACTTGAAGGCAAGTTAAATACCAACATTTGACAAGATGCAACCTGTGTTTTTGGTTCTCATAATTGTTGTACACAAGATCAGCTTCCAGATAGTCTCCCAAATCATAGTCTACAGAGGTTTTCAGGCACATGTATTCAGAGACTAAGATTTCTGATGCTTGTGATTTAGTTCCAAACACAAACTTCTAAGAAGTTTGGTATTTTCCCCCTTCTCTTCTCTTCTCTAGCTCTATAACCAAATATTTTATTTTAGTTTGAACTAAGAACAGAAATAACATTACCCTATTACAATTATAGTATAAGAGTTTACAATTACAGTGTTTTCATATACATTTTTTTTTAATTAATTTATTTGGTTGTACCGGGTCTTAGTAGAGGCTCGCCTGCTCCTTAGTTGTGGCGTGCTAACTCTTAGTTGCGGCATGCATGTGGGATCTAGTTCCCTGACCAGGGATCAAACCCAGGCCCCCTGCTTTGGGAGCTCCGAGTCTTAACCACTGCGCCACCAGGGAAGTCCCCTCATAAACATTCTTATTTAATCCACAAAACAAGCCTGTAAAGCTGACAGGGGAGGTGTTAGCTTCATTTTTCAGATAACTACATTCAATACTTGCTGAATTTCCCACGACTACAAAGCTAATTAGTGATTAAGCCTGAAAAAGAAGCAAGCTCTTAGCTTCTAAACCTGTGCTCTCTTCCACAATATCTCACTGCCAGAGAATATCCAACCACCCACAGACAACATACTATAACCTTAAGAGTCATACGTTCAAAGCTGAACAGACTGTCCTTCCTTAACTCAGCTTTCCTTTCAGACTACCCCAGATTGGCCGTTGCTTTCACTATTTTTCTAGCTTCCCAAGCTAGCAGCCTCAGGTTCACAGGTGACTGATTCTTCCCTGTCTGTGAGACCGTAAAACTAGTCATTGGACAAGTCTAGTCTCTTCCTTTGAATTGATTTGTTCTTTGATCTCTACATCCATGTCAGGCCAGGCCCTCGTCAGCACCTTATCCTGGACCTACAACGACTGATTTTCTAGATATTTCTCACCTCTAACTACTTCTTCGTTAGTTTCATCTAAAACCAAACTGCAGAGTCTACTCTCATATTAAGACACTCTGAACTCCATACCACACCAAGTCCCTTCCATGCCTTTCAAAATTTTCCATAATCCGACTTTCTCCTACCAATCCAAATTGCATGTGCATGAATGAACTTTTCTGAGCATCCACTGAGCCAAATATCTATAAACTGAGGCCTAATATGTTACACGTTGTTTAATCCTATGAAGCAAAGTATCATTCCCATTTTACAGATGAGAAGGAATGGAGCTCAAAAAGATCGAGTGATTTGCCCTTAGTCACGCAGCCAACAGTAGTTGAGTAAAATGGTGAAACTCAGATCTTCTAACTCCAATACAGAACTCTTTACATGGCAGCTGCCTCATAATATGCAAACTACCCAAACTTCCCATTTTAATCCAATATGCTCCATACCCATAATCCAAATGCCTGTTTGACAGCTTCTCTCATATCTCACAAGCCTCTTAAAATACCTAATAATGAACTCTTAGTTTTTATTTTACTTAAGTGTGTCCTTCCCCCAGTCCCTCCTATGAGAAGGAGATGAAACCTCCACCTATCAGTTGTCAAAGCCAGAAGCCTGGGGATCATGACACACCCCTTCCCCTCACTCCTACTCTTGCCTAATCTGTCAGTGAACTCCCGGAGTCTTACCTCCCACGTGCACGTCTCACACTTGTCTGCCTCATTCCACGTCTCCAGCTCCTCACCCTGGCCCCTGCACCTCCCCTTGGCTCCTGCACAGCTGCCTCCGCAGTCTCCAGGCTGCTTCTCCTGCCTCTCAGAGCCTACTTCCCCAGAGGACAGCCCCGCTGCCTTTGAAAAGCTAACCCGATCACGTGGCGACTCCTCAGCTTACAGCAGGGAAAATGAGCGACGACGTGGATGACTCTCACAAAAGTCATTCTGAATGAAAGACCCCAGACACCGCGAGTCCACTTACATAGTGCACAGGGTGATTTCATTTACACAAGGTTCAGAAACAGGACGAAGTTAAAACTAAATCCACGGAGACAGCTGTCAGAATAGGAGTTGCTTTTTTTGGACGGCATGCTGTAAACACTGGAGGGGGGCCATAAGGGAGGTTTTTAAGCTGCTAGTTATATTTAATTTATTGCTCTAGACAGCAACTACATGATTTGCTAAAATAAGCAAAAACAAACAACAAAGCCTTCAATGCCTTCCCAGTGCACTCAAATACAATCCAGACTACGTATCATCCCAGCAAGTCCCTGCATGGTCAGGCCTCAGTTTACATTTCCAAAGTTATCTACTAACACTCTCCACTGGAAGCATTACACTCCAGGGGCTTCTTTTTCAATTTCTCAAATGTGCCAACTTCATTTCTGCAATCGGGATTCTCATATGTGCTGCTCCAGCTTAAAAACCTCTCAGAGAGGACTTCTGAGGTCCTCTGCTCATTCTCTTCAGTAAGCCTATTTTTCATCCTTTACAGGACTCACCACAATATGTATTATTCAGGTATGCGTTCGCCTTCTTATGGTCTGTCTCCCTCATTCCACTGCATGCTCTGTAAGTGCAGGGACCATGGATGTCTTATTCAATGCTGGACACTCAATACTGTTCAATTAACAGATGAATAAAAGAGTCCCTGACCTCAAAGGGCTTAAAACTAGTACACCTCCACTGACCTGCAGGATTTCTGGGGATATCAGCCTATAATGTAACTTTACTCAACCACTAATCCCTTGTTTGGTAAAAATGTATTATGCTCATTGTAAAAAACAAACAAGCAAACAAATAAAACATTGACACCCATAGTTACATGGTCAACTGATCTTCCACAAAGGTGCCAAGGTAATTCAAGGGGAAAGGATGGTATTTTCAACAGACGGAGCCGGGAAAAAATGACTGGATACCTGTATGGAAAAAGCGAACCTCGCCATTCCTTTACACTATACACAAAAAATAACTAAAATTAGTTCATAAACCTGGTACTAAAGTCAAACCATAAAACTTCTAGAATAAAACGTGGGAGAAAATATACCACTGTGTTAGGCAGAAGATTTCTTAAACAGGACACAAATACCATGAACTATGAAAGAAAAAGACTGATAAAATGGACTTCAAAATGAAAAACTCCTGCTCTTCAAAAGTCACAGTTAAGAAAACAAAAAGGTGTGAAACTAACACAACATTGTAAATCAAGTATACTTCAACAGAAAATTTAAAAATAAAAAAATTTAAATGGCAAAAAAAAAAAAAAGGTGAAGTATAGGCAGAGAGAAAATATTTGCAAAATACATATCTAACAAAGAATACCCTTATACTCTTACATCCTAGGAAATGGGGAGAGACCCACTAAGGGTTTTTGCGTAAAAATAAGACAAGTGAAACGACAGTTTAAATATTCATCGCTCCACGGGTTACTTACTAATTGCAAACAGAAATATGTACAGGAGAGAGCTGTGGCGGGCAGCATTTCAGACAAGTGAGGAGATACGGCGTCACCAGAAGCCAGCCGGACAGGCCTCCTGTGCCCTGTGGTGTGATTCATGAACACATCATCATCTCCGAAGCTCTCTTCCCAGCACTTACACTGAATCTCAAAATGAGGAAACAGTCAGACAAATCCAAAACGTGGGACCTTCTCTCAGAAAACTGGCCTCAGCTCTTCAAAAAGTTAATGTTACAAACAAAAGGTGGAAAGACTATTCTATATTTTAAAAGACAAGATTTAACAACCAATGCAATAATGGGTGAACTTTGATGAAATCCTGGATTTAAACATACACACTAATGTAAAAATAATGTTTTGGAGAAAATGAGAATTTACAACGTGAACTAGCTACTAAACAATGGAGCTACTAATTTTCAAAGGTGTAACAGTGTTCTGTTTATGTAAGAAAATGTCCCTGTTCTTAGGAGAGCTATGCTGAAACATTTAAGTGTCATGTGATCCACAACTTTCAAATGGTTTAAGATTTTAAAAGTACATATACCTAGAGTAAAACAAAGGAGGCAAAATGTTAACAATTCACTAATCCAGGTGTTGACTATAATATTCTTTTAACTTTCCTAAAGGCATGAAAATTTTTAAAGTAAAATGTTGGGGAAAAATAAAAATAAATAATTTAGCTAAGGGGTTGGAAGAAGTATTGAAAAGAAAAAGTAACTGCTTCTTAAGGTGGAAAAGCGTACATTAAATCTTGACACCATATTCTGACCAACTCAGCTAAATGGTCCACTGTATCATATTTTCTAGAAAGTCTAAGCATGAATAGAGCCACACTTTTTCATATTATACCTCCAAAGAGTACAATAATGCAATCAAGAAAGTAGTTTTGATAATGAAAAAAGAAGATATTTTAGGACTATAACTAAATTCCTTTACATCGTGATTTTTATACATACTGCAGTCTGGCGGCCAGCCTTCAAACAGCAGACACACCAACTGACATTACAGATTTCGGAGGTGCTCCAGTGAGTACTATGGTTGAGAGAATCAGACTGCTAGGTTCAAAACCCAGAGCCAAGGCTCATTAGCTATGTGACTTTGGGCAACTTAATCTCCCTAAATCTCAGTTTTCTTACCCAGAAACTGTGGATACTTTAATCGTCTACAGTGTTTCTGTAAGAAATAAGAGTTAATCCATGAGCAGTACTTCGGACAGTGCCCCGAGTATAGTTAGAGCCCAGTATCTATTGGCTATTATTACTGTTATCATTCAGTAAAATGCTGGGCACACAGAACTTGTGAAAAACCTGATCTCTGACCTGAAGGCATTTACCATCTCTTTAGTATATTAGACAAGATAGGATTTTATGGGCAAGACTCATATGTAAACACATTAAACAGAAGGTGACTAAGAATTACATTGTGTGCCATCAGAATTAGAAGACATTTGAGGACAATGCTCACTGGGGAAGGAGGCATTTAGGCCACGAAAGACAGGCAGGATAGGAAGTTGGGTGTTTTTCACCCTCACTTTTTTTTTTTTTTTTGGCCGTGCCACACGGCTTGCAGGATCTTAGTTCTCCAACTAGGGATCGAACCCGGGCCCCCTTACAGTGGAAGCTCTGAGTGCTAACCACTGGACAGCGAGGGAAGTCCTCACCCACACATTCTAAAACTCCTCCACAGAGGCCACCAAAAACTCTCATACCTTTGTCATTAATAAATCCCTGATAAAGATGTATGTTTTAAACTTTTTATATTACTCAAGTAGTAATAATAATGACTAAGGACTTACTATGTGTCAATGCTACTCTAAATGCTTCACATTTGTTATATTATTTCACTCCTTATAACACCTCTTCGAGGAAATACTATTGCTTCCCCCATTTCACAAGTGAAAAATGAAGGCCAGCATGATTAAGTGACTTGCCCACAGTCAGACATCCTGTAAATGGAGGATTCACACACAGCCCCTCTGTCCCACAGCACTGGCTCTTGGCCAGTAAACTCATTTCTCACCATCCCTAAGTATGTTGAGTAAACAGCAACCCAAACATTCACTTTACATCACACACTTCCCATCCCGCTGCCCAGAGCTAACAATTTGGTGGGAGAGTTAGCGAACTAGTGTTCCGCCCATTCTAATATGTACTTCCAAGTAAATGAAACCATCACAATTTAGGACAAATTCTTCCTCTGACCAATGTTTCCACGTTGGTTTTTGTTTCGTTTTGTTTTGAGATGAAAGAAATCAGTGAATGAAAAAAAAGAAAAGAAAGAAATCAATAAATGAATACTTTTTTCTTAATTTTGTTGAAGCCGTTCACAGACATTTTTTTTTTTTTTTTAAATTTTATTTATTTATTTATTTATGGCTGTGTTGGGTCTTCGTTTCTGTGCGAGGGCTTTTCTCTCTAGTTGCGGCAAGTGGGGGCCACTCTTCATCGCGGTGCGCGGGCCTCTCTTGTCGCGGAGCACAGGCTCCAGACACGCAGGCTCAGTAATTGTGGCTCACGGGCCTAGTTGCTCCGTGGCATGTGGGATCTTCCCAGACCAGGGCTCGAACCCGTGTCCCCTGCATTGGCAGGCAGATTCTCAACCACTGCGCCACCAGGGAAGCCCCACAGACATTTTTAAAGGAAAAAAGTTGAAAGTTATCAACTAAAGCTTTAGGTCATTCATTCATTCACCAACTTATTCATGAGGGGAGTGATAACAGAAAAGTTTACTTAAGTCAATCTTAGATACAGAGTTAAAAGAAAAAGGAAGCATGTTATGTTTCAGATGAACAGCTTGAGGCTATAAACATCAATTAAGTATTCATGATGTGTAAAATGTTTAGTCTAAGTCACTATAACAAATTCTTAAAATGAACAATGCCCTTTGGTAGACTGTACATATTGCTAGGTTCCACTTTATAGAATTACATGCTGTGCTGTATATACTTATTTTCCTATGTTTAACACCAGTTTCTTCTCAATAAGAAAAAACTTTATATTTCATTATGGATCAAAATCCCTCATATTGATATCATTCAGGCTTTTTGGAATCAGAAGTAGTTCTAAAGGTGTCATATAAATTACCTATTTCTGTCTTCAGACCCAACTGCCCCTTCAATACATTCCTAGGTTAATTTGTAAATCTAACCGCATCACTTTCCTGATTAAAACCCTTCAATGATTCCTAGAAAAAGTCAAAGCACTTCAGCCAACAGAGCACACAGGCCCTCTAAGCAAGGTCTCTATCCATATCTCCAACCTTAAGTCACTTTTGTACACTAGTAATGTCAGGTTACTGAGAATTACCATACACACATGATTTCGTACCACTGTGCCTTTACTAATGTTATATCCTATGCCTAATACGCCCTTTTACTTTTTTTTTTGGCTTGACTTTTAGTCATCTTTTGAGCTCAGAAAGTCATTTCCAAGGAGTAGTCACTTAAGTTCTAGGCTAGTCTGAGTAACTTTCCTCTGTGTTCATAAGATAAAACCTCTTAGAATTAATCATGAAACAATCTGTTTATGTGATTTTCTTAAGAGCAGGAAGTAATTTTATTCATCCATCTGCTCCTAGAACCCAAAGCAAAGGCTCAGAGGAGGGGCTTAATGAACCTTTTAAACTGAACTGTGTAAACTTAAGGGAGTTATCACATATACATGAAATGCTTTAAAGACTTGTTGAGGATCTTGCTGTGAAGAATGCAAGATAATATAAACGCAACTATGGTCTCCACAGGAATATCCTTGGCAAAATTTGACTGATAACCAGTTACCTAGCCACTACTGAGATTCTCCTTAGTTCTGGGCTACACTTCCCTGCAAGGCTTAAAGCCCCCAGAGACTGGCATGAAGTCAAATGAATTTCCAGGGAGAGTCTATTAACCCAACAAAAGACCAAAAGATATCAAAAACTCCTTTATAAGCATATCTATTTAAAACCCTAGTGTTATTAATACTGTAGATCTGAAATTCAGAATGTGGAAGCTCTCAAAATACAATTTTCACAGTCATAGTTAATTGAACTGGCATGAACATGAATCCTCATTTTCCAAATGTATTCCAGTAATTATAATCAATCCTACTAAAATACAAAGCGAATTTGATATATCAACATTAGAAGTTTTACAGCTAAAGAAATATAGTGGACTATAACGTGATTCCCACAGCACAGAGGAAGAGGGTGGTCTTCCTTTACCCCAGGATAAACAAGGGATCCAGATGTTTCTTTATGTGAACTGTGCAAGAAATATTTCTCAAGGTTTATGATAAATCCACAGTCTGTGTGTGTTTCTATAGTAACAGGAATGGAGTGCATGCAGACAGTCTTCAGTAGTGAACCAGCTATGCTGGTTCTTGAAAACCTGGCATTTTTACTGTTTGGCAATTTCTGCGGCAAAACATTATAAAAATGATACATGATGTTCAAAAATTACAGTCATTTTGTTTTAAAGCAAAGAATTGAAATTAAACTTAAGCATATACTCTTTGAGGTGTAACAAGAGAAAGCTATCAAATATAGTCATATACTGATTTATAACTGAATAATCACTAATGTTTGAAAACCAGATCCTGCATTTGACATCAATTCGATACATACACACATACTCCTCCAGAAAACTTCAACTACAACTCGCCCTTAATGACAGAATATGAGGATTTTTGGATGACAGCATCAAGGGAGATTTTCATTTTACTATTTTTTCCCCAAATCTACACCAAGAAGAAAATGTTAAGGGGAGTTAATTTTTTTTTTTAAATATGGTCCATTATTTTCAGTACTTAGGTTTGCAAGGGTGAAACCAGAGCCTCTATAAAGTAAAAACTTGAAAAAACATGCATAATCTATATAGAAAGAATGCTAAAATCCCCTAATGCCAGGGTTTTAAAAGAGACTCCATTCTTCTTGGTTGTGTGTTCTATTCATATTTTAAAATCTAATTATATGATCAGAGTGATCCTTTGACTATAGCCATAAATTCTGTATTACCCGTTTTGTCTTTCATAATTTAAAAATTGTTTGTTAGTAATGTAATAACAAAGGTGTATTGTTAAAAAAAACAGGTATGTTATTTTGTTATAATTATCTATTTTAAATCTGTAAATCATTCACCCTTTTTGGAAATAAGAGATAAATATTTTTTTTTTTTAATTTATTTATTTATTATTTATGGGTGTGTTGGGTCTTCTTTTCTGTGCGAGGGCTTTCTCTAGTTGCGGCAAGTGGGGGCCACTCTTCATCGCGGTGCGCGGGCCTCTCACTATCACGGCCTCTCTTGTTGCGGAGCACAGGCTCCAGACGCGCAGGCTTAGTAATTGTGGCTCACGGGCCTAGTTGCTCCGCGGCATATGGGATCTTCCCAGACCGGGGCACGAACCTGTGTCCCCTGCATTGGCAGGCAGATTCTCAACCACTGCGCCACCAGGGAAGCCCCCAAGAGATAAATATTTTTAAAGAGCCCAAACACACACCTTTAAAAATCAGCAAACGCAAACTGCTACTAAGTATCAACAAGATGCATATTACTCTAAAAATTAATATTCTTCTTTCAGAAGCCTTTCTACATTTTAACTTCACCACACACACAAAAAATCGGGGGTGGGGTTATGGAAAAAAGAAAATCAACCACTTGGTTCTAAGAACTTGACCATGCCTCTATAACATCAGAAAGGAAATGAACAACAATATTCACCTTTTACTAAAAGTAGCTAGAATTGATAGCATCTTATCTGGCTCTGTTATAGACAAAAAGCAATAACTGAATTTGGTACAGTGACTACACAACTCAACATCAATCTTTCAAACAAAACGTATCCTGCTTGAAAATTCTTTTTTTTTTAAATAAATGTATTTATTTATTTTTGGCTGCGTTGGGTCCTCACTGCTGTGCGCGGGCTTTCTCTAGTTGTGGCGAGCGGGGGGGCTACTCTTTGTTGCGGTGCGCGGGCTTCTCATTGCTGTGGCTTTTCTTGTTGTGGAGCACAGGCTCTTGGCACGCGGGCTTCAGTAGTTGTGGCTCGCGGGATCTAGAGCGCAGGCTCAGTAGTTGTGGCGCACGGGCTTAGTTGCTCTGCGGCATGTGGGATCTTCCCGGACCAGGGCTCGAACCCGTGTCCCCTGCATTGGCAGGCGGATTCTTAACCACTGCGCCACCAGGGAAGCCCTTTTGAATCATTTAAAGAGGTTTACTGCCACTCTGGTTGAGGCTACCTCTTTGAAAGTTTAATGGAAAAAAAAAAAAAAAAAAAAAAAAGTGCGGGGAATTCCCTGGCCATCCAGTGGTTAGGACTCCTCGCTTCCACTGCCAGGGGCCTGGGTTTGATCCCTGGTCAGGAACTAAGATCCCGCAAGCTGCAGGTGGGCCCCCACCCCCACCCCCTGCTCCCCGCCAAAAAAAGTTTAATGCTATTATTTAGGGAAAAACATTTTATTTTCTGAACTACATTTCAGCAATTACACTAATAAAACATCAATTCTCCAAATGATACAAAAGGCTCGCAGTACTGTAGTATGTTAAATAAATGTTCTATATTAGTAAACCTTATACGGGTATCTTGACTTAAAGGTACTTTCCGAGGTAGCCTTTTAAAAAGAACTCTAAGCTGCTGACTAATTTCTGGATTAAAGTGGAAAATATGCTTGCTTTAAAAAATAAAACAGTTCGAGAGAGAATATATTCTCTTTATATCGTCATGTGATTTTACTCATTTATCCACCAAGATACAAAGGGAATCATGTCATTTTTATACAACTACTGACAACATGCACCCAAATCAAAGTAGTTTTACTCCATCTATATCTAATAAACTCAAGATGTATCAACAGAAGATACCTTTCTAGAATAGGATTTGTTACATGACATTTATTCATTAAACAACTAAGCAAGGGCATAAGACTGGCCACTCTCTTCAATAAATGAAGAAATAAAATATGAATATGATGCTTAAATAAAAACAAAACAGAAATACTGGTGAGGTTTTCTCTTCTTGCTCCCTACTCAGGTACAGTATTTTTGTCCTACTTTCTTTTTTTTTTTTTTTAACATCTTTATTGGAGTATAATTGCTTTACAATGGTGTGTTAGTTTCTGCTTTATAACAAAGTGAATCAGTTATACATATACATATGTCCCCATATCTCTTCCCTCTTGCATCTCCCTCCCTCCCACCCTCCCTATCCCACCCCTCTAGGTGGTCACAAACCACCGAGCTGATCTCCCTGTGCTACGCGGCTGCTTCCCACTAGCTATCAATTTTACATTTGGTAGTGTATATATGTCCATACCACTCTCTCACTTTGTCCCAGCTTACCCTTCCCCCTCCCTGTGTCCTCAAGTCCATTCTCTAGTAGGTCTGCATCTTTATTCCTGTCTTGCCCCTAGATTCTTCATGACCTTTTTTTTTTTTTTAGATTCCATATATATGTGTTAGCATACAGTATTTGTTTTTCTCTTTCTGACTTACTTCATTCTGTATGACAGTCTCTAGGCCCATCCACCTCACTACAAATAACTCAGTTTCATTCCTTTTTATGGCTGAGTAATATTCCATTGTATATATGTGCCACATCTTCTTTATCCATTCATCTGTCGATGGACACTTCGGTTGCTTCCATGTCCTGGCTATTGTAAATAGAGCTGCAATGAACATTTTGGTACATGACTCTTTTTGAATTATGGTTTTCTCAGGGTATATGCCCAGTAGTGGGATTGCTGGGTCATATGGTAGTTCTATTTTTAGTTTTTTAAGGAACGTCCATACTGTTCTCCATAGTGGCTGTTGTCCTACTTTCTTAGAGACACAGTAGTATTCCTACAGAATGCCCTGTAATCTATTAATTTTACTCAATCTAAATAAGAATGCTGTCACAAAAAGCTACATATTGTATTATTCCATGTATATGAAATGTCCAGAACAGGCAAATCCATAGAGACAGAAAGCAGAGCAGTGGTTGCCAGGGGCTGCAAGGACGAAGGAGTGGAAGCTAACTGCTAGTGGGAATGGGATCTCTTTTTGGGTGATGAAAACGTTCTGGAATTAGTGTGGCTGGTTGCACAACCTTGTGAATATAATAAAAACCGCAGAACTGTACCCTTTAAAAAGGTGAACTGTATCTCAAAAAAAAAAAAAAAAAAAAAAAAAAGGAATGTCTAGAAGAAATCAAGAAAGTATCTGCCTATGTTTCTCAACAATAAAGTCTACAATACCTATACAAAGATTTACTGGTTTCAACACACATGTAAACTGTACTTAAAATAAAAAGCTCTACACTTATTAAGCTACAGCAATTAAAAGGTGAGGTACTGGCAAAGAGACAAACAATGAAACAGACTAAGATCCGAGACACAGACCCAAGTCAATACGGGAATTTGGCATGTAACAGAAGAATCACTGCAGATGAGTGAACAAAGGACAGAATATTTAAAGAATGGTACTGGGACAGCTGTTTATCCATATAGAAAAAAATTAGATCCTCACCATGTAATATACCAGCTCCAGGTGGATTAAAGACCAGATATAAAAAGTAAGACTTAAAAAATTTTTAAGGAAAAACAAAAACATAAAACGGAAGTAGATCATTATGAACTCAAGGTGGGGAAGGATTTCTTAAACAATACATAAACAGTACAAAACACACTGATGAATAAAATCAACAATATTTTTTTAAAAAACTGTACACCAAAAGATCACACAAACAAGTGAAAGGGCAATTCTCCAGACTGCAATGCATTAAAACAAAGCTGGGTTCTACCCTCCAACCTTCTGCCAACTTTCCTCAGTTCTTGCTATGTTCATTGGCTGTGCCTTATCATGTCTCATCTGAATTAGAGTAACAACTTCAAACTGTTCTTCCTGCTTTCAAAGTTGTCCACCTCCAATCTACCCTCTCTAGCATTGACAGTTCTTCAAAAGAAAACAACCGTTTCCCCCAACCCCGCCACCCCCAAATTTAATAACATCCCATGGCTCTCCATGCCTTAGGATAAACTCCTCAAAGCAAAAGGTCTCTGTTGATTTGGCCCCTGCCTACCTGTCCAGCCTCCCCTCCTCCTGCTTCTGCTTTCCCACTTTGCCTTCCACCATTCTATCATTTCCTCTCTCATCAACCACTTAGCTTTTGTACAGATGTGTTAAAATACTCCAAGAAGCTTTCCCAGACCACCCCTCACCCACCCTCTGAAGCCCCTGATAGCATCCTACCTATACTCTACCATAGCACTAACATATCACAGAGGACCATCCTGACCTAAATGAAGGGTGTGTGTGTGTGTAAGCGAACATGATCTCAAAACATCTGTGTAAGAAATAAGAATAAAATACTTGATTACATCCATTCTGGATACCAGCAGCTGTCTGTTAATTGCCCTCTGTAGGCTGAGACAATGTTGGGCGGAGGTTCATGCCAGCTCCTCCTTCCTTCCCATTCTGCTGCTACTACAATGGGAAGGAGACCAAACGTTACAGCCAGGTTGTCCCCACCCCAACCTATACAGGCTCCTCTAATAAAGCACATATTTATTGAGCACCTACTACCTGCCAGACATCGCACTAAGCACTAAAGTTGCAGAGATGAAAATTCAGACGTGGTTCCTGGAATTATACAGTTGCATTATTACCGGAGAGAGAAAAGCAATAAAGGGAACGTGCTGGAGATGAGGCTCAGTAATACGCATTTATTCATTTCATTATCGAGTGCCTGTATTATGTTTGGTCCTAAGTACTAGAGATAAAAGATGAGCAAGACAGAGTCCCTGCGGACAGAAGGGACAAGTGCCCTGGATGACAGAGGAAAACATCCAAGGTTGAGGAGCTGGGGGATGTGGGAAAGAGAGAGGATGCAGGGGACCTGAGACATTTCCAAGTATAGGAAACAAAAAGTCCTAACCTGTGGAAGGGAGGGGAACTCCTTTACAAAGACCTATATTAACCATCACCTAAAATGGTTAAGAACTTCCTTGGCTTCTTAGTTTCACATCTTCTAAATGATCTAGATTATATATTTCTTGATATGTTGCAAAACCAAATTACAAGAATTTGATGAAAGCACACTACATAATTCAGGGATATAAAAACAACTTACATGCCAGAGAATATGGCAAGACTGGAAGTTTACGATGAGGACATGGGACTGCTTCATCTCTGAAACCCGGCCGACTACAGTGGCTAGCACGTCATCAATAAACAGACTGATCACAAACAGAAAGGAGTACTGCAGTAAGGAGCCACAGGATTAGATTAACAATGTGAGTATTTTACTATGAGCTCATAATTGTTAAGTAACTAGTATTACTGAAATACCACAGGTGTTTGTTAGCAGCATGCATTTAGAACTGACCGTACAGATTTACTTTTTCCCTCCTGAAAAGATCATGAATAAAGCTGGAAAGTAGCTGCACAAAACCAAACAAGCAGCAGGTAATCAGGTCACTAAGAGGAAACAGAACAAAATGAAATTTCCCCCTATTATTTTTAAACTTTTTCAAAAGTTTAGTATGTAACCTTACTATATTTTATCAAGTAACCTTTTCATCAGAATTAGAGTAGAAGATATTTTATTAAGTGCTGGAAATTCAGAGTATAAACACATCACAAAAAAAGAGTCACTGGCTGACAAGAAATGTATTTACATAACCATATTTAATTCGAAGCTCACTACCATGAATCTAATAATTCTACAGGCATACATAAACTATTAACATAGGGACTTCCCTAGTGGTTCAGTGGTTAAGACTCCGCCTTCCAATGCAGGGGGCATGGGTTCGATCCCTGGTCAGAGAATTAAGGTCCCACATGCTGCAGGGTGTGGCCAAAAAAAAAAAAAACAACACATTTAAACTATTAACATATTAGGGTTCATATTTTCCAAAACAGTAGTTATATTATGAAATGAAGCTTTGTCTTTTGCTCAGTGTATAAAAACTGCAATCACTACTAATGGGATTAAGAGAAACTGTCACAACATTATCACTGTTGAGCATAACACATGATAAGAAGAATATAAAACTCTAATGAGTTTCTAATAAAATGACTTCCCTTTTTTGAATCATTTATAGCCTAATACAAAACCTGTACTAAACACAAAATCAGTTTATATTAGAATGCCAACCTGTATTTGAGGCAACTTTGAGTAACTTCAGCGTTCAGAGAATTGCCAAATGTGTTCAGATTTCTGAAGTTCATATTTATCTTTAATTTCCAAAGCAAAGGGTAGCGTGTCTTCTTTGATCATGGAAAAACCAACCAACCAACAAAACAAAACTACTTCACTTCTAGCGAAGGTACTGGGTACTTTTATGTTTTGCTCACTGCTGTAACCCTAATCCCCCAGTACCATAAGGGAATGAAAAAGGCTGTTAAATGAATATAGGAATGGCAGAAAAGACAAGTGGAAATTAGAACTGCTATGTTACTGAATGTTCATTTCCATCCAAGTAATGAAGACAGAAGAAAATGTGTTTTGGCTATCAAACTACAGTCAAAAGTACAGCCCCAAATCACAGCATTAGTCTATGTTGTAACAGGACTTCAACTCCATAATCTAAAATTACGCAGATAATTTTAGTGTGGACCTCATCAAATCTCTGTGTTATACTAATCTCTAAAATTACTAACATTTCCCAAGAGCCAGATATGAGTTACCAAATCAAATTTGGTTTTTAGTATCTGGACTTTACATAACCCACTGATCAAGAAGTGATCCAAAACTCAAATATATGACTGAGAATCAGACTAAGAAGGCAACACACTTATCAATGAGTTCGCACTCTGAAACAACGTTTTTCAACCCTGGCACTACTAGCACTTGTTGAGGAGGGCTGTCATGAGCATTCAAGATGTTTAGCAGCATCCTGGCCTCTACGCACTAGATGCCAGTAGTACCACCTGCCAGTAATAATAAAAGATGTCTCTAGACATTGCCAAATGTCCCCTGGAGGGCAAAATCGCCCTAGGGTTGAGAACTACTGCCCTAAAAGGATGGTCACCAAAATGGAAATGCTTACTATAGTCTGTTCTCTTTTGCTTTGCCTTTTGCTTCTCTGTAGATTCTATAATGAACATATAAAAATGTTAATATGTCTCTTCAAAAGGAAAAATACAACTCATTAATTATAAATCAAGAAAATGCTCATATTTATTCGGCTTCTATTCTATTTTTCAATGACTAATACACACAGATGTTTTCCTGAATATGCCATATTTCTGAGTATTCAAAAGGTTAAACAAAAAAACCTGCAACAACTCAGAATAGATCCAGATTTTAATCTGTATAAGAATCTCTCTAAAATTTCAAACAAAAAATACTTTAAACATGCTTCAAGTAAAATAATATGATTTACTGAGGACTGACAATGTGATGTTCCAAGTGCTTTACAAGTATTATCTCATTTAATCTTCAGAAAACTCCTGCAGGATGGATACTAGTATCTCCATTTTACAGATGAGGAAACTGAAAGACAGACAGGTTAGGTGGCCGGTCCAAGGTCACACATAAAGTAAGGGGTAGAGCCAGGAGTCAAATCCAGGCAGTCTTGCTTCATGACCTGCACCCTTTACCACATGCTACACTGTCACTGACCACTGAACCACTTTTCTGTCATGTCTGTATTAATTCAGAAAGGCAACCATTACTGCTTCAAAAAACATCCCTACTATTAACAAAGCCAGCATCTTCAACCTGTATAGAGGCTGTGATAGACAGAATAATGACCCCCCACCAAATACCCACATCCTAATCCCTAGAACCCGTGAACATGTTACCTGATGTGGCAAAAGGGACTTTGCAGATGTGATTAAGTCAAGGATCTTACAATGGAGAGATTATCCTGGATTATCCAGGTGGGCCCAGTATAATCACTAGGATACTTACAAGAGAAAAAGGGATGGAGAAGAGTCAGAGAGAGAGATCTGAAGATGCTCTGCACTGGCTTTGAATATAAGAGAAAGGGGACCGTAAGCCAGGGAACGCAGGCACCTACAGAAGGTGGAAAAGACAGGGAACAGATTCTCCTCGAGAACCTCCAGAAGGAATGCAGCCCTGCTCATACTTAGATCTTAGCCCAGAGAGACCCATGTTGGCCTTATAACATCCAGAACTATAAGATAATAAATTTGTATTGTTTTAAATTTTGCTGTGTTTAAGCCATTAAGTTTGACATCATTTGTTAGAGAGGCAAAAGGAAACTAATACAGAGTCTTCTCTGACAGCATTTCTAAACACTCCCTTGTTTTCATTAGTTCTAGTAACATCCCTATAGAACCTAGGACAGGAAAGAGAATTCCCTTAGATTCCTTAACCTAAGATGTGGGGAACGTGAAACAGAAAGAGCACTTTTAAAGGTCTTACCCCATGACAACATGAATAGTCCTATCTAGGGCTACAAATATGCTAATGTGGCCTACAACATGTCCCTGGACAGCCAGGAAAGCCATCAGCCTGCAATTGCTCAGAGGACGCTGCTGTCACCTTTTACGCTGCAGAAGAGAAGGACGCGATTTCTTCCTGTTTTGTTGGCAGTCACTCCTGCTTTCTGTGCTCTGGAGTTAACTTTCATTCTAGTTGGAGATGTGATACAAACAGTGATGTGGCAGCAAAGCCACCACCATGCATGACACAATAACGTCATGGGTCCTTTTGTCACTCAAATACTTACTGTATCTTTCCATTTCTGACAGCTAAAATCTCTGGGCCACACTGGATTCTGTGGCTGATTTTCACAAAAATACATGGTGCGTGTGGAGAAAACTCGCAGTAGTAAAGACAGCACTATGGTTAAGAACCATTTTTTTAAAGTCTGTTAATTTAAACATATAATAGCCACAGTTAATAAAGAAAAGCCCCTTGCAGCCATCCCAAAGAACGCTACTGAGCCAACAATTTTTATAATGAATAACCTCTAACTGGAAGTTTATTTTGTAAAGGTGAATAATGTATAAGTTCCCTAAATAAAAAGACTGATTCATATCTCAAAACATTAACTATTTAAGACTATGTATAGGAATAGATGAGTAAAAATAAAACCCTTTCCACACTTATCATGTTGGCATTTAAAGATGAGAAATTAAATGACCTAATTTACTGCATGAGAACATTTGATCTCTGACTACTCACAGATAACTCAAACCACTATCAGTTAAATACCGCTTTTATCAGGTAAAGTGCCTATGTCTGCTACACAGTGATGTCCATTCATAGATGATAAGTCAAAACAACACACTGGAAAACTAGGATTTGGCAGTTCTCTCTGTTCTGACCAACGGCATACAAATAAATGACTTCGAGTAAATCCCTTAATCTCTAAAAGGTTATGAAATGAGGCTGAATACTCAAAAACTGACGATGGAAATATTTTCTCACTTGTTTTTCCATTTTGTCAACTCTATGATTTTTTTTTTTTTAAAGAATTTTTTTTTTTTAAGGCATTGTTTACTTTGTTTATTTATTTATTTTTGGCTGTGTTGGGTCTTCGTTTCTCTGCGAGGGCTTTCTCTAGTTGTGGCAAGCGGGGGCCACTCTTCATCGCGGTGCGCGGGCCTCTCACCATCGCGGCCCCTTCCCATTGCGGGGCACAGGCTCCAGACGCGCAGGCTCAGTAATTGTGGCTCACGGGCCTAGTTGCTCCGTGGCATGTGGGATCTTCCCAGACCAGGGCTCGAACCCGTGTGCCCTGCATTGGCAGGCAGATTCTCAACCACTGCGCCACCAGGGAAGCCCTATGATTTTTTTTAATAAATTTATTTATTTATTTTTGGCTGCGTTGGCTCTTCGTTGCTGCGTGCGGGCTTTCTCTAGTTGTGGCAAGTGGGGGCTACTCTTCGTTGCGGTGCGCGGGCTTCTCATTGCGGTGGCTTCTCTTGTTGCAGAACACGGGCTCTAGTCATGTGGGCTTTGGTAGTTGTGGCACGTGGGCTCAGCAGTTGTGGCTCGCGGGATCTAGAGCGCAGGCTCAGTAGTTGTGGCGCACGGGCTTAGTTGCTCTGCGGCATGTGGGATCTTCCCGGACCAGGGCTCGAACCCGTGTCCCCTGCCTTGGCAGGCGGATTCTTAACCACTGCGCCATCAGGGAGGCCCCAACTCTATGATGTTTTACGTGGAGAGGATTTATTTAGTACATATGTGCATGCCTGGACAAAAGTTTGTCTGTTTAAAGTAAGAGTTCCCACAGAAATGTTTCTATACAGACTCATTCTAAACTAATCGCCGTAAATTACGCATATCAACACCACCAAAATAATCAAAAGCCGGGCCTCACCTTGCCTATTCCGAGACTCTAAGTGGTTTGTTATTCCAGATATATATCTAATTCCTCACAAAGTCCTTTTTTTGTTTTGTTTGTGACACGGTTCATTACTGAACACCAACTATGTACCAGGCCCTATTCTAGATCCTGGGAAATCAAAGGAAATATGATTCTGATCTCATAGAGCTTAAATAAACATGAAAATTTCAGAAAATGATAAACTACTATAAAACAGGGTAATAGGACACAGTGACTGGGGGTCTGGATTGTTATAAAAAGGACTAATGGAATCCAAACCAGGAACTAATCATATAGAAAGATTAGAGGAAGACACGTGAAGAGGTGATCATCAGACATATCTTTTATTTCCTTTCAAGTTCTCTTTGTTTCAGAGGCTTCTGAGGTTATAGTAAAAAGATTTAAATGATAGTCAAGTATTCCAAGTACTATAAAAAGTTTAAGATTTCCATATTATTTAACCATAACTACTCTAAAATACTACTGAAATGAAATCATTTTGTTGGTCAGCAGTACATAGTCTGTTAATAACTGCATTGATTAAAAGAGTTTTTAAAAATACTTTTATATTTTAAAATTTTTAAAAATTTTTTAATTTTAAAAATATTTAAAATTTGTATATTTTAAAATAATAATCAAATAACTATTACTAAGTTGTTTCCTGTGAATGGATTTATTCATTATCTAAGAGAGTAAGCATTTGGAAAAATGAGATTTTAAAGTCCCAACCCCAAAAAAACACACAAAAAAAGTAATCACGAGAGCAAAGAATGTGAAAATGTCCACTTCGACTTAAATTCTTTTCCTTCACTAAGAATATCTAAATCTGTGCTAATCACACGTGGTTACTGAATTGTAAACAAATTAAAATTAAATAAAATTAAAAATTCAGTTCTCAAGTACACTAGCCACATTTCAAGTGTTCAAAATCCACACATGTGGCTTCCCTGGTGGCTCAGTGGTTGGGAGTCCGCCTGCCAGTGCAGGGGACACGGGTTCGATCCCTGGTCCGGGAAGATCCCACATGCCACGGAGCGGCTGAGCCCGTGAGCCACAACTGCTGAACCCGTACGCCTGGAGCCTGTGCACTGCAGCAAGAGAGGCCACCACAATGAGAAGCTCGCATGCAGCAACAAAGACCCAACAACAGCCAAAAATAAATAAATTAAAATAAATAAATTAAAAAAAAAAAAAAGAAAGAAAAAATATCCACACATGGTGGGTGGCTACCATACAGGACAGCAGAGACACAGGGTATTTCCATCACTGCAGAAAATTCTATTGGTCAGTGCTGATGTAAATCATTTCTCAAATTTGACCCAAACAAAAACATCCTAAAAAAGCTTACAAAAATCAGGTTAATTATAAATTTTTTAAAGAAATTGGTGAATAGTACCGTATAACTAGACAGAAATCACATATGAGGAAATTTAGCAGACACACGTACGCAAGAATAAAATAAGAGTAAGATAAATCGGGGACAAGGAAAAATGTGCTCTGACATTGGTGTTGCAGTCATGAGTCTTGAGTTTTAGCTGTGAGTCTACCTCTCTGAAGAGATACGACATATTTGGGCTTCTGTTTATAGCCCATAATAGAGGTTAAATCAGGTGATCCGATCACCTGAAATGACCCCAAACAATGGGAAAATGAGCTGTGATTCCTCCTAGTCACCAATACATAAATGTAGGGGTTGGATTTGCATTCTGACAAGAACATATGTGATTTTAAAAATTAACTTTAATGTCTTACCTACCCTATTAACATTATTTAAAGATGTTCGTTATTTGCAATAGCAAACAATTATATGAAACTCACAACCAACACCTATTTACATAAATAAGATTTTAGGGGGTAAAGCATGACCACCATATTTCTTTCTACAAAATTCTCTAAGTGGGGCTTCCCTGGTGGCGCAGTGGTTGAGAATCTGCCTGCCAATGCAGGGGACACGGGTTCGAGCCCTGGTCTGGGAGGATCCCACATGCCGCGGAGCAACTGGGCCCGTGAGCCACAATTGCTGAGCCTGCGCGTCTGGAGCCTGTGCTCCGCAGCGAGAGAGGCCGCGATGGTGAGAGGCCCGCGCACCGCGATGAAGAGTGGCCCCCGCTCGCCGCAGCTGGGGAAAGCCCTCACACAGAAACGAAGACCCAACACAGCCTAAATAAATAAATAAATAAATAAATAAATAAATAAATAAATAAATAATTCTCTAAGTAATCAAGGTGTATTAGAGAAGTAGCACCTTTTCTTATCATTTTTATTTTTAATTTTCCTTAGTTTATACCACTAGTAATAGAGTAATACTATTTTTAAAACATAACGGTACTACTCCATAATCTGTTTAACTCTAGTACCATCACCCCAAATATATTCTGAAATTTTCACTTAATAATTTTCCACTAAAATTGTGTTAAGAGAAAGATGATGGTCAAGGACATGAAAATATCCTGTGTAAGGGAGTGACCTATGTGAAATGAAACACAATTAAATACCAAAAAACCCCCTGTCACTAAATACAGTCACACAATTTTCACTTGACTATGATTCTATTGTTACACAACATTTTAGGTTGCTTTGTAGTTCTTTTTTTTCCTGACTAAACCACATTACTTATTGAACTGCCTTGTACCAATACAAAACTTACTAATAAAACACACAATTTCCCTTATCTATTTGGTTTAACCTCGAAGTCTTCACTTTGTTCTTGACCACACCTGGCAACAACAGACATGGTATTATGACTGGAAGAAAATTCACATTAAATTATTTTCCAGTCCCTTACATCAAGGGACTGGCTCACAGTGAAATTTATGACAAACTAAGTAACTTATATCAGTCATCTTGTTCCATTCACTATGAAATCTAGTAAACTAACAAGTTCATCCACATATTTTCCTTCCTCTTTCCCTAACAAATTTTTAAATTACAGAAAACAGGTGTGAGATTGTTCAAATTTTACTTTCTTTTACCATATCAAGGCAAGGTATCACAGAAATGATAATGTAGTTTTTAAAGTACTAAGCAATTAATTTATCATAATATCTAAAATGATAATTTACTAAGTTTATTTTTCCTATAAAGGCCAGGGGTTTTTCTTCTCTTTTCTTTTTTTTTTTTTTTGGTTCATCAGGTTTATCACTTTAGTATTTTAGGTTCAATTATATTCAACATTTCATTTTTAAAATAAACAATAAAAGAACATAAGGAACTTCATACCATATATTCAAATTTTACATTATCACCTATTTGCTTAATCAGAACATGAAGCGTTGGTGAAGCTATAAGCCATCATGCTTTTGTAATAACAACAGTGGAAGTAAATTTGGACTGGAAAGTTAACTTCATGTTCCTACTTGTAACAGCATGAATTCTCTTTACCAACTGAGAAACACCCATATAACCCATGCAGAGATTCTGCTCAAGCACTAACTAACATTCAGCTTTTAACTTCTATAAAAGTGAGTTTAGGCCAACTGAGCTCACATCTTCATCGATGAAACATTCGACTAAAGACTAGCTCATTTTGCATATGCTATTATTCTTATATTTTTAAAAAGTCATTTATTATCGGCTACATGCCTGGTCCAGTTCTAGGCACACTCTAGCACTTCTAGTTTAGATCCCTATAATTGCAAAAAGTAGTCATTTTCATCTCCACTTCAGAGATAAGAACACCGAGCCCCAGTGGTAGAGGTACGGCGGGAATAAGAACTCGGGTCTCCCTGACACTTGCCCTACACTCCACTGCCCATTGAGTTTAAAAAAAAAAAAAAAAAAAGTTTTGTTAAATGGCTTAAAGCAAACAGAACAACTTTCAGGGTGAAGGTCAGTTAGAGCAAAGCAAACCTCTCAATAAAAAGAAAGCCATACATTTTATACAATAAGTTTGCTATAGTTAACTATATAGGTATAGCATACTTTCCATAGACATTTCCTAAAATAAGGTGTTTCTGAATAAAATTTGAATGAAAAGAAAGGTATTTTAAACCACATACAATGCTTTCTCAATAAAGGCATCATGACTGAACGGAAAGATGATTTTATAATTCAAAAACTCTACCACATACTTTGTTTTATAAGCTTAAACTTTATGTCATGTTTTCTTAACACAGGAATATGAGCATCTTGTTTTCATAGATGACTTTTAAAATCTCACTCCATAAATTGATATAAAGTATATATCATCAATTACAACGCAATAAGGCTGGAAATAAAATTTTTCAAAATAAGTGATAGGAATTATAAAGAAAAAATGTATCACACAAGCTGCTGCGTTCTTGTATACCTATACTACACTTTAAAAACCACAAATAAATGCAGTTTTTAAAAACAAAGCCTTTCTGATATTACTAGGAGTTTAAATTGGTTCAAACCTTGCTGGAAATGTTCTAAAATCGACTATGGTGATGGTGCACAGTTCTATGAATATACTAAAAACCACTGCATTGTACATTTTAAATGGGTAACTTGTAATGGTATGTGAATTATTCCTCAACGGAACTGTTATTAAAAAAAAAACCTTTCTGGAGAAAATAATGGAAATATGTGTCAAAAACTTTTGTAATGTTCAGACCTGTTAAGTAATTCTACTCTTAGGAATTTATTGTAATCAGATCATCACAGTCATACAATTTTTTAAATATGTAAGAATGTTCATCAAATTTTATCTAAAAATTGCAAACTGCCTAAAATGCTATCAACAGAATAATGGTAAATAGATATGGCACAACCATACAATGAAATTATATATCAGTTTAAAAAATCACATTCTCAAAAAAATTTATTTCACAATAAAGCAGGTTATAAAATAATATTATACACTATTCCAATTTGTAAAAAAAAAAAAAAAATACAGGTATGCATAAGAAAAACACTGGAAAGATACAGAACGAAATGTTAATTGTAGTTGTTTCCAGTTGGTAGGATTTCAGGTGATTTTAATCTTCTTTATATCTCACTGGTTTTCAATTTCTCTACAATAAACAACCCTTTCATAACTTAAACATAATAAATGTTATTTTAAAACTACCAGCCACTTTGGAAAGTACAAATTTTCCATTAAAAATTAAAAACTAATAGGGCTGGGGGTAGTGGTGGTGGTGGGATGAACTGGGAGATTGGGAATGACATGTATACACTAATATGTATGAAATAGATAACTAGTAAGAACCTGCTGTATAAAAATAAATTAAATTTTAAAAAAAGATTCTATAAAAAAAAAAACCTAATAGGGCTATCAGCATTTCTTAGGGGTACTGTGTGTGGATCTATATGCATATGGATGTAATACCTTAATTAAGACCTTAACCTCAACACCCTAATTCTATGACACAATACAATAAATTCTAATGATCAAGGCTAAATTGTACAGGTGATAACAAAACAGAAAGCATGAGATGACCAAAAGTATATTAACCTTACTTCATATACAAAGCCAAATTACCTACTTTAGGTTTAAAAAACTATTACATCAAATTATGTGTGTTTCCACATCTAGGAAAACTCAACATATACAGTCATTTCAAGATTTAAAATAATTATTTCTCATCCTTGCAGGAGGAAAAAATAGCAAGGGATGTATTTAACCTTCACCCAGAATAAAAAAGAACAACATTCTATTGGAATTTTAGGTGAAGCATAGCATTAAGTTTCTCACCACAATCAAATATGAAATACCATACTGCAATGTATTTGGATCCGGCAGAGATCAAGAAAAACACAGACAGCTTAAAGTAACAAAATTATAATAGCCAAATAAAGGCTTTAATTTATGTATGCAGATGTGTTATAAAAATGTCCTTCTTAAAGTCCACGTTGCAGAGTTTTATGCAAATAGTCTGTATTCATCAGGTAGTCAGAGGGGAAAAAAAATTCAACTTTGGGACTTCCCTGGTGGCGTGGTGGTTAAGAATCCGCCTGCCAATGCAGGGGACACGGGTTCGAGCCCTGGTCCGGGAAGATCCCACATGCCGCGGAGCAACTAAGCCCGTGCGTCACAACTACTGAGCCTGCGCTCTAGAGCCTGCGAGCCACAACTACTGAGGCCGTGCACCACAACTACTGAAGCCCGCGCGCCTAGAGCCCATGCTCCGCAACAAGAGAAGCCACCGCAATGAGAAGCCCGTGCACCGCAACGAAGAGTAGTCCCCGCTCGCCACAACTAGAGAAAGCCCGCGCGCAGCAACAAAGTCCCAACGCAGCCAAAAATGAACAAATAAATAATAAATTTTTAAAAAATACTCAAAAAAATTCAACTTTTTTCTGCTATCACAATCCTCCAAAGTCAACATTTAACCTTTCCATACATATAAGAAAATATTTCTAGAAAGTGAGGGAAGCACATTAAAGTAGGTTTCTCCAGTTAAAAAAGAAATCTGGGGCTTCCCTGGTGGCGCAGTGGTTGAGAGTCTGCCTGCCGATGCAGGGGACACGGGTTCGAGCCCTGGTCTGGGAGGATCCCACATACCGCAGAGCAACTGGGCCCGTGAGCCACAATTACTGAGCCTGCCCGTCTGGAGCCTGTGCTCCGCAACAAGAGAGGCCGCGATAGTGAGAGGCCCGCGCACTGCGATGAAGAGTGGCCCCCGCTTGCCACAACTAGAGAAGGCCCTTGCACAGAAACGAAGACCCAACACAGCCATAAATTAATTAATTAATTAATTTAAAAAAAAAAAAAAAAAGAAATCTGGTTCACCTAGCCAAGATGCAGACAAGGTAAGAATCAAGAGGCACCAAGGATGGAAGAGTCAACATAGACTGCCACTGTTCAGGTTAATACTTTTTCTAATGGTTACATTAATGTGAAAGCAAGAGAGTCAAACTAGTTTTTGTAAATAAGATACTTAAGTTAGGATATCACTGATACAGGTAAATCTGACATTTCCTAGGCAAAAGCCATTGTTCGAGTCTGCACATAAATCTAAAACCAGTAGTCACTGAATCCTACCAAAAACTGCATCAGAGATGAACTCTGAAGAAACAGCTTTATGCAACATGGCATGATTCTTGTAGGATTCAGCATTATTTTTTGTTTCACATTCATTAGTGAAGCACCAAGATTTCAAATGACTAAACGACTACACTAAATGTTAGGAAACTTCTTTTTTTAATTGTCTAGATAACCCTTTTGATAACAACAAATAAAAACTGGCGATTCAGTTTTTACCTGTGCTGACTCCTCATGGTTATTAATTTTTCAGCTTTCTTTTCAGCACACTGTTATCCCTCAAGTCCAACTACCAACCAAGACAATACCACTTAAACCAATGAGACTGTCTCTGCAGCTTTTCTTACAGGGCGTATTACCTGGGTAGTGACTACATGATGTTCGTTTTCTAATTATTTGTTTATACTGTACATTTAGGTTTTATGCTTTTATCTTTATATGTCATGTTTTACAAAAGTCTTTAAAATGCACTTTAAAAGTCTTTGCTTGTTTGTTTTTTATGTACAGCTTTAAGACTCCACAGCTGGGCTTCCCTGGTGGCGCAGTGGTTAAGAATCCGCCTGCCAATGCAGGGGACACGGGTTCAAGCCCTGGTCCGGGAAGATCCCACATGCCGCGGAGCAACTAAGCCCGTGTGCCACAACTACTGAGCCTGCGCGCTGCCGCTACTGAAGCCCACATGCCTAGAGGCTGTGCTCCGCAACAAGAGAAGCCACCGCAATGAGAAGCCCGCACAGTGCTGCGAAGAGTAGCCCCCACTCACCACAACCAGAGAAAGCCCGCGCACAGCAATGAAGACCCAACTCAGTCAAAAATAAATAAATTAATTTTAAAAAAAAGATTGCAAAAAAAAAAAAAAGACTCCACAGCTGAGAGATGTGAGTAACACAAGACTCACTAAACACAATACCATCTTGGCTACAGCCAAAATGCCAGTAGGCAAGCCTCCACATGAGACTTCCTAATCTTTTGAATCTCAAATCAATTTGATAAATGAAATTTTATTTTACCCACAAAATCCCAGGAAGCCACACATTTCTTAAATTTAAAATACCTACGTATTTAAATTGAGTTAAATAATTCTTGTGCTTTCCAACTTCACACACACAGAAGTTATTGTGCTGGAATTCTATCAAACATCTCAGAAGACATCACGTAAAACAAAGTATTATTAGATAATATTCATATATGTATATGGTTAAAATGGAAACTATATGAATATAAATTTTTAAAATTTTCCTATTCACTCTCTCCTCAATATAGTTCTAAATCTAGATGAAAGAGGGAACATAGTAGAAAAAAGAGTTCTCATTGTAGATCAGTCAATGATAACACAGATTCACACCTAAAATTTAAGAATAAGCCAAGAATCAAAGAGCTTTTCAAATGCAAAATTTTGTCAATAAGCAGATGTACTTTAGAAGTAGCAAAACACATCCATCTAGCAAAAACTGAACATTCTCTAAATCACAAAATTTTAAATATGCCTTTTTCCTTCTTTTCATGCCACCCTGTACTAGCACAACATAATACAGAAGTGTTTAAAAGTACTTATTAAGTATTTAGTAAGGTCAACAATAAAAACAAAACGAAAAACCTCTGAGTATTTAAAAAATGTGTTAGGTAGTCGTAGTATAATCAGTTTCTTAAATTTATCTTTATTTATATTTATTAAAAGATTAGCCTGCAGAAATAAAGTTCACCATTCATTTAAAAACTCAAATGCTGGACATGTTGTTTACTAACACATGAATAAATCATCTTAGTTGCTCTTTCAAAAAATAATAGACTCCTTTTTTTTTTTTTAATTAAAACTAAAAACAGCAATGCACCAAAATAGATTTTATGGATAGATAACAAATTCTAAGCCTTTTTAAAGCTTTAATGATTTTAATTTTTTTAAGTGTCTAAAACAGACTTTTTGTTTCAAAAGAATTCAATGAATAAGTATCCACGGTTACGAATTTTCTTCTTGATAGTAAAAAATAATTAAAAATAATCAGTGATGCCTAAGATTTTTTTAAAACTTGTTTTCAATTAGGTATTCTTTCCAAGTTCTTTTCCAGGACCGTGATAGACCTCTTATTTTTTAATTTCATTGATAATTTTATTAGAACAGGAAAAATTCTGCCAAAACCACTTCATTACCCAAAATACAAACTTCAAGATACCTGGACAAGACTCACTTATGCATGTAAAATTATTTTGTATAAATGTTATATGTACAACATGGTGAACAAAATATGGAAAAAGAGAAGCAAGAGCCTTTACCTCACTGCAACTTAATCCCCTTGTGCTCATTATACTAACCATGCCTAACCTTGAGTATTCCCCCTCACCTTGAGCTTTCACAGAATGCACAAATACTTCCACAATAATGAAGTAATGTGATGTGGTACAAAGAGTCAAGTGACAGGTTTTTCACCAAAGCCTTGGACTTAACTTCTCTGGTCTCAGTGATTTCTCTTGTAAAATAAAGTAGTTGGACTATATCTCTTCTATTTAAATAGGCTGTTAGGGACCTAATTCAGGACCTGCTATATTACTTGTAATAGCAAATACTTGTTAACAACTTAATGTTAATATTAATCAATATTTCAAACAATGGAATACTATATGACCCTTAAAAAAAAGAAAGCGGTAGTTCCATATGTGCTTGTTTGAAAGGATGTCCCAGGGAGCCTACTAAAACAAAAAAAGCAAAATGCAAACAGCGTGATAGACTTTGTATGTGTTTTAAGATAGATGTACGTACATATGTACAGAAATTTTCTAGGAGGACACCCAAGAAACTTCAAAATGGCTGTTAGTGGAGAACAGAGTGTTAACTTTTTTTAAAACCTCTTATAGTCTTAATATTTCAAAAAAATTTAAATAATGAATGTGTGTTATTTTTATGAATCTTTACAAGAAAATAAAAGTAAAGGTCTGCTGATCAGGTTTTAGAATTAGAAAAGACCTGGGTTCGTATACTGGCTTTGCTGTTTACCATCTGTGTGTTATTAAGGTGTTTAACCTCAATCTCTCCATCTGTAAAAAAGGAGTTAACAGTACTAACCCTCCCACAACTGTTGGGAGGATGAAAGGAAATCATCCATATAAGACATTTAGCACAGCACACTGTTAGAGGACAACAGCTATTGTAGCCATTACTAGGCTTATTATAAATATTATTATAAATTCCAGAAATGGAGTGTCTTTTAGAATCAGACAACTGACTAAAGACTTGGACAATTCATTCAAGGATGACCAATCTCAAAGGCAACCAATTCCCTTTACCCCAAACTCATTCAATCTGATCAGTATAAGAAAGGGCATATCTATTAACTTAAAGTTAAAAAAAAAAAAAAAGCTATCACAGGTAGCAGGTGAGCTGATGAGGGACATGGTAATCAGAGCACAGTCTGGGTTTTAATTAAGTATCAACTAACTAGAGTAGCCTTCTTCATTACATGTGGATACCTAGCCAGGAGCCAGAATACTCATGACAGCTGGGCAGGGGACCTTTATCTCTACAAAATGCTGAATATCTAGGAATAAACTTTTTTTTTTTAAAGTAATTCAAGTTTCCAAGAGTCTTTTCTTATTTTAATATACAACAATTTCTCATTTTCCTAAAAATTTATGGCACTGATGGTTCATTCATAAATTAATTACAAATAACATGTCAATCAAGTGAGAGATATAAAAATGAAATCTCCATAAAAATAAATTCCAAAAAAGCATACTGAATGGATTTTTTGAGTGGAACTTTTTCTCATAAGATTTTTAAAAATTCAGGCTGAATATTATCAAATCAAAATAAATTGTAAATCTGACCTCTATACTAAAAGTGCTCTCCCAAAGTAACACTCTGACAATACTCAATTTAATTTTTCCAACAGACCAAGAACACATCCTAAAATTCTATACAACAACTTGGAAGGATGAGGCGTTAGGACAGATTAAACCAATATGTAGCACAACTGGTTTGAGTCCATCATATTACAATTTTAACAGGCCTTCCTGGTATTAGAGAACAGTTTCAATACCAATATGACGGATTAAAGTTTGGATTCTCCCAACTACAATGATAAAACAAAAACAGAAGGTCACACACATTTAATCCTTTTCAATATGAAAATAAAATAGGCTCCACTTAGTTCAGCTACTGTAAGTTTGTTAGTATTTAAAGCTTTAGAATAGTAACTACTTCAAATCACATAAGCAGATACACTTGAATACATTTGAGAGTTACTGTAGCTTTCCTGAGAGTGACCTGAAGTTCCCACCAAAAAATCCTGGCACCTGAATGACGCTCTGAGCTCTGCATGCCTGCTTCATAGATCATTGCACTGTGCTGAACTGACATTTGGAGATTGTACTGGGCAATTGTATGAAAGCAAAGAGAAAGGATGGAAGAGAGTTTATTTTAAAAAAGAAAACACTTCTTAACACACCCATCACCTATAAGCAAGAGCCATCAGAAGCACCATTTTAAAATACACACATTTCTAATTTTCCAACACGCAAACTACAGCGAGCAGATAATGTACCACAGCAGACCTTCCTACCCCTCCTCTCCCCTCACACAGTGCTTTGCCGAGAGCACAAGCCCAAGTAAAATAACCGAGGCAATTTCCTTGTTTACTTAAAGAATTGCAGAAAACATGTTGACTGCTTCTGAGGCTTCTGAAACAAATGAATTTTCAATATTTAAAAGACTTTTCATGATCATGTTTGAAATAAGAGTAGTAAGGACTCCTTCAGCTAGTAAAAAATATAGTTTTAACTTTATTAAAGGGGTTAAATTTTACACCGCAGTTCATTAGCATGCCTTGTTCGCAACCAGAAGGAAAAGGGGAAGGGGGGGCAGCAAAACACACAAGATGGAAAACATTACTACCTCCTTTGGTGGTTATGAATAATTTTAAATGACCCCAAGATGTATGGGAAGAGTTCACGAATAGAAAGAAAGGGGGTTAACAATCTGAACTGGCCCCTTCTAGATTCATACTGATGTCGGAGAGAAGAAGGAATTTATTTACACTGCAGTGCCTGGCAGCAAACATGGCGGCCCCTGCCCCCTTTAAATCGGAATAGTCTTCACTCCCTCACCAGAACCATCAAATTATGGCCATGTCTCTCTCTGTCTTGCTACCATTACACGAACACACCTCTTCCTCCCTCAAAGCACCTCAAAGCAGTAAAACCCACACCTCCCCATTTCACAACACCATAACCACTAGCTTCTCCATTATCTAGCCTTGAAAGAAAAGGCACAGAATACACACAAATATAGGAACAAAAGGCTTTCCCTTCCTAACACTTTAACAACCCCCTTCCCCTTCTTTTCCTCCCACTCTGTGACGCTTGGTCCATAGTTCTCATCCTTCTCAACATTCAGTTAATTTCCTTCCCGAGCCCAATCCTGGGTCTCCCAGTTCCTGAGTCTATTTCCTATCTTCCTATTGCATCCTGTCTCAAGCATTTCTCATCCCTTTTTCCTAATCCACCTTTTCCTCCACTTCCATTCCCTCGTGTCTCCCTTGAGGCCCCATCTCTCCACCTAATTCTTTCTCCTTCCCCCAGACTCTCCTAGTTCGCATACTCCACCCCCAAACCTGCCTACTTCTCTGTCCGTCCAGGTCTCTTATCTCCAAACCTAACTCTTCTCCTCTCCCCCTGCCCCTCCCCCGTTCCATCTTTATCCCCGCCCCCATCCCACCTCTACTCCCAATTCCCAGTTTAGCGCCACTCCATCCCTCATCCCAATCCTACCTCTCCTGCCCCACCTCCCGATCCCCTCCACACCCCCCGCCTTGCTCCATCCTTCTAGACTCCCCTCGAACCCTTTCAGGCCACCCGCTAGTCCTCCCATCCCTGCTAAGGTCTCTCTCCCTACCCGGGTCCCATCCCTAGGTCGCCCCCTCCTCGCCGTCCCCACCTCAGCGCTTCCTTCCAGCGCGCGCGCACACAAACACACACACACACGCATTCACTTTACCTTCACTTTGTTCCATTCTAACCCCCCGGCCGTGTCAGTACGATCACAGGAGACACACGGAGGCCCGGAGTAGGGCTGGGGTGCAGGCAGCCGCCGGGGCCGCGGGGGGAGGAGGCGGAACCAAGCTAGGCCGCATGAAATCCCCGGGCTAGATTTCCCTCGCGCCGGACGCCTCTGCCATGGCGGCCGGCACCGAGGAGGGCCACGGCCAGGCCGGGCCGGGCGCGCAGCAAGAGGAGGAAGACTGCGGGCGGTGGGGTGGGCAGCGGAGCCGGAGGGATGGGGGTCGCCGCGCAGCTGCAGCTGCCAGAGACCAGCCCGTGGCTGGCGGCCGGGCCGGGGCAGCAGGGTCGTCGGGGCTCGACTCGACCTCGCACGCCTCTCCGCGGCGACCAGTGGACAGTCCCCCTCCGCCTCCGCCTCCGTCTTGGTCGCCGCCGCCGCCCGCTCCCGCCGCCACAGGCACCGCCACCACCGCCGCCACCGCCGCCGCCGCGCACAAAGCCCCCCCCACCCCGACTCTCGGGACGCCGCCGCCGCCAAATCCTCAGCCGCTCATTGGCCGCTGGCCGCGGCGCCTGCCGGGAAATGCAGTCCGGGGCTCAGGGCGCAGTGGGCTAAAGGAGGAAGAGGCCAGTCGGCGGGCGGAAAGGAGGGGCTGGGGGAGACCCCGAAACGCCAGCGGCCCGGCGGGGTCTCGACGAGAAGTGAGACCGCAGGCGATAAAGGCAGAGAGACGGAAAGGCGCGACGCGGAGGAGAGTGAAAAACAAAACAAAACTAGAAGGCAGGATAGAGGTTGGGCCTGGGAGGCGAAAGTGTGCTCGTGCGTGTTCTTTGATGCTTCTAACAGCACATGTCAATCACCAGATGGGACTCCTCGGGGTGACACTGGATGCCCTCCCTAGACCTTAGAAATCCCCTACAAACGGGCGCCCGGTTAAGATGAGCGGGAAAGGGGACAGCGATTTCTGTGCCACCCTGGTTGTCTCCCGCCCGACAGCTGTCACAGAGGAGCTCCCTGTCCCACCGGGCTCTGCGTGTGGCAGCGATTTCAGACCGGAGCCTTGGGGGACAGTCTCGGATGGCAGACTCCTCGGACGCCTCCCTGGCAGGCCCCGGGCCCCACACGCCTGCTTCCTTCTCGCCCCGCGGGCCCGGGGGCTTGTGGGTAACGGGGGGAAGGAAGGCAGAGCCGCCCGCACCCCAACCCAGAGGGACCGGCAGGCTCCCCGCCCGTCACGTGCCGGGCCCTGCGCTTCTCGCGGCCAGACCTCCGCTTTGAGGGATGAGGGCGGGCGTTTGTCCCAGACAGAGCTCACGTACGCAAGAATGAGAGGACGAAGCGCCAGTCAAGATTCTTTGTAACCCTATATCCCTCCCCATCCTAGGAAATCTATGTGAAACAATAGAAGGTACCAGCTGCGTGACACAGTAAACTCGTCTTGCAGGAGTTGGCCGATTTGGTGACATTTCCTGGGGCCTGGTGATAATGACTTAGGACGTCGTAGCACAGAGACGTGAAAGTACAAAGGAAACACAGGCTGCGACCAGATGAGGAAACCAATACTCCGTTCTGAGAATAATAAAGTCATATCACCACTAGACGTTAGACTCTCCATCGACGTTACAGTGCTGGATCTATTTGGTACCGTTACGGGCAATCCCTGCTACCTGTATCTTTAAATACCACTTAAACAGGAAATTAAAAAGATTCCTACAGACCAATTATTTTCATGATTACTAATTTTACATTCGTTTAAAAAAAAAACACATACACACACAACCCTGTTAATAATGCTAAGGATGATATTCAGAATTAAGCATTCCCATTACTGCTAATCATTATTTCTAAATCTATGCTTGTGTGGTTCCTATGCTCGTGGTACCAAAAGTTAAAGGAATCAATAAAAGCACATTTTTGTTTTAAATGTCTTTTTGGAACACAGATCTCCAAAGGGGGCCACACCACCTGAGCTTATTTCAAATGTTTGATTCTATCTCCTGGAAAGAGAGGTTAAATTGGTCTTTTTTTTTTTTTTTTTTTCTTTCCTATGATCCTTTCTATCTCCATACTTCTTTCCCACCTTCCTGTATTGACAAGAGTTTAAAATTAAACTTATGTGAAGTAAATGCATAGTCTCTTCCTGCATAACATACACATTGTTAATAATATTTGATTTGGAGCCGTATTTAGGGAAATGGCCATTAAAATAACAATTTACATTTTTCGCATCTAACATGAGGTTCAGAGCATATTTTCTATTCTTCATAGAAAGTGACCAAACAGTTCATTAAGAAAGCAATCTGGGACTTCCCTGGTGGTGCAGTGGTTAAGAGTCCGCCTGCCAATGCAGGGGACACAGGTTTGAGCCCTGGTCCGGGAATATCCCACATGCCGCGGGGCAACTAAGTGCATGCACCACAGCTACTGAGCCTGCGCTCTAGAGCCCGCGAACCACAACTACTGAAGCCCGTGCGCCACAGCTACTAAAGCCTGCACGCCCAGAGCCCATGCTCTGCAACAAGAGGAGCCACCGCAATGAGAAGCCCGTACATCGCAACGAAGAGTAGCCCCCGCTCGTCACAACTAGAGAAAGCCCGCGCGCAGAAACGAAGACCCAAAGCAGCCAAAAATAAATTTAAAAAAAGAAAATAAAAATATTTTTCTAAAAAGAAAGCAATCTAACACAATTCTCAGGGCCAAGATTAGGGAGAAAAAACCATTTTTGTTTGTCTTCTGAAGATTATATTAAGAAACTCATTACATGATAAATCACTTATCCTGAAAGTCAAAAAAATCACCAGGCCTGATAAGAGAAGGCAGACATCGTTTTGAACCAATTGATTTCAATAAGAAAGATTCTTAAACCTTCCCTTTTTAAAATGGGATTGCTGACATATGGCCATGGTAGAAAATCTAGCTCATCTTTCAAATACTGGGCTTGGAATCGTTCATCTGGTTTATGAATACTTAATGATTTTCACTGTGCCTGGTTGTAAATGAATACAATGCATGAATAAGAATATTTCCCGGCATAAAATGTCTCCCAGGGAACTGAGAAGAATATTTTTGCATCTTTTATGATCTTTTCCAGAAAAGTACATGTACATGATAGTGCAGTGATTAATTTATGAAATTAATGTGAAAATTATACCTACCTAGCCTTTTAGAGTTCAAAATTTACCATCGGGAATTTTCAGGGAAGGAAAGGTAAAGAGACTTTATAAAGATTTGTAGATTTTGTTAACTCTCGTAAACATAGAACATGAAGTGAAGCCTTTCTGTCTAAAGTTGGGTATCAGACACGCACAAAGGGCCCTCTAGTGGCCAAACTGAAAAGTTTTGCCTATGTAACATATAGTCGATCCATTTGGTTATTAGCTGAAAAATGCTTTGTGGATTAAAAGCAGTCTACATTTTTTAAAAAAATGAAATTTTATACCCGCCATCTTTTATTCTTACAAATGTGCAGCCCAGATGAGTAAGGTCTGTGGTCAGTCACATGTTAAGAGAAGTATTCTCCGTGTGAAAGCGATTCCCTCCTGTCATGTTAAAGTAGAGCCACCAAAATTTTGTTTTCCTTCTAGAGCCAGATAAAATGGATGGGTAGAGATAATTGGGGATAGAGTACATTTTTAGATCTTTCACTTTCCCAAGATGGCTCAGTTCCCCATCCTAGGAACTGAAGTGCCCCCAAACCTGCAGTGCCAATGTCATTGCACAGCTACTATAATATACATTTTAAATGTTATTTGAGAAACACAAACTACTGAACATAATCAATATCTGTTAAGAGAACATTTATAAAGCAATTTTATTTAGTGGAATTCAGATTTCCATATGAAGATTTCATAGCATTCCAGTTTTTCGCCCTGGAGATAGGAGAGGGGATGTTTTCCTCACCATTCCCGCCCTTTCTGCCACTCCCTCCCCTCACTGCTTTCCCCGCCCGCAGTTGCGGAGTTGGAAGGTGGGGGAATATATCAAAGTGATGTAATTGGTGACTCCCAGATAGTCACCATGGCGACTATCAGGCATATTACGCGACTGGTAGTGTAAGAGCTTCTTTAATCCAGCTTCAAGGAAGGGGTTTTTTTTGGGGGGGGGGGGCTGTGAATCCACAGCCTACAGAGTGTGAACAGGCAGAAAAACGTCAGTATTGAGCCCCCCAGCATAGACACTCCTTAAACTAAAGCCAGTAGAGGAGTCATTTCGCCGGTGGGAACCAGACCTTGCCGCCCCCTGGGCTGCCATCGCGAGGGACACCTTAGCGCCCCAGAATCTGAGAGCTCATTGGTGGGTGGTGTCGTCACTCAGAGTGACGTAATGGCTGAGGAAAGAGGTGGAGCCATAGAGACTTGGCTTCTGGCCCTTCTAGCTGGGGGAGCTGTGGGAGGAGGGGAATTGGGAAGGCGCTGGAGGACTGAGGCAGCAGTTCCGGGGAGCCTGTCGTAGGAAGTAGGGGTGGGCGGGCCAAGTCCTCAGGCTGTTACTTGGTGGGCCGCGCCTGCCTGTTTTCGTCCGGAGCCCGCTCCCTCCGCATCCTGCTCCTCCCATCAGCGCCCAGATTTCCAGACAGCTTCGAGGCCCCACCCCGCGCTCTCCTCAGCCCCTGACCTCGGCCCCCCGCCCGCACCCCAACTTTGGGGCTCAGCCTCCACCCCCCCTCTTTCCATGCTTGGCTTCCTCATTTCTTTTCCGTACCCTGTGTCCCGATTCTTCTCGCCTTCCTTCCATAAACTTGGATAGCCAAGGGTCTTGGTCCCCGTGCCTGCAACACGCCCGCTCCAAAAAAAACCCAAAGACCCCGCCCCCGCCCCCCCGGGACCCCAGCACAGCAAACACAGTCCAGCAACACACAACGCGCACAAAAGTCACCGGCTAGGGAGGCCGAGAGCGCGTTTTGCCCCCGTGACGTCGAGAATCTGAGGCAAAGGTAACCGGGGGAGCCTGGGGCCCGGGCGAGCGGGCGTGGCGGCGCAGAAGCGCAGGCGGGGCTCGCCGCCTGGCTCCGCCCCGCTCGCCGCCTGGCCCCGCCCCGCCCCGGTCACGGTCGGGCACTCCTGGGAAGTGGTTGCCCACAGTCCAGGCGGCTAGTGCCCGCGGCCCGAGAGCAGATTAACTGCCCGTTCGGGTCTGGCCTTCCTCCAGCAGGGGACCACCCGCCATTGGTCTGGGTGCAGATGTTCCGAAGTATCATTTGAATTCTTGCTCAAAATGTCAGGTCTGTGGTTGAGGTTTCCGTACCGGAGGGATTGCTACTCCTTTCCCAGCTTCAGGAAAGCAGAGTTGACACTGCGAGATACTAAGGCTCTTGCTGCCGTTGGCTGAAGAGCGCCGTAGGATGCAGACAAATTTTGGTAAAGCTTATTTAAAGGTTTAAAGCTCAGTTTGGGCTCTTTGGAGAATCACTAGCATAGGAAACCCGTTTACCTCCACTTTAATTATTAGTAGGTGCCATGCATATTTTCATTGCTGAGTGAGTACTTTCAATCTTTAAATGTTGGCAGCAGCTTTTCCAAGTATGGAAAAAAGCTAATTGAAAACAAATCCAGAATATTTACTGTCTACCTGTAATTTTAGGCTACAAATAAGTTTGTCTTGATTTCTTAACTACTTGGCAACCGTTCAAGTAAATTACTCAGTACTGTTGACCAGAAATCAAAATGTCTTTGAAGACCATATCACCATCATGAACATCATCGTATTCGAGATCATTTCTATTTGTTGGGATCTCAAATAACCATTCTCAAATCCAGGGCTAAGAAAATATTATTCGTGATTGTTGGAAATGCACTTGAAGGAAATTTTACACCTTGAATAGAATATGCAAATTTTCTACCCTTGCAATAGTTAAAAACACTTAAATCCTGATATCTGTATAATTGATTTTTTTCTTTTTCCTTTGGCTGCATTGGGTCTTCCTTGCTGCCTGGTGGCTTTCTATGGTTGCCGCGAGCCAGGGCTATTCTTTGTTGCAGTGTGCGGGCTTCTCATTGCAGTGGCTTCTCGTTGTGGAGCATGGGCTCTAGGCCCGCGGGCTTCAGTAGTTGTGGCACGCAGGCTCAGTAGTTGTGGTGCACGGGCTTAGTTGTTCCGCGGCATGTGGGATCTTCCCGGACCAGGGCTCGAACCCATGTCCGCTGCATTGGCAGGCGGATTCTTAACCACTGCACCACCTGGGAAGCCCTGATGTGTCTCTAAAGTACTGAATTGTTTACCTACTCCTTCTGTCTAGGTCCCTATGTTGACTTGTTGAGACAAACACAAATATGGCCTTCTACAGTTATAAAACAGTCTTAGCTATTGCCCGAGCAAGGTAAGCCTTGGAATTCCACCCCCCAATATTTATATAAACTTTATTCTTCTAGTTGGAAAAGATACATGTAAAAGGATAGGCTTAGTACACAATTAAAGCTTTGTTGGTTTTAATTGTGTTGGTTTTTAGAAAGCTGACATTTTAATATATTTAAACTTACCCTAGATTTTCTATATGCTTTAGAACTCAGGCTGAGTAATTTTGTAGAAGTGTGGGAACAGGTAAGATACAAGATGTAATGGCTTTAGAGTGACACCTCTGTAATGAGGCCCTTAGATGTAAAAAGGAGTAAAACTGCTGGTAAACAAGCCAATCCTAGGGCATATATACCTGCCCCAGTAAGGTCTGTTATCACTTATTTGTTCCAGAGAATATTCACTGAGAACTTACTGTGTGCCAGATATGTTGTACATTTTCCCTTTTGGTCATTCAAAAAGTGCTATACTTGGCATGCTTCAAAAATAGTCTGAAAGAATGGAAAAAGCCATCTCTTTGCCAAAAGAAGTCTCTTTGCCAGAAGTTGTCTTTGCCTAGATGGGTCTTATTTTTACTTTCAAACAATCTGATGTGTCAGTTTAGCTGAAGATTGTGAGTTGTCACAAAACTAGAATGTAGAGATCCCTGGCCGGGGAGCCCAATTCCTGTTTTTTTTTTTTAATTTTATTTATTTTTTTATACAGCAGGTTCTTATTAGTTATCTATTTTATACATATTAGTGTATATATGTCAATCCCAATCTCCCAATTCATCCCACCACCACCTGCCCCCTGCCACTTTCCCCCCTTGGTGTCCATACGTTTGTTCTCTACATCTGTGTCTCTATTTCTGCCCTGCAAACCAGTCCATCTGTATGGGGAGCCCAATTCTAACTCTTATTCCTAACATTCTTTAGGAATCTTAGGTGAAGGGCATTTCAGTAGTAAGTCCCTCTCATTTGAAGGAGTCCCTGGGCACTGCATAGACAAAGCAGTATTGTGTGATTGGTTTATCCCCACAGGGACCATGAAATGTCTCGTTCAAACAATATTCCTATCATCAGTAGAGTAGCTAAAGACACAAGTGTTCCACCTGGTTTATGATAATAGAGACAAAACTTTCAAACATAACCCGGGGTAAAAGAATGTTTGCTTTTTAAATCAATAGTCACAGAGTTTCTAACTTGTAATACGGCAATTATCCTTAGGAATTAACTTATTAATATTTCTCTTAGAGTATATCATTCACCCATAAAGCATACTATCCTTCAACTGGGCTAAACAGTTACATTTCATTCATTCACGAACATAATCTACTTTTAAAATGCAGGCTTAAAAACGATTGTTCTATTTTTACCAGATAAAATATCTATTTCTTTAATTTTTTTTCTTGTAATAGTATGTGCTCAACTCAGAGGATGTTGCTCTTTATTCCAGATTCCCTAGCCATTGTGTCCATCCCACCAGCTCTTCTTACTCCCCATCATTTGCATTTCTTCACTTACCAGATTCCCATTTAAATAAAACATATATGAAGAACTATGGCAGCAAGAAGTACTCCTATCCTACTCAGACAGGCAATAAAGTACTTCACTTAAGGACTAGAGTAATACAAAAGCTGCACACATCTGCTTGCTGGCTGCAGGAGGTCCCGGGTAAGCCTCAGCTGGAGCAAACCGCAAAGAAGCCACAGGTGCCAAGCCCTCAGCCAACAGAAGAAACTGGAGCGAAGATTAAGGAAGAAAAGCGATCTTATAGGCAAATAATTATGGATGAACTTAAATATTATCACAATGGATTCTATTTGCTTTGGACTGACACCAAAGTTGCTGCCAGAATGGTTTGGAGGCTGTTGCATGGACAGGTGCTGAGCAGACGAGAGAGACGAAGGGTAGGGCAAGAGTCATATTTGCGAAAGAAAATGGAAAGTTAAAATGAACTATTTGGAACCAACTTTTAAGTTCCACTTCAAGTTCATCTTAAAAATCCCAGAGTAGGAATAGTAACTCATGGTGAGAACCAGAATTTCTTACTTGTCTGCAACTGACTTGCTGTACAACTTTAGGCAGGGTCCTTAAAATTTGTGTATATTTGTCCATGGAATGGTTATAATTGTGTTTTCTAATTTCTCCAAGGAGTTGAGAGGCTTCAAGTTTGATCTGTGCATCTGGAGTAGAAACTGCTGTTAATATATTAAGTATACGCATTTGAAAAAGCAATTTTAACAGATACCATGTGATTAAAGTACAGACCCCTAACTTAGATGAAAGCTCAGAGACACCAATAACATGTTTTGATTGTCATAGATTTCACTGAAGATATCCCATAAATATTACTTCAGAGCTATGGTACAGAGGAAAATCCGGCCTTTCCATTTTATAAACAGCTGCAGAAAATCTGTCTTGGGTTTTTTAACACTTTAAGAACCAAGGCAGGCTTTTGTTTTTGTTTTTGGCGTGTCCTAAAATAATGACTATTTGCATATGCATTTGATTCTTTAGCTGTTGAGAACGTGTGCTGATTTATTCCGCCTGCTTTATGGTGTTCATCACTGTCTCCTTCATGGAATTCTTATTGCCAGCGTTTCTGAAACTCTTCCCAGAGATGTTGCCGTCAACTGTTGAAAGTGAATCCAAAAAGGTATGTAGGATTTTAAACTTTTAAAAAAATTAATAGATTTTGTTTTTTAGAGCAGTTTTTAGGTTTACAGAAAAATTGAGCAGAAAGTACAGAGGGTCCCCAGATACCTCCCTCCCCCCTGTTATTTCCCCCATTATTAGCATCTTGCATTCGTGTGGTACACTTGGTACAATCGAAGGACCAATATCTATATATATCAGTATTAATTAAATCTCATACTTTACATTAGGGTCCACTCTTTGTGTTGTATAGTTCGATGGGTTTTGAAAAAAAAAGTAATGTCATGTATCCGCTATCACAGTATCATACAGAATAGTTTCCCTGCCCTAAAAATCCCCTGTGCTCCACCTTTTGGTCCCTCTTCCCTCTTCTCCTAACCCGGGGCAATCACTGATCTTTTTACTCTCTCTATAGTTCTGCTTTTTCCAAAATGTCATGTAGTTGGAATCATACAGTGTGTAACTTTCTCAGACTGCCTTCTTTCATTTAGAAGATGCATTTAAGGTTCCTCCATGTCTTTTCCTGGCTCATTTCTTTCTAACACTGCATAATATTCCATCATACGGATGTACCACCATTTATCCATTCATCTATTTGAAAGACATCTTAGTTGCTTCCAGTTTTTGGCAATTATCAGTAAAGCTGTTGTAAATACTCATGTGCAGGGTTTTTTTTTATAGATTTATTTATTTTATTTATTTACTTTTGGCTGTGTTGGGTCTTCGTTGCTGCGCGCCGGCTTTCTCTAGCTGTGGCGAGTGGGGGCTACTCTTCATTGCGGTGCGCGGGCTTCTCATTGCAGTGGCTTCTCTTGTTGTGGAGCCCGGGCTCTAGGCACGCAGTCTTCGGTAGTTGCGGCACGTGGGCTCAGTAGTTGTGGCTCGCGGGCTCTAGAGTGCAGGCTCAGTAGCTATGGCACACGGGCTTAGTTGCTCCGTGGCATGTGGGATCTTCCCGGGCCAGGGATCAAATCCATGTCCCCTGCATTGGCAGGTGGATTCTTAACCACTGCGCCACCAGGGAAGCCCCATGTGCAGGTTTTTGTGTGGACACAGGCTTTCAATTCATCTGGGTAAATACCTAGGAGAGCAATTGTTGGATTGTATGGTAAGGCTATGTTTAGTTCAAGAGAAATAGACAAGCTGTCTTCTAAAGTAGCTGTACCGTTTTGCATTCCCACCAGCAAGCAATGAAAGTTCCTGTGGCTTCATCAGCATTTAGTCCTGTCGGTGCTTTGACTATTAGTTATTCTAATTGGTGTGTAGTGGTATCTCATTGTTATTTTAATTTGCAATTCTCTAATAACACATGACATTGAGCATCTTTTCACATGCTTATTTGCCATTTGTGTATCTTCTTTGGGGAGGTGTCTGTTCAAATCTTTTGCCCACTTTTTAATTGGGGTGTTTTCTTTTTGTTGAGTTTTAAGGGTTCTTAGTATATTTTGGGTACAAGTTCTTTATCAGATATGTGTTTTGCACATATTTTCTCCCAGTCATAACTGTGTCTTTTTCAGAGCAAATCTTTTTAATTTTAATGAAGTACAACTTATCAATTTTTTTCTTTCTTGGATCATGCTTTTGGTGTTGTATCTAAAAACTCACTGCCAAACCCAAGGTCACCTAAATTTTTCTCCTGTGTTTTCTTCTAGGAGTTTTATTGTTTTGAGTTTTACATTTTGAGTTAATTTTGGTGACAGGTGTAACATGAGTGTCAAGATTTTTTTTTTTTTTTGGCCTGTGGATATCCAGTTTTTCTAGCATCATTTGCTGAAAAAAACTATCCCTTCTCCACTCAATTTTAACTTTTTACCATTAAAAAATAAAGAAAACAAAAATCACCTGTTACTGCAGTGACTAGTTGAACAGTAGGCATGATTTATTCAGCCAAACAGACCATTTAGTGCTTGTGAGTAGTCCCTGGGAAGAGGGTGTCCTCCTTTGATGGTCACTGTGAAGGTGAAGGGCTGGACAACCGAGGCAGCCCCTGCATCCTCTCCATCTGTGCCACTCTCCCAGACAGATGGATGAAGGCGTGGACACAACACTAGCAGAGGACAAAGAGGGCAACTTTTAAAGCAGACCAGGAAATGTTTCACGGAAGAGGTGACCGTGGACCTGAGACTTTAAGAGTAGTAGAATTTTACCACACTGTTTGAAAGGCACTCTGGATAGAAGGAATAGCACTTAAGATGGCTTAACAGTGTAAAAGAGTATGCCAATCAGAGACCACTGACTGATTCTTTGTGGTTGGAGCAGGGAGTACAAGGGGATGGATGGGAGAAAATGAGACAAATGTGATGTGTTGGGGTCAGGTTGGAAAGCATCTACCACCCTAAGGAATTTAGACTTTGACAGTGGTGAGTAATGGAAGGTGTATGTAAGCAGGGGGTGAGAAAAACGGTAATCTCTATTTTAGATCAATCTAAATAATCTAATCAACAATGATTAGAGCTGTATTTTAGAAAAACAAGTTGCTGGCAGGAAGGATTAAAGAGGGCAGAGCCAAGTGAGGAAAATCAGCCGGAATGTTATTGCAGCAGCACAAGAGAGAGATGAAAAAGCCGGAATTATGAAAGTTGCATCAGGAGTAAAAACTTGAAGATAGATTTGAGGGACTTCCCTGGTGGTCTAGTGGGTAAGACTCCACGCTCCCAATGCAGGGGGCCTGGGTTCTATCCCTGGTCAGGGAACTAGGTCCCACATGCATGCTGCAACGAAGATCCCGAGTGCCGCAACGAAGACCAGGCGCAGTCAAAGTAAATAAATAAATAAATAAAATATAATAATAATAATAATAAATAAAATAAAATTTCTTAAAAAAAAAAGAAGATAGATTTGAGACAGATTTAAGGGGTAGAATCAAACTGCAATATTTAACTGCCTGGCAGTGGTTTAGTTTACTTACATTTAAAGTAAACAGGATCTAGAATTAATACCATAGGATTCCAAGGAAGGCATTAGTGAATGCAGGAAGATGGGGGGAATGAGGAAGTGATTTATCTAAATATTCCTCTTTCCTCAGCACTGCTCATTCCCCAGACATACATATATACACATCATGGCCACAGTTTTAGAAAATACTGTCTTCTTTGCTTTGTTCCATGAACAGAGGGGGAGCACACGAGAGTGAGCGTGAGTGTGCCAGCCTTCTACTCACACCAGGTCACAGGATCATGCGCTTCTCTTTCATGGTACTTATCTGGTATGCTTTTACATTAATTTGTGGAATTACTGGATTATCATTAGTCAATAATGGTTGTCTCTCCCATTAGACTAGAAGTTCCATGAGGGAAGGAATTCTTATTTGTTTTTGCTCATTTTATCCCAGCACCTAGCACACAGTGGATGCTCAATAAATAAATGGATGGATGGATACAGATGAATGAAATGGATGGCTAAATGGGTTTTAATGATGGTATTGCCATTGTGTAATTTTGGGGGGCTGAGTCTTTTAAGATCTTTCTAAGAAAATCAATGATTGCTGTGATTGGCTGGTCATTAGAATCTCTTGGGCAACTTAAGGCGGAAATGTATGTATATATATATATGTATATATATATATATATACACATAATATATATATATATGTGTGTGTGTGTGTGTGTATATGTACTATACACACACACACACACACACACACACATATATATTCCTGTTCCTCTCTACCCACCCTGATCATGGTTATTTTGAAAATACTACCACACTGCATCTGTGATAATGAATGAGGATTTAGAAACACTGGTCAACATAGTGTCTTAAGAGTATATATTTAATTCTCTTTTATATAGTGCTTTGTTCATATCTGTTATAGCACTTAACTCATTGTCATATAATTGATTCTTTCTGTTTTCTTCTTAACCTGTAAGCTACTTTAGCATAGAGTTAATTTCCTAGTTTTCTTTAGTTTGTGGCCCAAGCAAAATCTGGGGCCACTCACACTAGGGGTTGACTTGACCAACGGCCTAGATGGCTTGCACCAGGTTAAGAGACAGTATGTATCTATTCTAAACAGTGACAAAGGCTTCCATTGAGGGGACATTTTGGATCTATCAAATATTTATGATCATTGTATCAATGAACAATAAAAGGTAAGATTAAGGAGACAAGCTGCAAATCAAGGCTACTTTTTAATTTGCTCTGGTTATCACAAAGCGCCTTCAGTTAGGTCTGAAAATAATATTCATACGTGAAATAGGGATGACCGACAACAAAGCCACAGTTATTTTTCTCTCATCTTTATCTACCAAGTTGTAATCACGAAGAATTAACTTTGATTAACTTTTTCCTCTTCTATTATGAAGGAAGAAAAACAGAAAAAGAAAATGACTGCAAAGTTGGAACTAGCAGAATTCCTTCAAGAAACGATCGCAGACATGGCAAGGAGGAACGGGGCGCAGCTGGGGGATGCCTCCACCCAGTTCTCAGCCTACCTCAAACAGGTGTCCGTCTTTTATATAAAACCAGGCAACATATCATCATGGAGCTTCCAACTTGTTTATAATCTCTGAATTTGCAAATATCTAAGTTACAGAGATACAATATTGCAAACATTTATGGGAGTTTGCAGAAAAACCTATCTTAAAGCCATCAGTGTGTTGAAGATGTTGATAACTTCTTGGAAAGAACAGGAGAATGAGACTCAAACTTCTGAACTGCTCCTAATTTTTCAGTTGATTTAGGCTGACTTCCCACAGATTTTTTTTTTTTAACTCCCCTTTGTAACACAGGGCCCACATCCACTTCCAGACAGAAGACACAATCCATAAATGCTTTGGCGTCTTTCAAATAGTCTACAGGGAAGATTCAGTTAAGTAGGAAGCACGTTTTAATCAGCCCCTTCGTCCCGCTACCTAGGTCCAGACAGGCCACAAGCCCAGCACAAAGGAGATAGTTCGCTTTTCCAAACTCTTTGAGGATGAGCTGACCCTGGAGCACCTCGATCGATCTCAGCTGGTGGCCCTCTGCAAACTGCTGGAACTGCAGTCCTTCGGAACCAACAATCTGCTCCGCTTCCAGCTCCTGATGAAGCTGAAGTCTATAAAAGCAGATGATGAAGTCAGAGCTGAACTACAGCTGTAGGGAGCTATCCAGACCTTGGGGACTGTCTTAGGGTGGCTTTGTGACAAAGTGCAGTGTCTTCTGTTAGGTCTGCTCAGGGGCTGGTTCTGGCAGAATGAGTGGTTTAAACCAGGGTCCCCAACCCCCGGGCCACGGACCAGTACTGGCCTGTGGCCTGTTAGGAACCGGGCCGCACAGCAGGAGGTGAGCGGCGGGTGAGAGAGCAAAGCTTCATCTGCTGCACCCCCCATCTCTCTCATTATCTATCTGAATCATCCCCTCCTCACCCGGCCACCCCCGCCTCCGTGGACAAGTTGTCTTCCACGAAACTGGTCTGGTACCAAAGAGGTTGGGGACCACTGATTTAAACAACCACTGACAACCTGGACCTTGATTACTCACTTTAGGAGTTGTCTGTCGTATTCTTTAGAAGGCCCTTGTAAGCAGTTAGTAGTTCGGATGTCTTAGCTGGGACTAATCTAAAGCAGTGAGGGTCTGCTGGGAAGGCACAGCAACCCAGTAGATCCCAGAGAACAGTAGATTCCACTGCCAAGGACAGTGCTCGACCCCCTGTACCTCCCCTCTGCTTCTCCCCACGGAGCTGGGTGAGCCGGCCTGGTAAGAAGGGGTGGCAAAGGATGATGCAGGGAGGGAAGGCAGGACCTCGACATCTTCTGGAAGAAAAGGGCACCATTTGGCCTATAACTACTAATTAGAGTCCTTAAAAAGTGGGAAGAATGTTTCTTGAATCTGAATCAGCTGCTTTAAAAGCATTCTGCCTGAGGGAGCAGGATTCCCAGAACTGAGAAGGCAGGATCCCATCGGCCCCATTTAGATGTTTAGTGGTTGCTTTTAGAACTTTGGAAAAAACAATACTGGTCCCAGAAGTACCACAGTTTGGGGTCATACCAAGCAGAAACTGTGTTAAGTTGTTTACTGAGGGAGTTTTGCAGACCAGGGAGTTGGGGCCGTTCCTGGGGTAGGGGAGGACCACCACCGGGATGTGCAACAAATGGTACATTGAAAGCTTTTCAAGTGGAATATTTTTCTATGAGTCTTAAAGCTGCCGCGAAAGGGAAGTGGAGTAGAGCTGTCACAACCAGGCGAAAGGCAACGCAAGAGGGGAAAGAATTCCCTTGGGGACAGGCAGTTGAGGAGTTCTGTCAACTTCTCTGATATTATTAATACCTGTTGGCGGGATTCCCTTCATGTCAACCGCTGCACCTCGAGGTCACCTTGCTTTATTAAGTGCCTGGCCTTTGCAGCAGTCAGCGCGGGGGACAAAGTGGGAAAGCGGCAGATTCTGCGTTTCCCTCGATTTGTTGGAATTAGGTAAAATTGGAACCAAAGGATCCAATACCATTCCTTACATTTGTTTCAGGTGATTGCCAAGGAAGGGGTGAGTGCTCTGAGCGTGTCAGAGCTGCAAGCGGCCTGCAGGGCCCGGGGGATGCGCTCACTGGGTCTCACTGCGGAGCAGCTGAAGCAGCAGCTCACAGAGGCAAAAGTGGCAGCTTTACTGGACCCTCTTCCCCGGAACTCTCTCCCCTGCCATCTGCAGACCTTGTTTTGTGATTTCTGCTTTGCCATCTTACCTAATTTGCCTTGTTTAGTTGAGCCGTTGGCGGCTGAAGTAGCTGGATTAATTAATTTATTTTTTAAATTAATTAATTAATTTATTTTTGACTGCGTTGGGTCTTCGTTGCAGTGCATGGGCTTCTCATTGCGGTGGCTTCTCTTGTGGCGGAGCACGGGCTCTAGGCGTGCGGGCTTCAGTAGTTGTGGCAGGCGGGCTCAGTAGTTGTGGCTCGCAGGCTCTAGAGCACAGGCTCAGCAGTTGTGGCGCACAGGCTTAGTTGCTCCGCGGCATGTGGGATCTTCCCGGACCAGGGCTCGAACCCGTGTCCCCTGCATTGGCAGGCGGGTTCTTAACCACCGCACCACCAGGGAAGCCCTGGATTTATTTTTGACAGAGACGCGGTAGGTACTCTATTAAAGAGTTCTCTGTTGCTGCTAACCAACCACCACAATGTAGGGGCTCAAAGCAGCACCCATTATAGGCTCACGGTTCTGCAGGTCAGAAGTGCAGGCTGTTTTCCTTTCCGGAGGCTGTGTGGGAGACTCCCCTTCCAAGCTCATTCAGTTTGTTGGCTGAATTTAGTTCCCTGCAGCTGTGGAGTGAGGTCCCTGTTTCCTCACTGGCTCCCAACCCAAGGCTACTCTCAGCCCCGGAGGCCCCTCCACCTGCGTGAACTTCTCACATGACGTCTAGCAGCAGATTTAAGGTCTCACGTGATTAGGTAAGACCTACCTGGATAATCTTCCTATTTTAAGGTCAACTGACTTGGGACTTGAATTATATCTGCAAAATCCCTTCATGGCAGCACCTAGATTAGCGTTTAATTGAATAACTGGGAGAAGGTGTGGGTACACGAGGGACTGGAAATCTTGGGACCACCTTCGAATTGTACCTCCTCTGGGTATTGTAAGGGCCTGGGCAAAAGCTCTGATAGAAGGCCTGTCAGAATCCATGTGAATCCGTGTGAATCCATCTGAGCCACCTGCCGGTGGCTCAGCTGGGGTTGCTTTCCCAGTGTGTGCCCCAAACCAGGGTCAAGTGTTAGCTTTGTAACAGATTTCCCCTCAAATAACAGATTTTAACTGAGTGTCAATGCTTTACAACAAAGGAATAACTCCTATTACAATCCTCATTCCTGTAACTGTATAAAGTGCTATGGAGTGTACACAAATTATCTGGGAATAGGCGCCCCTGTTGTGACTTTGAACCCCGTCAGGTAGCTATTTCCTCTTCCATGTCGGACCTGCTCCGGTTGGAAGGTGAGCATGTTGTCAAGAGGTACTTAAACATCATTTATTTCCTGAACATAGAGTATTAAGTGACTTCATACTGTCAAATTGCTCTCTTGAAAGGATGTATCATTTTACAATACACTTCAAGGGGGTGAGAATACTAATCCAACCATACAATCAATATTCAGCACTCTGTATTGTTATTCCAAAAATCCTATGCTAGGATACGGCTGACATTTCACAGAAAGGAAAAGCTAAAAATGGTAAACCTAGGAAACATCTTAACTTCATAAAAAGATAAATTAAAACTGTGCAATTTGGGAATTCCCTGGTGGTCCAGTGGTTAGGACTCCACACTTTCACTGCTGAGGGCCAGGGTTTAATCCCTAGTCGGGGAACTAAGATCCCACAAGCCGCACGGTGCAGCCAAAAACAAACAAACAAACATACAAAAAACTATGAGATTCCACATTCACCTGTTACGTTGGGAAAGATCAGAGTCTGGTGACACACCGTGTTGGAGAGGATGTGAGGAGAGAGGCACTCATGCATTGCTGGTAAAATCCTCCATGGAGGTTTGGCAATAGCTTTCAAATTTTAAAAATGCATTTACTTTGCCCTGGAAATTTCACTTCTAGGAATTTATCCTATATTCTTGCACATGTGCAAAATGATATATCTACAAGGTTATCCACTGTAGCACCATTTATGATAGCAAAAGATGGAAAACTGTAGAATAATCAAATTATGGCATTTCTGTACAATGGATTCCTTTACAGACGTTTAAAAAGGCGGCAGCTCTACATCATCTGGTATGAATCCATTTCCAAGATATTTCAGAAAGCAAAGGACAAAACAGTGTGTATATGTCACCCTTGGTGTAAAGATAAACATATAAATATCTATTTTATATGCACAGAATATCTCTGGAATATTGTATCAGGAACTGTTATCAGTGGTTGCTTCCAGGGAGGGAAATAGGGTAGCTAGAGAATAGGGTAGAAGGCAGGCTTATTTTTATTGATTAGATTTTATTTACCTTTTGAATTTTGTCTCTTGTGCATGTATTATATCTATCTATATACACATACATATACATATATACATTTAAAGTTTGACCATTTGGTACTTGAAAACTTACATCTCATTCTAATGTTAATTTCTTTGGTTATGAACAAGGCTGATGTATTCTTTCACATTATCTACTTCATACTGAAGAGAAGATACTTAGCTACTTTGATCCACAACTGGTTTGAGAGTTTAACTGAACCTCCCTCTCAGACTCTGAGTGAGGGGCTGCAGGGCCCAAGCACTGGTGCAGAAGCCAGGAGACGTGTCCCTGTTCTTGTTCTGCCCTTAGTACTCAGTGTGCGCCTGGGGGGCTGTAAAACCAGGGAAGAGTAGATGACCGTGGGTCCAGCTCTCACGTCCTGTGATTGTCATGTTTCATCCTCCCCCCATTCTCCAGTGGCAGGACCTCCACCTGAAGGAGAATGTCCCTCCTTCTCTTTTGCTTCTGTCCCGAACCTTCTACCTGATAGACGTGAAGCCAAAGCCAATTGAGATACCACTCAGTGGGGAGGTAAGTCCTGGGTCGGTGGGGAATCCGGACCCCGTGACTGGGGCCTCTCCGCAAACCTCCATTTCCCCTTACAGTCAGAGTAGGCATTTCTTTTGGCATATCTTGGAATTTGGCCCAAGTGGCTTTAAAAATCTTTTGAAAATTCCTTTAAAAAATGAAAATCACTCAAACCACCTCTAGCTATGTAGCTGTTACTATCTTTAGGAGTCTTATTGATTTAGGAGTCTTATTAGGAGTCCGGTTTATTCTTTCTCCTTAAGTATCTAGTGTTTTTTAGCAGGTTTCACCCCCCCCCCCCACCATTCTTTCTCCCTTGAGACTGAATGGTTCCTGTTCTTTCATGTCTATTTCATTTGTCCAGATTCCTATTAATTGTTTTAAGGGTTTTTTTTGATGTGGACCATTTTGAAAGTCTTTATTGAATTTGGTTACAATATTGTTTTCTGTTTTATGTTTTGTTTTTGTGGCTGTGAGGCCGTGTGGGATCTCAGCTCCTGACCAGGGATTGAACCCGCAGCCCCCTTCACTGGAAGGGGGAGTCTAACCACTGGACCACCAGGGAAGTCCCCAGATTTCTATTACTTTTTAAAGCAGTGATGGCCAATCTAGAATATAAACAATTTTTTTGTCTTCCTTCAACTCTTTTCCTTAATCATTTTTTATTGCCTTTAACGCAGCAGTCTTTTTTTCTCCTGGTGTTTTACTGAAGAACCCAGGACTGGCCCATCTTGCTCTGGGTCCATCAGAAAGGGCCTCTCGCTTCCCTGCTTTGTGGCTTCATGTCTGACTCCGAACATGCATCAATGATAGAAGACGCTGCACGTGTGACTGAGCAGATTGAGGTAAGTACTTTGGAGTGAGGACCAGTCATTTTAAATCTTGGTTATGCTATTGACTCTTTGGGCAAGCCAACAAAAATGATACAACGTCTAGCATGAAAAATGTACTTCAGTAGTTTTGGACCTGATTCATAAATGTGACTTCTGAAAGGGAAGTGAGATGAGGGTCTTGGAAGAGGTAGGGCCTAATCATATTTCAGTGTGCTTTGGATGTGCTCAAGTGATACTTGAAGAATAAAACTAACACGTGAGGATCCTAATCTTCAATAAAGCTTGTGGAGGACAGCCAAAAAAATAAAAAATAAATAATAATAATGTACTTCAGGAAACGCCGTCTTACTTTCCCTTTCCGTATTTCCAGAGACTAATCTGGATTTGGGCTTTGTCCAGAAGGATTCTAGGGGAGACTAGGAGCAATTCTGGAACATAAACCATGTTCTAATAGGCTGCTGGGTTCTTACATTTTCTCTGAGACAGACCAGCTATTTGTCATTTTTAGACTGCCCTTCAGTAGCAAAGAAATTTTGGAGTAGCAAAATGTCTTAGAGCTAAATTTGAGTTTCAGAATTATTCTAGAGGAGCGTAAACTCTTGATCCACATGTTGCTTTCTGGAATGGTTAATAAAGACCTAAGAATTAAGGACAAGCTCCTAGGCATTTTATTGTTGTTGTTTTTTTAAATCCATGCTTTTAAACTTCTATTCTCCATATATACAAAATGAAAACAAGTAGCATACTAGGTTCAGTAGAGAATTGAGAGACATCAAACTGAATATACTATAGTTTTGGATATACGTAGCCCTTTTCCCTCCAAAGTACCTTAAGAAATTACTTACTTCCAAAGAGCAGTGATATATTTACTTTTCAAATCTAATTAATGTAATTGTTGAAGACAGATTAGCTAGCTCTTCTAAAATACCACTCCCTCCCTCCATTTTCCTGGTGTTGCAGGGGCATCTATTAGCCAGCACCTACCATTTGAATAAGTCAGACAAGTTTATCACTTATTATTAGACACCAAAAATGATAAAGATGTCACTATTGACTAAGTTATATCAATGCTATTAGAAACTGATGGGTAAATGAGAAATGGCAACTTTTGTGTTGATTTTTTTTTTTGAGAGTGAGAACAGGATCAGAACTGGCAAATCAGTAGCTTGTTAATAGCAGGATTTTAAGTATCAGAATCTAATTAGAGTGCAACTTTTGTATCTAGGGTGCCCAAAACTCAAAAGATAAATAATACTAAGTTGCTATTTCAGGGACATGTACTTCATATGTTACTCATAAAGGAAGTCAGGGATTTAGTGGAAAGCAAACTGTGCTGGAAAGTACTGACTACCGTAGAAGTGCTTCTGAGTTTCAGGAAGAACAGAAGGCTTAGCTTATATAAAACATTTCTCTCCCTAGGCTCCCAAGATGGATATTCCCGTGGGATCACCCACTTCCTCTGAATCTAAAGAGAACATGGTGGGGTTAGCACTTCAAGTGAAGGGAACTAAGGTTAGACAATTACTTTCATTTGCTTTAAGTGAAAATAACAAGAAGTTAATTTCTCTTATTTTCCACCGCCTGAATGAAACTGAATTTCAATACAGTGGTGTTCTTTAATACGGATTTTTTTTTGGTACTGCTTGATCTGTTTCTAAGAAAGTCCAACATCTGGCTATATGTATTTAGGTTCCAGATTTTGCCTGTTGAGTCCAGTGCCAGATGTGAAGTAGCTGTTTCAAGCTCCTGGTGGTCATGGCAGGGTGACTGTAGATCCAATATACCTTTTGCTGTAAGTCAGTTACCCAACTCTCAGCTCTGATGTTTAAGGATGAAGAACTGATACAGCTGCCACCAGCTACATCAAAGCCTATTTCATTACCTAAAGGATCCATCACTGCTGCTAAAGAAGCTGTAAGTTTCTAAAAAAAGAAAACCCTTTCCCTCTAGTTACTTTTAAGGGCAGTGAGAATCTAGAATTATAACTGTTGCAAAACACCACACCCTGTCTCCGTGTCTTCCAAACAGGAAGCTGTAGGCTGAACTTTAGTCATCTTTATAACCACTGTATTTTTTTAAAACTCCATGACCCCAAAGTGAAACAAACAAACAAAAAATCAACAAATGCAATCGTGGATCAGACCTAAACATGTTAAGTCTAGAAGCTAATTACAATATAGGCAGATTCTTATTTTCTGTTGCGCCAGATGGAAATAGTTCCCATATGTTGTGTATTTCGCACAGGCTTCAGATGTCAGGAAATACTAGCAGGAAAGCAATTTAAATCTTAGGAGAAGTGCATGTAAATAAGAAATTACTTATCTATCCATTTTTCCCATTTGGGGGCGAGAGCAGAAAGCCCGCCGCAGTAAGCAGTAGGGGTCACGGGAGAGTTGAGCTGTGGAGTGGCTCTGCTGACTCCTGAGGACCAAAGAGAGAACCAATGAACTCCCAGATGTTTAGGCCTTGTTTGCATGTCATCTTTCTCACTGTGACCAGTCCCTAAAATCCTTATGTTTGGTACCCCGACACTCCAGGCAGAATCACAAGATAACCCAGAGCAGCAAGGCTAGTTCGAATGGAGCGTAAGGACTCATGGGGGATGGAGCGCCCTTTCTCTGGCTTCCTGCCCTCAGCCGTGGCATCCGTAAAGGACATCCCGGGCAAGACTACCTATGTCTGGTTTCAGATATAAGATCAGACATTTAGTCCTTGGGGCAGTCTTTGGAGGCCTTGTAACCATTCAGATGATGTCAGCAGCAAGACCAAGTTCAGACCATTTGGAAAACTATAATTGCAAAGTCCATTTCCCCTGTAGCATTAGGTCATCCCACTGGACCTTGTGTAAGGCCCACCCGCCATGTTGTTTTCGAACAGCTTCCTGTCCTTTAAGGGAGGAAATTTTTTGCATAATGGAATCAGCTTGGTGCCTTAGATGCCTCTTGTCTCCTCTGGCTTGGTAACCCGGGTAAGAACTTGGGAACCTCCGAAGCCAGTGATGGTTGAGAGTGCCTGACCAACTTTTTCAGACTGACCCATCAGTAGGAACAGAGCCCTGGAAACAAAGTACCTTCTGAGACACAATGGATATAACTCCCCATTTAGGTCTTCCTGGATATAAAGAAGAAAAGGCTTCTTGGAGAAGCAAATGGGGAGTTCAACAGACTGGCAATCAGAAAGACTTGGCTGCTTCTTGGCTGTTCTGAGACAGCCCCTCTCGGGCCTGCAGAGGCTGCAGGGATCTGGGAGGCTGCCACTCTTCCAGCACATATGGCTTCCATTAGCCTCCATTTGCTAGGAAACATAATTAAGGGTTTAAGACTTAACCATTTGTTTGTGCTGGGTGTGTGTTTTTCTGGTCTGTTTGTCTTTCACAAACAAGACTATCTGTTAGTCACAGGGGTTGTTAAGAGTCTTGATATAATCCCTACGCTACCCAGTAACAAGTATTATGTTCAGATATTTACGTTGGGTGTCTTCAGTGTTGTCCATACTGAAAAAACTTAACATAATAAATAGATCGCCCTGCAGCTGACCACCAGCCTTCTTCCCTTGGGGAGTGCTTAGAAGGGGAGAGGTATTTCAGCTGTGGGTGATGAAATTGGATTCCTTTACTTGCTGTGAAATTGAAAGCAGTTAGATGGGAGTCAATGGAACCAAGGAAAACGCAAATCTCCCCACCTGGGATCATCTAAATGAGGAATGTCATCAGCATTTCGCAGCAAGGGAATGCACTTTAGAACGCTTCCTAAACCTTCTCTCCGCCTCACCATGTCCTGCCGAGGCACGCTCAACTATGACGAATGCCGACCGTGCGGCCTTCCAGGGATCTCAGCATTGGCCTCGCAAGGTGATTCACAATAAGTTTTCCCATTTTTCAGGTGGTGGTTGTTTAGTTAGTTCACATTTCAAGTGTTACACGTGAGAAAGGGATGAGCTAGTGCGCTTGCTCAACCCTGTTTCAGCTGGATGCCTCATGGGTGCTGTTGGGCTGCTCTACACCCCTTCCTGGCTTTCCCCATGAGCAGAGTGGGACTGGTTAGCTCAAGGGGCCCCTGGTCACTTTGGACCTCAGTTGGACTTCACCCATTTTTGCTTCATAAGTCGGCATCTAAGACACTTGATACACCTCTCCTCCCCTTCTTCTGATAGTCCTCAGAGAGGTCAAGGTTGTTGCTTTGTTTCATCACTGAGAGCACTTGGCTGGCGGGTCCCATGATCGTTAGATGCAGCCCCCTGCTGAAACCGAGCTAGCGGTGTTCTGGTAAACGATTTACACCCAGCTCTGGCAGGGGCCGTGGTTGCAGGGGGAGCCCTGATTTGTAGCCTTCGCAGATTCCGGTGATGTAAGTACTCGCACAAGGCTGATTTTCAAGCTACCAACAGGAGGTCACCGAACAACGCAGAGTTGGGAAGAGATGTACACGATCAGCTCAAGACACCATAATTAACAGACCCTAGGCCTCCTGGAGGAACGAGAGACACTTAAACCTCTAATTGGTGCGTGCAGCAACTGTATCAGTTCCATGCACCAACACAGACATCTGGGAGGCAGTACCGTGTAAATGGCCGTAAATACTGTTAAGTGCCAACCTAGAGAGAACTTGCCCCAATGGAGTGTTTCTGAATACCAGGGTTCCTGCCGATCTGGCTCTCAGCAGCTGAGGGAATGGAAGCCTACTCTTCCCCACAGATGCAGCTACCGCGGCTGTACCGGCTGCTAATAATCTGAGTATAACTTTAGGCATTTTCTAAAGCCCAACCCCAGTGGTGATGTCAGACTTGGCCCTTGTCTCACACACTGAGAATTCTGCTCCAAAAGAAAGGTGTTGGTGGCATCTGACATGTGTGGACCTGCACTGTGCCACGTCTAATCCTGTATTTCGATCATCACAGGTCACACTGGTGATATCGAATAAATGCTCTATAACATTAAAACCTAGACTAAAGATTTCCCGGTCACCACCAGTGTACAGCTGTAGGTAAAGTCAGACTGACGGAACGTGAAAGCCGATTGGCACGTTACTTAATCTTTGATTCTGGCTTGCTGGCTCCCCCCACTGGCGGCTGATCAACACAGCGACTCCATTGTCATCGAGACATTCTTTCCAGCTGAGGTTCGATCTTACTTACCTGAGATCAATACGGTACATTAGCGGTGCCTGGGACGGATGCGCCCCAGCCTGTGGCAATTAGAAAGGGCGGGAAGGCAGTATCGATCGATGCTGTGGTGATCCCAGGCCCTAATCTTTTAACCCTCAGGAAACCAGACACTCAGTCCTTGACAGCACGACATCTTCATTAGATAAGCTGGATTCCTTTCCTCGGGAGACCCAATCTGGTCATCTAAGTAAAATGGCCATTTCATTTTCTCTCAGGTCAATTTCACTATCTTTTATTTGATAGTCAGCTCAGTCTCTCGGGAAATCCACGGGGGATTTCAGTAGTAACAGCGAGGACATCACTGTTACAACAACAGTGCCTTCTATCTCCCAGCACCTCTCCCGAAGGTACAGAAAGCCCTCTGTAAAAGATCGTTCATCCATCCACACAAACGTGGGCAGAAATCATCACTGGTTTACAAGGAAAGGTCCCACTAGAAGGTGTCAGGCAAATGGTTTTAAGTGCTAAAATTCATTTCCTGGCTCTGCCAACATATGCCTTCTTTAAACATAAACACAAATCATGATATGTTGACAGTTGCATATTCATTCACAGAGGAGACCCAGGAGAAGAGAGAACTTTACAACAGTGGCCAGCACTGCAGCTGCCAAGAAATAGCTCAGAAAGGAAACTTCAGGAGCAAGCCCATTCTCCCGACAGGAATGAAAGCGTGCTGGACTTCCTTTTGCACTCAGAAGGAATCCAGCAAAGAGCAAGATTTGGGGGTAGAAGCCGAGTACCAGCAGGCTGAGCACGGAGGTGCCAAGGAGCCAGGACCTACTTGGTGAGGGCGGTACTAACCAGCAGGTGGTGGAGGAAGAAAACTTCCAAGCAGCCAAAGCACAAACATTCAGACAACGTTCTCCCTTTCCTGGGGGCTGGGGTGGAGTTTGTATAGGAAGAACCATAGGAAGCCAAGATGTGCGATCGTCCCAACACACGCAGTCTGATCACACGAATTCAGGAAGCGTGGAGTGGGCAGGGGGGAGGGGGAATCACGGACACAGAATAGCCTGGGAGAAAAGAAACATGAAGCAAGGGGCCTGAAGGTAAAGCTCGTCTCAGGGGACGAGTCCTCCCTCACACAGAAGCACGGGCAAAACCACACCCACACAGAGGGGCAGCCCGCATCTGGGTCTGAGTACCTGCAGGCCCTCGTCGAATCATGCTTAGCCTACTTGCTGGCTCTTCTGAGGTCGGCCCCCAGCTCCCTGTCTGACCCTCAGACCCCCACCTGGCCTCACCCTCTCCCCCGAGGAAACGGTCCGTGGTGGAGAGGGCCGCAGGGCCTGGCCCCAGGCCCAGCTTCTCTGCTCCCTGCCCATCACGCAGCCGTCTTCCTTCCGTGCCTTTCCGAAAGCGTCGCAGAGCTAGGAGGCTTGTCCGGAGGCCTCAGTGCAGGACCTGAGGGGAAGAGCCGGCTGGGAGTGGGGACCACAGACAGCCCCAGAGCCCGTCAGCCTTGCTCCTCTGCAGCTGACGTTCTCTCCCGTGTCACACAGCCCGTATAAAAATGAAGCAGCAGCAATTTTTATTGAGGGACCTAAACTGAAAATAGGTTTAGAACATAATTTAAAAAAATAAAACAGCAAAAGTAGCAAAAAATATATGACCTTTTTAAAAACATTTTCCTTTTTTTTTTCTTTTTTCTTTGTTTTTAACATAGAGCAACTGATGCCCCCCAGCCACCAGGAGCATCTTACCCAATGGGTAAATCTCTGGTAACGACCCTTTTAAAAAGACATGTAAATATATACTCAGATTTATACACTTTGTGTTTTCTTCATAGCTATGTACAAAGCCCCTGCTTTGGGGCTGGGCCCCAGGGCCACGACACTGCTCCCAGCCTTGGCGTCCCCATCCTCTGGTACCAGGTATTTGGTCAGCAAAGCAAATTAGTATCGGAATTAATAAGCCACTGGCACCATCCATCTGGAGCAGAGGTCGCCTTCCACGGAGGCCCGAGTGCTGACCACCCCCCCTCACTCCTGCTGTAGCCCGAGGACCAGGCACCTGCCGCGGGAACACAGGCTGCGTGGAGCAGACAAAACCAACACAGAGAAGCTCGGCCGGCTCTGCCTCGCGTGCTCGTCCCCCCACTGCCTGACCCTCCAGGCAGGGCCAGGCGGCTGGCTGGGAGGGGTCTCGGTCCAACATGTGGGACGGAACCAAGTGGCCATGAGCAAGTCCCCGCCTCCCTGCTCCTCTGTCTCAGCGGCAGGCTGGGAGGAGGAGGCGGAGGAGAGGGGAGCTCGGGGGCGACGGCCTCAGGGAGACAGCTGGCTCCTGCCAGCAGGAAGGGCAGGAAGGAGGCGGTGAGTCCAGCGGGAGTGGGGCCGGGGCCGTAGCTGAGGATGGAGTCCGGGGAGGGGTGCGGGGTGCTAGTCAGCGCCGTTTGAGTCCGCCATTGGCCAGCTGGGCCGGGTGTCGGGGCAGACAGGGCTCCTCGGGCAAGGGCTCGTGAGAGAAGACGGAATCCTCCCCAGAGGAGCAGGTAGAGCTGCGGGTGTCGGGGAAGCTGGGGGAGTACTGGTCCAGGGGCATTGATAGGTCCAGGTACTCCTGTGGGAGGGGACAGAAGGACGCTGGACCCGCACTCTCCCCCCTGCGGCAGTGGCAGGAGGAATTCAGAGAGAACCCGGCCGGCGGGGCCTGAAGGTCTGGGAAGGGCAGCCTCACCTGGTTGGAGGTCAAGGCCACGATGCGGTCCAGGTCTTCCACCAGCTGCTTGAAGGTAGGTCTTTGAGAGGGTACCGCGTGCCAGCAGTCTCGCATCATCATGTACCTGAGGCAGGCCAGTGAGGGCGGGGGAGGGAGGACCAGAGCTCAGGGCAGAGGGACCATGGGCGGAGTGACCGGGCAGGGCTGTGGCGTCTGGCCAAGCACCCCTTCTCCCCTCTACCTGCCCAGCCCATCCCTCCCCCAAGGCCCAGGCCTGGACCCCAGGCGTCTTCTCCCGCTTACAGCTCATTGGTGCAGTTACTGGGCTTGTCCATACGATGACCCTCCTTCAGCAGCTTGAAAAGCTCCTCCACAGGGACGCCAGGGTACGGGGAGCCGCCCAGAGTGAAGATTTCCCACAGAAGCACCCCAAAAGACCACCTGTGGAGGAGCGTTCCAGGCACAGAGCTAGGCCACCCTGCAGTCCTTGCCGCTCTCCCTCCCCAGCACGGCAGGCACACACCCTGAACCCGCCCCCGGCCCCCAACACAAGTCCTTAACCCCAGGGGACCCCAAGGGACCCCAGGGGACCATGGCCTCCGGGAACGGAGTGAAGGGGCACATACAATGTTTTTTTCTCTCAGAGATGGAATGCCAGACCCTACCGCCCAGGAAACTCTCTCCTGACATCCCTGGCAACTGCTTATTTCAGACTCACACGTCGCTCTGGTGGGTGTAGATCCGGTCAAACAAGGCCTCGGGTGCCATCCACTTGACAGGCAGTCGGCCCTGCAAGCAGCACGGGGACACTGGCGGTGGCCCGGGGCAGGCGGGGGCACATGCAGGACTGGACTTGGCTCACCCCACCACAGTGGAGCGGAGCCCCGGGCAGAGGACGGGCACCAAGGGCGGCGCCAGCACTTACGTTGGTCGTCTTTTTATAGTAGTCGATGTGGTGGATGTCACGAGCGAGGCCAAAGTCCGCGATCTTCATCACGTTGTCCTCCGTCACCAGCACGTTCCTGGCGGCCAGGTCTCGGTGTATGCACTGCGGAGCCAGGAAGGGAAGAGGGATGGGAGCGAGGAGGGCGGGGCGCAGGGGAGGGTCTGCAGCCGTCTGTGGGCCCCCTCCCCTCGCAGGCCTTTGCCCACACCTCACCACTCGACCTCCCCGCACGGTCCAGTTGCCTGCTACGATGGCCCTCGCCTGCACGTCAGAGCCAGCCGTCCAAACACCCCCACCTCCGGGCCCCTCGATCACTCCAGCAAACCCTCCATATCGACCCCTTTTCCTGCCCCTCCCAGCTCTTAGTTTTGGATTTGCACCCAGCAAGCGGAAAGTTTTGCTTCTGTCCAGTGTGTACGAGCTCTCACGCCCCATCTCCCTGGGCGAAGCACATCCACACCAGGCTGGGCTCAAACAAAGCAGCATTTACCGAGCACCGAAAGCTGTACTTAAGTCTCTTGCAGGACCTCATTTCCCCCCCCCGTAGCTGTTCTACAACGCAGGCAGTATCATCCTGACTTCACATTTGAGGAAACGTAAGGAGGCGGCTGCCTGAGGCTGCACAGAGAGTGCCAGTGCGGGGACTGGACCCTAATCCACCCTGACCCCAAGGCCACAAGGCTGCACTGGCTCTCCTGACTCTGATGTCTCCCGAGAGCGGCCCGCACGTCCCCCACTCCAGCCAGGGGAGCCTTCAGGAGCCACACCTTCTTGGAGGCGAGATACTCCATGCCTCGGGCCACCTGATAGGCGCAGGATACCAGGTCCTTGGAGGACAGCTGCTCCTCGGGATGACGGCTGGGGTTGTAGCAGTACTCCAGCCCCGGCGGCCTCCGGGCCTGCAGATACTCTCGGAGGTTGCCCTTGGAGGCGTACTCCACGATGACATACAGGGGGCCTGGGGACACGAGGGCCGAGAGGCTGTCAGGGCCGCCACGCAGGCACACGGGCCTAGTTTCACCCCAGGAACTCCGCCCCCAACGGCACTGCGGGAACTGTGAGCCTAACCTGCCCTTTCAGGGAACCCCGCAAATTCAGTCCAACTCCCCAGCGAAACCCAGCCAAATCATTCTTCCCTGCACACTCCAGGAAGTTCCCAGGCAAAGCTGGGGGCAAGAGCCCTAACCCAGACCCCAGTAACTCACCTGTTCCCGCCCACACACTGTGTGTGAATCCTGGTACCTGTATGAACCCCAACGGGCACCAGCCCAGACCCTGAGAAACACATTCCAACTACTGCTAAACCAAACTCTCCTCCCAGCCCACTTCCCGAAGCGTGGCTGAGAGATGCCGGGTCGCTGACACCCCAGCTACTTATCTGCTCCCTGACAGACAGGCAGCAGGAAGCCCGGGGTTCCCGCCCGAGCCCCTTCCCGACACGGGTGGGAAGCCTGCGGGCTCGGCGCCTACCGTCCTGCGTGCAGGCCCCCAGCAGGTTGATGATATTCTTGTGCTTCCCGATCATCTTCATCATCTCCATTTCGGAGATCAGGTCCGACAGGTCTTTCTCTGTTGCATCCGCTTTATGGACAAGCCAGAGAAGGGAAGTGAGACTCGTTTGCTTTGGAAGGGAGGCCGACAGGAGAAAAACTAAGGGAGAGGGATGACGTGAGCACCCAGGGGTCCCTCTTCTCTGGGACTTGCTTCTCTCCTCCCTTTTTCACATCCAAATTTATCCTCCCATCCCTCTTACGAGAGCCGGTGTTGCCGTAAGTGGCAATGAGTAGGGCAGAGGCTACGTCAGGAAAATCGGCTGGCAACGGGATCTAGAATAAACACCTGATGACAACCCAGGTGGATGCCAAGGAACAAGGTGAGATCATAGTGATCTTGGGGTGCAGAATGCCCCCCACTCCCGGACATCCCTAAGCAGGCCATGTAGCAGGTGTGGGTAATGGCCCGAGGTCCACAGTTTGCTTGGAAAGGGAAGGGATTGTTTTTGCGGGGACACAAGCATCACTTACACTTCAGCATCTTCACAGCCACTTTGGTCACCCGGTTGGGTTTGTCCTTGTCCAGCCCAATGGCCTCTGCCAACACCACCTGCCCAAAGCAGCCCTCTCCCAGGGGTTTGCCTAAAACCAGTCTTTTGGGGAAACAAAGGGTGGTGGTATAAGCTGGGGGTGGTAAAGTTCAAACCTGACGGGACACCCCATTCCTCCCCGCCTCCACGTAGTTCCCCCAACCGAGAGCAGAAGGTAGAAATCATCATTTCTGATGCACCTGGTGCACCGTCGCTCCCTCGAAGGTCGGAGCACACACAACTGCCAGCGTTAGGATAACAAGCGGGGGTTCCCCAGAAAGTGGAGAGGGTTACCTGTCCCGTGGCAGCTCCCAGCGGGGGTCTTCGGGAAGCTCGTATTCAGAGACCCCAGCCAGCATGGGGGTCCCGCTGGAGGAGAGACGCGAGGGCCGAACCAGCAGGACCCCAGAGTTCATGGATGCGCTGGAGTCGGCCGACACCTACGGGGAAGCGTGGGGTCACCCTTCCAGCGGGGACGGGGATTCCTCTCATCCCCAGTTAGGGCTTTTCGCCAACGGCAGAGGTATGTACCTGTCATATGATGCTCCTTCCCCAGCACAGAGTGGCAGAAAGGCCACCGGGGGTCAGAAGACCTAGGTTCTAAAACTGACTTATCTTCCCCACTAGCCTTTCTGGGCTTTGGTTTACTCACCTTTCACATGAGCGTTCCAGACTGACATTGTGTATCTTACCATTGCAGTAGCAACTCTATTCTTGTCCCATTCTTTGTGAAAACCCTGCCCTGGATTAGGGATTCCTGTCTCCCAAAGCTCCTTCCAGAATTAGCCCGGCTCTTAGCGAAGGTGGCCTCCTTTCACACACCTTCACCCTCCATTCCATTTCTGGGATGAGGGGTGCACAGGAGAGGTAGGGCATCTTGGGACCCAACTCAGGTCCTCTCCCCCGCTCTGTACCTTTGCACCTCTATTCTCCTCACTTTTTAATTTTTTTGGCCGCGCCTCGTGGCTTGTGGGATCTTGGTTCCCCGATCCGGGATCGAACCCGAGCCCTTGGCAGTGAAAGCGTGGAGTCCTAACCACTGGACCGCCAGGGGACTCCCCACCTTTGCACCTCTAATGGGCCCTGGGGGGCAGTTCAAACTCGCAGTACCAGCTGTGCACTCAGCCCAGCTAGAACCGTCTTCCAATCCACATGCCGGGTGAGCAGGTCACCGTGGCTGGGGTAAGATGGGCTCATGGACCAGAACAGCTTGGAGCCTGACGCAGAGCACTTAGGACAGGACATTCCCCTGCCCTGGCCCAGAAGCCAGAAACCAAAGTCCGAAGCAGTCGGCTGGGCACCATGGCGAGGACAGGGCATTAGAGGGTCCCGGGGAAGGCCCCGGGGCCCAGGGATGACGCACAGGAGGAGGCAGAGCGTGCAAACCCCCCATCTACTTTCTGTTACCTGTCTGCGCAGAGGGATGCTCTTGGCCAGCTTGTGCACGGCCATCTGGCTGTGGAAGTCACTCTTCTTGGTGCCGCTCTTCATCTTATAGATGATGACAGACCCCACCATGCAGGAGATGAGGAAGGCCCCCGTGCAATAGATGATGATCTCCAGGTACAGGGGCGAGGTCATCACCGCCGGTCTCTCTTCCAGGGCTGGGTCAGTGCGAACAGGGTGTTAGCGGGCTCGGGGCGGGGCCCGTCCACTAGGGTCCCAGCTCCATAAGAAACTCAACACCCATCTCCTTTCCTCTGGGAATCTCCAGGGCAGAGAAGAACCAAGCCAGGTCCCAGCTAGGATTGGGGTTCTGGCACTGAGCACACGTCAGACGTTCTGTGATCTCTGAGGCTTCCTGATCCTGACTCGTATCCCAAGAGGGATGGACTATATCTTGCTACGCGAAGCCCATCCTCATGAACTCAGGAGCCCTCCTTGCTCAGCAGGACGGCTGGGCTGGAAGGGTACCTGGTGCCCTTGCAAGAGATGGCTGAGAACTCACTTGTGCTAGATGCCTTCCTCAGTGTCCCCATGAAAACTCGGCCCTTCTCCGCAGTGCCTGAGCACTGTGTCCCCCTATCACAGGGGGCAGCTGAACTGTCCATCGATCTGTCATCACTGACAGCTCACAAGTATCTTGAGGGCCCAGATGGCACCTCATCCGTGTCTGTAGGCCACAGTGCCTGGCATCTGGTGGCACTCATAGCATGAGGACAAGGAAGGGGAGGGGAGGAAAGAAGAAAACCAGTGTGTATCCTGACTTTGTTTCTCAGCTTCACCTACGTCATCTGTGTCAGGTCAGATGTGTAAATATCCACACCTCGCCAAACCACAGGCAAAACTAAACTTAATTTCCGAATATGTCTGGACTGCTAAAGATGGAAAATGTAAACTTCTCTTAAGACTTCTACTCACAGGTCTAACTCCTAAAGCTGAAGAAGGACATGGAGGGGGGTTGTTTTATTCTCTTCTCCATTTAGAATCTCGCCCTTCCCATCCCCACAGAAGCCCGTGCAGTTTAAGCCCCCTTTCCCTCCCACACGGAGGCTGGGAGGGTTCCAACCAGCACCGCTCCACAGAACACACATTCCCCACGAGGGGAGGGTCCCTCTCCCCCCACGGCTCTCCTCCCACTCCTCCCCTTTTAAAGACCCCCGCCAGCCACAGGGGCCAGCACCCCGAGGACCTCCCCCGGGAGGCCCCAGGCGTGACCCCAAATGAGCCCAAAGGGAACCTCCCGAGGCCTGACGAGGGGATGGCAGTGCTGATAACAAGGAGAAGCGGTTCTGTTTTTCTCGTTCCCCAGCGTCGAGCAACAGAGACAACCAACTGGGAGCACACACGGGACGAAGACAGTGACGAGGAGAAAAACAGAATGCTTCTCTCCCTCCAGCGGGGGTGTTATCAGAGGAGGAGAGAGGGCGAGAGAAGAGAAGAGGACAGAGTCTGCAGGAACCAGAGCAGCACAGCGCACAGCCCACGTGCAGCCCTGCAGAGGCGCCAGCCCACCACCCCGAGCAGGCGGCAGGCTCCTGCCTTCCCGGACCAGTGCACACGCCTGCCCTCTGGAGAGGGGAGACGTCGGGAGCCAAGGAGCATAAATGGGCACCCTCAGGCCCCCGGCGCTGCCTGGGAAAGGACTCGCTCCATGCGGCTGCAGTCCACTGTCTGGGTCTCGGTGGAACCTCGCTCTCACTCTCAGGTGGCAGCGTGGGAGGAAGGAGAGCGTGATCCTTGCCAAGAGCAAGCCCCTCGTTCCAGGTGCCTACATTCAGTTACAGGAGGAGCGGGCCTTTCTGAGACCTTTGGGGGGGTGCTGGCGATAAAGGATCAGACAAGTTAAGGAAGGCCGCCGGACCCAAGGAGGGAAGGAGCCTGCCCTGGAGGAGAGCCCAGCTGCAGGTTAAATCCAGATGCCACGCATGCATCACACTGGCCCAGGGGAGAGCCAGAGGCAGGCACACAGGTGGGACACCTCCGCGTTCCTGCATCACGAGGAAAGCACCTGTGCTGGGCACAGTCACTGTCGATGCTCTTTAGCAACCGAGAGGATTCGACCTGCAGAGCCGGACAAATCACTGGAGCCACCTGGTGGCCCTCGGAGCCCGGCTCTGTGTCTCCCCCAGCCCCGCGATGCATGCTCCCCCCGTGCCCATGGCGAGGGCAGGACACTGAGAGGAGAAGTACAGTGTATACCTTCCAGAACGGTCAACCATGCAGAGTGATGGGAGAGTCCGATAGAGTTACCCGCCAAGCATGTATACTCCCCCGCGTCCTCAAAGGAGACATTCCTTAAGTGCAGCACCTCCATCTCTTTGTCGGTGGTATTAACTCCGGCCGTCTAGAAGAGACAACGGAAGCAACATGGACAAGCCCGGGACCGGAGACCTCTCAGAGGCGCAGAGGGAGGGAGGGAGGAAGGAAGAGGAAAAGGGAAAAAAAAACACAAAAAAAAAACCCAGAGGAAGAAATGCTCCCCAGCGTCTCCTTTGCAACAAGGAACAAACAAAAACCACCAGGCATGAGCGAGACCTGTTAGAAGAAGAGAGTGGGACCCTGAGGAGGAACTCGGCAGACCTGAGACGACACGAATGGCTGGTTACACCCGTCACCAGATGCTGGCAGCCCCGGCCCGGCCCGGCATGCGGCGGCGAGCGCATGGAGAAATGGGGCCCGGAGCGTGGGGGGCTGTTTGGTTTCCAGAGGGCACACACAGGAGGGGTGGAGAGGGCGGCAGCCACACACGCACACACACGCCCGCGGACGCCGGTCCTCTCTTCTCTCCATCACTCAGACCCTCCGTCTGCATGACCAGCCGGGACGCACCCCACGCACAGCCAAGGAACACACACAAGGCACAGAGGGGGCGACACCAACACAGAACCAAACCAAACCAGCCTCCCAAGGCCGGGTATTTTTCCATGGCTCCGGGCACTAGAAACACAGCAGGGTAACAGGGGGAGTGGGGCGCTGGCCTCCCCACCTGCCCCAGCAGCTCGGGGCCTCAATCGAACTCCCAGCACAGGGGTCCCTCCAGCTCCCCGTTACCTTTTGCCACAGGTCTGGTGACTGTGAGCCACGCAGACTGGCTAGCTTCACCAATATAATTGGAAACCTTACACACATACTCCCCGCTCTGCGCCTCTGTCACATTGAACAGGGTCAGCACCTCCGCATCCGAGCTATTTATCCCCGAATGCTGGAACAGACCAACGACACGCCATCAGTTGGGCCAGCACTGAGATGTGGCTGTATTTTGCTCCCATGCAGGCCCAGGAGCTAAGGCAAAGGGAGGCTGAAGTGAGACTCGCTATCTTTCCCTTGTTAGGACAAAACAAGTGGACTTTGAAAGTCCAGAGCAGTTGACCGAAAAATAAACTAAAGAAAAAAATCACTGCCCCCAAGCAAACGTTCTGTTTGTGTTAAACCCCCTCCTCCAGGACGAGGGAAGGGACTGTGAACGGAGAGGGCGGCCAAGGCCAAGGCCACGGCCACGGCCCCGCTCCCTACATGGCAGTTTCAGCACCCGAGGTGAAGAGCGGGGTGGCCGGTAAATCTTTGGGACGGCCAAGCCAGGGAGGATGAGGTCTAACGCTGGGACCAGGAGGGAAACCACTTTCCCAGCTTCTGGTGACTTCCTGTTGCAAGATCCACTGGAGAATTAGGCAATTAGCTTCCCTGGATTAATGGAGCATTCAGGGACAATCAAAGTCTGGGAGTGGGAGGAAAAAGGAAGAAAATGCCAATTACTCCTGAAACCGCTGAGGACTGACCTGTGGCCTCTGCTCTTCCAACCCTACCTAAGCCGTGCCTGTCATTCAGCCCACGTGCCAGAAAGAACGTGACTTGGGAACCAGGGCAGAGACTGGGAGATGCTGGCTAGAGAGGCTGTGGTCATGGGCAATGGAAAAGCAGGAATGCCAACACCTTCCTGGAGTAGCTGGCCCGAAAGCTTGGGCACAGTCACTGTCGATGCTCTTTAGAAACCAGCAATGCCCACCCCCAGCCCTCTGTGCCCCTCACGCTTCCACCCGTGACCTGCCACTGGTCCTGCGGAATGTGGCTGGGTCCCCATTTAAGATGAAGCCTGTATCCAAAGAGAAGGGATGGGGCCCCATCGCGGGCACCGAGCCTGACCACAGCAACCTGGGCCCCGGGAGACACAGGCCTCCTTCTCAGAGCCCAGCCCACGGAGACTGGGGCCAGGGATTACCTTCAAGATCTGGACATAAGGCAGGTTGTCCGGACCAATCTTACTCCCATTCACCTCGATGTGCTTTAGCCACTGGATATGGGGCTGCGGGTCGCTGTACACCTTACACATGAACTCCACATTGCTGCCCAGGGCCACTGTCTTGTTGGCTGGCAACCCTGCCTGCAGGATGGGCCGGTGAGGGGACCGCTCTGCGGAGGAAGGGAGGGGAGAGGCTCGTCAGGCTCTGCCACGGCTGCTCCTGGCTGAGATGCTGACAGAGGGCATCCCAAAGGCCACCAAACTGAAGCACTCCCGGACCTCAGCCCAGCCTACCCGTCCTTAGCTACAATCACAGTCACTGAGACGCTTGCTGTTCAAAGTGTGGTCCAAGGGCAGCGGCACCAGCATCACCAGCTTGTGAGAAACATCGAACCTCAGACCCTACCCCAGACCTCCTGGACCGGAAGCTTCTTTTTACAAGACCGTAGCCTCAAAGCCGAAGCAGAATGCTGGCTGTGAAACTCTTTACCTTCAGGTTGCTAGAGAATGAGACTCAGAACCTCTAGAAGGAGGAGGCTGCAGTCACAGCACCCAGAGGCGTGACATTCTTCCTAGTGTCTCAGGCAATGCCCGGAGCCTGCATTCACCAGGGGCCTGTCCTCTCTGAGCCTCTCAGTCTGCTTTCCGTACAGTGGGAACAACAGCGCCTCTCTTGCAGGGGTGCCAGGAGAATTGCCCGTGGTGTGGTTGCTGCACCCAGCAGACCGCCGGCACGCAGGGAGTGATAGCTACTATTAAGCTAACTTTACCACCGCTACTCCAGTCACCTCCTGCAGGGGAGACTGTCAACGGCACCTGTCACTTTACAACGAGTCTGTGGTGCGGCTGATACTCCCACCTCTATTTACAGGTAAGGGAAGAGGCAGGTGACAGAGCTAATAGATGCCACACCATCCTGACTCCATCCCTGAGTAAACCTGGCTCCAGGCTGTTTTCTCAGCGTCCCTGCTCTTTCCTCTAAGCTCCTACTCCTGTCGCCTTCTTACCCACGACATCGAGCTGGTAGGTGTGGTTGATGCTGCCGTACTCGTTCTCCACGACGCAGGTGTAGTTGCCCTTATCAGAAGGCACCACGGAGTCCATTATGATGCTCCAGGTGGCGTAACGGACCTGAGCGGAAACATGCCGAAGGGTTCTACTGCGGGTCTGGAGGAAGAGGCGGTGCTGGTGCCCCGAGGCGCTTACCCTCCAATCAGAGCACGGAGGACACAGCCCGGCTGCACAGCGACCCCAGCCCATTTATACTCTGCAAGAAGGCATCAGGCAGACGGGTGTGAGGACTCAGAGAGTCTCCCCACAAAGGCCAAGGCCATCGTGATCTGGACAGATGTGCCTTCTGCACCCTCCCAAATATACTGGGAACTTCCCCAACCCTGCACCTCCGTCCACCCTGTTCTTGGGCCAGGACAGCTCCCCGCTAAGAGTCCAGCCCTGTGCGCCCTTGACATCTCATTTCAAAGTCCAACTCCTCCAGCCCCATCTCCGGTCAAACCTGTTCTCTCCGTCCCTCTGTACCTCGCAGGTGCAGTGCCCACGGACATCTGCCGCCTTATTAGACAGAATTCTGTATGGGCAGGATACTGCCTCATGAGACTCAGAGCACAGAGCCTTGCATACAGCAAGTGTTGGGTGAATTAATTTAAACAGTTTCCATATTTTTTCTGATCTCCTTTGCTTTTCTTACACCAGAATAATGAGAAAAGAGCAGCTAAGTGAAATGGGAGAGAAACAGGAACAATAAGGATGATCAGAGACTTTAAAGGAGGGATTAGATGAAGATGTTCTTCCTGGAATTGTAAACGGGCAAAGGACATGAATAAACAATTCCCACAACAGGAAATGGAAATCGCTTATGAACACATGAAAATTCTAAGTTCGTTACTAAGCAAAAGAGCCCACAGAGAACAATGCAATACTCTCATCTATCAAATTTGTTGGCAAAGGTAGAGTGAGCTTGTCATTCTCATACTCTGCTATGGGAGGGAAAATTCATTTTCTCTTTAAGAAAGTGACTGTTACCACAATAAAATAAAAAATAAAATCGCACCCCAACTGATTACATCATCCTGCATTAGAGCAAATATCGCAGTAAAATTTTATGTCTTCCCGTTGTACTTTGAACTCTATTGCCTAGTACATTTTCTGGAAAGACATGTGTTCAAGAAATGTTCATGTAATAAATGAATACATGAATGAATGGATAAAATTACCTAATTATCAGGGAAAAAAAGGTAATTGGGTAACATGCATCAAGGGCTTAAAAAATGCTTACACTTTGATCTAGTAACTTTCCTCAATCTGTCCTAAAGAAGAATATTTTAAAATGCTGACATAGACTTAAGTACAAAGATATTCACCACAACATTATTTATAGCAGTGAAAAACTGGAATATAACTAGCATTGCAAAATAGTTCATTAAATTATGGGACATTTTAATACCGGGATATTATAAAGCCATGAAAAAGTATCTTTCAAACACATGGCAAAAGACTCATGTTATAATGTTAACAACTGACAAGAAATTTTACAGACGTGATCATCCAAGTCAAAACCGTATACACAGAAAAAAAGACTGAAAAGATTTAACTGTATATGCACTTTTTTGTATTTGAAAAATTTTTAATTTTATAGATAGAAAGCGTTATTTAACATAATTAAAGGCATAGAAATAGGGATTTTTCTAAGCAGCGGCTCCTGCTCCCCTGACTCTAACTTTCATATAAACACAGGTACCTTGTAGCCTCCGATCCTGTGGTCAGGCTTGAATTCTTTGCCATTTTTCAGCCAGCGCAGCGTGGGGTTAGGGGTCCCACTGGAAGGGCATTTGAACTTCACTGTCTTGGCAGCTGGCACCGCGTGCAGTTTCTTTTCCATCTTTTCTGGCGACGTCCAATACGGAGCCACGGCTGCCCGGGGAGAGCCGAGAGAGACGGGCGGGGCCTGGTCAGGCTCAGGAGCGAGGGCCTCCGCCCACCCGCCCACCACCTGTGGATGACGCCTGCACTGATCCGGACCCCCGAGGGATCCCAGGGCCAAGCACTGTGACCCCACACGCCCCCTCCTCCCCTTCTCCAGACAATCACCCGAGCCTCCCCCTTCCCGTTCAAACCCAACACCCGGGCCCAAAGGGCAGTAAGGTAGGAAACAGTGTCTCACGCATACGGTTTGGTTTGGTGTTATCTGTCTCTTTCTCCTCTGAAGAGGAGTCATCATCATCATCATCGTCCTCCGAGGAGGGGAGAGCATCTACGGGAAGGAGAAGGGGCTACTGACGTCCCTCCAAGGGAACAGGGGCTGGCGAGCTTCCCATCCAATCAACAGCCACCCCAGGAACACAAAGGCCAGTCCAGTTATAGATGACCGCAGCTACCCCTCCCCATACTGTCCCCCGGTCCCACTCCTCCCTTAGTGCCTGTCCCTCCGAGGGACAGACACGGTTTATTTAAGAACTGCATGCTCTATGCGTGTCGCCCTCCTCCACCGACCCCAACGCCCTGCCCTCCTCTGCCCAGAAGAAGCCTTTACGCTGGGCAGTTCCGTGGCGGGCAGGTGGGGTCTCTTTAATTTAACTCCACCCTGCATTCAGAGGCTCACTCAACTCAGCATGGCCTGGATGCGCTGGGTCTCAGAACTAGCAGCCAGGGAACCTGTGTCCTCCTTTGGAAACCCAGATCTAGGCACTGCGGCCAGAAGCCATTTCCGAAGCCATGGGCTGAACGACGTGGAGGTGGACTTTTCCTAGCACGCGTCTGCTGAGGCCTGGGAGCTGCCCTTCTTAACCAGAGCAGACGGGGGGCCCACCACACAGTCCGCGGCTGCCAACACCTGTCCCCAACAAGTATCCACCCCTTTTAGCATGTGGTCACCAATCAGGGTTCATGCCAGATCTTTTTCCAGTCCTTTCTAGTGCTTTTGGGGGTCTGGAGGGAAAAAAAGGAGGCAAGTCCCTCAGTTAGGGGCAGGTTCTAGATGATGCCCGGGGGAGGAGATGCCAGGCCCGCACCCGGGGACGCACCAACGGCAGAAAGACAATTTCAGCTCTACCTTATTTAATCCTAAGGTTTTGTACAAGTCGCATCTTACAAGTGGCAGATCCCCAAAGTCACAGAGCCCTAGGGTTCCCCGGCTGCCCTAACAGCTCTGGAAGCCGGAGGACAGATGTTTTCCGTCAAGCCGTGGATACGGCGGCGCACCTGGATCATCCCCCATCACCCGGGGACCTCACCACGTATTCGGGGGTGCTAATTACTAAGCCAAGTACCAAGTCCAAATGGCCAGGGAGTGAGAGGGTGGAAGCTGCCTCGGCCCTCGCAGCACCCGGAGGACTGGGCAAGCTGTGGTGGAGAAATCACAGTGTCTCACTGCCCCCGATGTGTCGGCAATCACCTCCGAGGTAGGTCCCGGAAGCCCCGGCTCTCTGGCCTGAGGCCGGTACCACGGGTCACCCCTGAGAGCTAAGCCACGCGGCAGGCAGGGAGCGATGTTAGTGGGCAGCAGCTTCTGCAGCAGCAGAGTAGGGGCAGATCACAGCCGGGCAGAGGGCCTGCCTCCCCCCGAAGACCAGCAGACAGGGTTGGAGGGCAGGGGGTCTGGGGGAGGGGGAGGGCGGCCTTTGCTACCAACCTGAGACGTTGACGGAGAAGTAGGTGGTATCGCTGCCCGAGGGGCTGCTGGTCACACAGGCGTAGAGGCCGGAGTCGGCGGGCACGGAACCCCGCACCTCCACCTCCTCCCCCGTGATGCGGGTGCGGTTGCTTTCCACCAGCTGCACCCCGTCCCGCAGCCAGTTGATGCTCTGTACATCGTCCCGCAGCCGACAGCGGAGCTGCAGCAGGTCACCGGGGTGGACCAGGAGGGACTCCACTTCCACGGGGGCTCCCCAGGGCTGGGCTGCTGCCGCCACAGGGGCCGGGAAGAGGAAGCGAGGGGCGGGGAGGAGGGGGGAAAGACAAAGGGCATTATGCCAGCCGCACTGAGCTGCAGCATCCCAGGGGCTACGGAGCTGGGGAGGCGGGAACGGGAAGATGGGTCAGTTGGGAGGCGGCTGGCTACCTGGGCACCCCCATCGCTTCTTCTCCACCCCACTCCTCCAGAGGGCAAAGGAAGAAAGAGGCAAAGTTAGGAAGCAGCTGCAGCAGCATTAAGCGGTTCAAGGTTCGTTTCTCTCCATCCTAGGGGGGCAGCCGGCCCTTCCCAGGACCCCTGTGTGTCCAGAGTGTCCCCTCCCCACACACTCAGCTCTTTGCCAAGAGTGGCCGCTTCCCAGGGGAACACCCCGTTTGCTTCTGGCTGGGGCAGCCTTACCCCTTTCCCTTGGAACCGTTGAACAAGCCCCCCTGCCACAAACCCAGCAGCCCCCATCCACGTGGGGGGCAATTTGTCATGGGGGGTGTCTGGATTCAAGTGATTCGGCACTCAGGGGTCTGAGCCCCGCAATGGGTCTGATGCACAGGGTGCATATGTGGGAGAGACAGCCCAAGGGAAGGTCAGCTCAGGGGAGCCTCTAGCTAACAGGTGTTGGGCCAGAGGATTCGGACCTTTTGACTATATTAGGAACGGAGGCCTGCAGCTGCCACAAAACCCACACTTGCTCTGGCAGCAAAAGCCAGTGCACACAAAGCTCCTTTCTCCTCATCCCACTGCAGGGCTCCCCCTCTCCAGCCCCCCACCTTCCTCTCCCCTGCCCTCCCCCGACACACGGGCACACACATCTACTCCCCCTCACCTCTCCTTCCCCGGAGTCTGGGGATCCGCACACCCATCCCTCTCCACCAGCAACACTGCACTCACGCTAATAAGAAGGCCTGAGGCCGGACACAGAAAGAGGCCACCATCCCAGGCGGACCCCTCTGCACTAACAAGGGGAAACGCAGCTCCTAGTTCCTCTCGGGACGTGCAAGCCTGCTCTCGGCATCTTCTGCCCGCTGTCCGTCGCCCACCAGAAGAACACACCTGCTGCGGCTCCCATCTACCACCTGACTAGTTTCTGCTGCCTTTTGGAACCTTCTTTCTTTCTCACCATGGGTTCATCATCAGAGGCTCGCCAGGGGGCCCCCTGCCCTGCAGGTCCCTGATGCGCGAGGCTCTGAAAGGCAGCTGGCCCTACCGCCCTGCCGGGCCTTGCATCTCAGTCTGGCTCTGTCCACACACCCTCCGGTTCCAGCCCGGCTGGAAACTGCCTCAAACCCTTCCTCTCTTTTTTGTTTGTTTGTTTTTTTGTTTTGGCCACGCTGCCACGTGGGATCTTAGTTCCCCGACCAGGGATTGAACCCGCAACCCCCCTGCATTGGAAGCTCAGAAGTCTTAACCACTGGACCACCAGGGAAGTCCCTCAAAGCCCTTTCTGACTCCACTCTGGGTCAGGTGCTCTCCCCTCTCACTTGTCACACTGAAGGAAAGTCCCCTTTCTCGACTGGGTTGTGAGTGTGGGGACGTGTCACATTTACCTTCAAATCCCAGCACCCAGTAGTAGGGCCCTGGCACATGACAGCTGCCAATAAATGCACGCTGAATAATGTAACAATGATGCACTGTCTCCTCATCATCTTCCTTTCCAAACTCCCTCTTCTCCTTCACCACCTCATTTTAAAAAACTCTTTCTGAAGTCCCAAACAGGTTTCTTCTAGAAACGTCACCAATGAAGAAATGAGTGTCCTGGGAGCCAAGGACTAACCGTAGTTTTGCTCAGAGGGGCCTCGGATAAGGCTCAGAGGCCAAGGCTGCAGGCCCTGGCACCCTTTGACCCAAGGGCTCTGTCTTAAATATTGGGTAAATATGGAGTCATCAAAAAGGGAGTGCTGCTTTAAAAGGGTTTGGAAACCACTAGACCCGCACTCATTTATTTCTGTGCGTCAGGTCAAGAGGAACACCACAAAAGTGAGCTGACCACACAACTCATTAAATATAAGCTTTTGTGGGTCTTGAAAAAAAAGTTATTCTTTCCATTTTTAATGGTTTGTGGTTTTGCCAAAAGAAGGTAGAAAAAAAGCCGTTCAGACTTGACCCTTAAGGAAAACAGAAGACGCTCTTATGGATCAAATCTCATTTCCCTGCAATGACCTCACTGATTAAATATTTTGCAGCTCGTGATCTGTACCAGCCGTTGGTCAAACAGTAAACTCCGGTAAACTCAAATTCTTAGCCTCTGGCATCACAGCCTATTTTGACAGGTCCCAGAAACAAAAAGGTAGCAAGGAGCATACGGGCGTTTCCCCAGGAGAAAGCAGCAAAGGGAGACTGGGTCCTGCTGGGACCAAGCTCTGGCTGATTCTAGCTTGGATCCAAAACTTCCCGCTCATTCCAACCAGGACTTGCGAACAAAAACTCTCGTACGTGATCTATTAAAGCCTCAAGAGCCAGGTTTCTTGTCCCTGCCGCTGGAGGTAAAGCTCCCCCTGATGTTCCAGGCCCTGGGGAGCTAGTCCTTCATTCTCCTGATCAATATCCTATGCTGCGTAGAGGATGTGTTCTAAGCCCGTGGTTGGCATTCAACGCTCCTCACAGTCTGTTCCCACCTCCACATGCGACCTTCTCGTCCCCACCTTTTGCTCCAAGTCTGAATGTTTCCTGCACGAACTGCCTTACTTCTGCTCAAGACTATCAGGCATCTCTCTAGAGCCCTCCTACCCACCTACTCAAAGTGCACCACCCAAAACGCCCAGGAAGCCTTCTGCTGGCACAAGTGTCTCTACCCTCATTTTCTGTACAACAGTAACCGTCTGAACCACACAGACGCACACTCAATTCCATACCATGTTGCACTGTTGCTTTTTCAAACAACTTTATTGAGATAATAATTCACATACCATAAATTATTATTCACATAAATTCACCCATTTAGAGTGTATCATTCAATGCTTTTTAATATATTCACCGAATTATGCAGCAATCACCACCATCTGACTGTAGAACATTTGCATCACCCCCAAAAGAAACCCTGTACCCATTAGAAGTCACTCACTGTCCCCTCCCCCTCCCCCAGTCTAGGCAACCACTGATCTGCTTTGTCTGTATAGATTTGCCTATACTGGATAGTTCATATCAACTGATTTGTACAGTATACAGTCTTTTGTGTCCTCCTTCTTTCTTTTAGCATGTTTTCATGGTCTTTCATGTTGTATCATGTCTCAGTACTTCATTCCTTTTAATGGCCAAATAATATTCCATCGAGTGGATATACCACATTTTATTAATCCATTCATTGGTTGATGGAAATTTGGGTGCACTGTTTCCTAACTGTCAAAAGTGTCCATGTCTAGCCCAAGAAATAGCCAGCAACCCAGAGCAGAATTGCCTCTCACAGTTTTCCCACAGTGCCTAACAATGTCAGAAACTCAGAAAATACTCAGTAGGCCTTGAACTGAAGTTCGCATCTGGCACAGACTAATTTTTGGAAGAACCGAAAACCAGCTGACGGCTCTTGGGTGATTTTTTTCATGGCTAACAGTGCTCTCGGATGTGTGTCAAAGTCTCCATTTACAAAGCAGGTAAACGCCGCTTTCTTTTAGGAGGTGATGGAACGGTAATGGACTGCTTGCTGGTTTACTGGGCCCTGCCCCTCTGTGTCACCACCTGGAGTAGCAGCCCCGACCTCGGAGAGTCCTCTGTAACTGTCCTGCTGATGCAGGACATCACTGCTCACTGGCCGCCTGTGACAATCAAGTCACTACTCTCCATTCTCTTTTGGTCTTTCCAGGGTCCCCCATTTATGCCCTCATTGGAAAGGCCCTTGTATCTGTGGCTCCATCTCCACTGAGCTGGCTTTTCTCTGGCCGAGACCCATGGACCAGGGCTCTACATGTTGTTAGCAGTCAAGAAAGGAGCCAACTGACAGCTTTATTGGGCTGGCCATGAATGATGAAGAAGAGAAAGCAGTTTATTGCTCAGCAACTTGAAAAGACATTCCAACTCTTGGAGCACGTGATGAATTGGAATGGGGATGCTGAGGGAGACGGCAAACCCACACACTCGCTTTATGTGTCCCGTGCTTCCTGAGAGATGGGGAACAGAGACTGGAGGACATTTGGTATCTGGATTCCGTGGTGACCAGGCTCTGGGTGCAATGCGCTTGGAGTGCACTGTGGGAAAACGGTGCATCGTGCTTCCACACCCACGTCAAAGTCACGACGATCACCACCAGGAGCTAGGTGGTTAGGCTTAGGGTTAGCGTTGGACTTGACTTGCACACCCTTAGAGGGTTAAGGCCGTCAACAACTTGGCCATCTCTCCAGAAGACAAGGAGAGAACAAAGGCTCCTGCACAGCTGCCTGAATCTGGGGCTGAGGAGCACTGTGGTCCTGGCAGCCCCTGGGACGGTGCAGCTGGCAGGTGGACTGTGGAAGGCTGTGCAGGCTGGACCTGGTACCCCCTTTCGTGGGAGGGGAAGGGATTCAACCCCATCCTGCTTCTCTAATGGAGCCCCTCCAACCCCCAGGGGGAATTAGGAGCAGATAGGGGACCCACACTTTTTAGTAATCCTCAAGGAAGCAGCTAGAGGTGAGGGGCGGCGCTCTCAAGTCTAGGAACATGATTAACGTTAACGGGGCCCTACTGTGTCCCTTTCCCTTCCTACTTTCCTCCAAAATACCAGGGCTTTGTAATTCCCAACAAGCCAACAGGATGTAGCATTTGGCTTATGGCAGGACTGGCAGAAATCTGCCATTGTCACCTAGCAGGCAGTTCTGCCCCGGGTTCATCAGATCAGATCCAAGTTCTTGATTCTAAACTCTGAGTCTTCTGCCAGCCATGGGCACCGTGTAGGGTAGGGAATGGCCTTGAGGAGGCTCAAATCCATACAAATGTTGTCATTAGAAGATGAAACCCCAGTTTCCAAAAATCCAAGAAAACAGGGGCTTTCTCCAGAATGGCTATCATTAGGTGTCTCTGTGAGCCCTTGTTACTGTGCGAAGAGATGTAAAGGATTAAACTAAGGAGCAGAAGGGCTGGTTAGACTTGCGCTAACCAGGATGAGAAGATTTATGCGATACCTGATCATACCACACGAGGCAACGGGAGAAGAATCTGAGAGCCCAGGACAGGTGATCCAGCACAGGCTCTGAGGTTTCAGAACTCAGGTATTGGTGGTCAGGGTGCACGGCGATGCTCACAGCACAGGGGGACATGACGGTAGGGAAAGGGAGCGAAACTAAGGATGAGGTGCTTATGAGCAGGGCTGTGCCTCGGGATGAAGGGGATGGGAGATGATGAAGGGGATGGGAGATGATGAAGGGGATGGGAGACGATGAAGGGGATGGGAGATGATGAAGGGGATGGGAGATGATGAAGGGGATGGGAGATGATGAAGGGGATGGGAGATGAGGCCAGACTGCATGGCCTGCTTGGAACAAAAGAAAACAGCCCCCAAAATGATTTCAACTTATAAGGTGGGGGATAGAACAGAACCACTCAAGAAGTCCCAGGGAACACATTTCTCTGCAGAGACTGTGAATGCAGGCCTTTCATGCCACAAGGACGAATATACCTGAAAATGTATTACTGAAATACCATTTCACCAGCCCTGGTCCCATAAGAACCAGTTCGGTCTGGAAGACATCCATCCCCGAGCCTCACAACTCTGCACGAACCCAGGAAGGAATGACAACATACTTGTATAGCGCTTTGCGATTGACCACGCGCCTCCCCATATGTTATCTTGGGATCCTTAAACAACTCTGAAAACAGTGATACCAATACGGGCAGTATGCTTACTATATACATCCCACATCCTGTGAACACTTCTAACACACACCATCACTGAATCCTCACAGCAACCCTATGAGGTTGATAACCACTCTTATCTCTACCCCGAGGGCGCAGAAGCTGACAGCTGCTCCACAACCCTGTGGAGTGGGTACCATCATCCTCATTTTACAGAGGGGACCCTGAGGCACCTGGAGGCTCAGGATGTGTCTAAGACGGCCCACCTAGTCAGTTAGGTGGCTGAGCAGGGATTCGCACCCAGGTGGCCTGGCTCTCCGCAATCCCCACACATCTGGAGCCCAGGTCTACCGCTTTGAAAGGCAGCCCTTATTTTCACTGTCTTTGCAACTTCCAGAAGACAATGGAGACGCTTTCTGGTCGGCCCCAGGGTCCTGTCTGATGGCACCCATGTCTCCTACCTTCTCACAGGGGATTCTGCAGTCGGTTGCTTTGGCCTCATCCTTCCCTTTTCATCTGCCCCACAACTACTGCTTTATAACTCTGTTTTCTTACTTACAAATGTACTTTCCCAGCCATGCTGAGCTACTCAGAGTTGAGGAGGTGTGACTGCACACGTGGCGGATGAGGAAATTGTGGGGTGGGTGCGGTGGCACTGGGACAGCGGCAGACCAGGACCAACAGTCATGCCCTATTTTGGTATGGCACCTGATACTTTACAAGGCGTGTTTATCCACGTTCATGTCCATTTGCATTTATTCCATTTAGACACAAGACAATGGAGGCAGAGAGACTTCTCCCAAAGTCACAAAACAGGGCTCAGCAGTGGTTCTAGGTGCTGGGTCTGCTGGGTCCTGGGCCCTTCATCCAGCACACGGGGCATCGGGAGGTACCTACAGCTCTGCCTTGGCCACAGGTACGCGGCACGACCCCTCCCTCCTGCCTGGGTCCCTGGCTCAATCCCTGACACCTTCTCTGGTCCCAACCCCTCACTCTCGAGTGCAGCTTACAGCTGAGCTGATGCCCTCCGATGACCCCTGCCTGATCCACTGAGATGCTCGAGAACGTTAGGCAAAGAGGCTGGCCACCCCTTCCATTGGGCCAGCTCTCCTGATTACACATCCTGAGTGTCCCACTCCTGGCCCTCTGTATCCCATCCCCTCAGGCCCCCCGAGAGTGCAGTTTGCGATCCCCTCCTCCAGGACCTGGGGGCCTCTCAGCTACCTCCTCCCACCCAGCTCTCCTGGTTCCACCTCTGCAGCCAATACCCTCACTGCCCTTTATTTTGCTTTCTCCTAAAACACCTTTTCTTCCTATCTCTCCACCACTTCCCCAGACGTGAAAACTCATTCTCCGGAGACTTCCGCGGCTCTGTTCCTCCTCTCATTTGTAATGTGACATAGAAAATAAGCTTATGGTTACCACGGGGTAAGGAGAAGGGGGAGGGATAAATTGGGAGATTGGGATTGACATATACACATTTCTATATATAAAAGAGATAACTAATAAGGACCTACGTTATAGCACAGGGAACTCTACTCAATACTCTGTAATGGCCTATATGGGGAAAAGAATCTAAAGAAGAATGGATATATGTATAACTGATTCACTTTGCTGTATACCTGAAACTAACACAACATTGCAAATCAAGTATACTCCAATAACATTTTTTTAAAAAATTCATGGCTTTATCGTGCACTCATTCAAGCTGCTCGGCTGAGGGCTGGTCCGTAAGTATATGTCTTATCTACCCTCTGGGATCAGGTGTGGTGTCATCCCTATGCCGCACTCCGAAGGGGAAGGGCGTAGGGCTTGAATAACCAGCCCTCCACAAATCCAGGCGTGTTGTCTCGGGCAGGGGGTCTCCATTGCTGTCATCCCTATGAAATCCTTTTGCTTTTGCGTCACTGGCTTGAGAAAGTTAGGAGAGAAGGGCCATCCTCTTCGGTAACGTGGGGAACTGGTGGTCCAGGAATGTTTACAGTCTTGGCACAAACTCCCCAGAGATAAATGAGGGGGCAATTGTGGGTGGGGGAGGAACTCGGGGTGGCTTTGAAAGCAACTTAAAAGAAACACAGAACAGCCCAGTGGGGCTCCGGGAGCCCTCTGCCGAGGTTTTTATGACGTTACTTTGGCTTTGAAATGGAACTGAAAACTTACTTTAGTCTGGTAAGGCCAGGTCAGAGGGGGTTCTCACCGAAATCCCGGGGAACAACGGTCATCCTGCAACGGTGGGAGGGTCCATGGAGGAAGCCCTCCAGATGTGAGGTTCCCTGGACCTGAGGCATCCCCGACATGCAGGGAGAGCTGCAGAAATGGGGTGCACCGGTGTGGGTGGGAGGGGAGCCGGGGACACCAAATCAATTAGTGGGGCCTGACACCCAGATCCAGCCGTGTTCACCGGGCCCCTGACCCAGGGAGATTTGGAGTGTAGGGTTTGTTTTTTTTTTTTTGTTTTTTTTTAATAGAAAAAGGGACAGAAGTAAGAAGGAGCATTTTGCATGCAAATGGGCCACTGCCAGAAGAGCCCATTAAAATGTAAAGACTCCACGTTCAGCCTGACAAAACGGTGCAAACTGCTGTGTTTGCCAGAGAGGCTGCAATACAGCTCCCGACAAAGGGGCCCGGCAACAATGGGAGCTGAATGGCCTCAGTCAGCAGGTCCCCTCTCGCGTTGCCATGGGGACCCCACCAGGGCTTTACTAAAGGTATTTCCTGAGGAGAAAGGCAGTGCACACATGTCCAGGCAGCCCAGCTAATCCTGCCAGGAAGCCATCGCCATTCAGCAGCCCAGGGGCTTGGGGCTGGGAGGTGTGTTTTGTTTTTATTAAAAAAAAGATTTCGGGGCTCTTGTGTTGTCCCATCTCGTCACTGTAATTTAGCGCAGAGCCGCCTGTGCTGGCCAAAGCCACAGCCAGGGCCCTGCACCCACTCCAAGACCCCCCCAAAACCAGCTCCGCAGGAAGTGGTTGGGCAGGGGAGGCCCAGCAGTCTGTGCAAACCTTCCCAAAGATGTAGCGACGGGTAACCCAGCATCAAAGGTGGAGTCTGGGGTTCAAGCCCCAGTGCTGGGTTCCAGCTGATGCCTCCTTGGTACCTGTACTTTCTTCCCTCCTGGGGAGTGGGTAACACCCCCCCCCTCCCCAATACCTCCCACCATGAGGAGGAGAACACTTTCAGGCTGGGGAGAGGGCTGTAATTACATGATTAACAAAGGAATGCACCCAGGAGTTGTTTTTAAAAGAAATCTCCCCTCTTCCTCTCTCCCCAATGTTTACAGACGCACTCTGGGCAGAGCTGAAAAGAAAAATGCGTCCTCCACCCATTTCCCAAAAGGATTCCCGGTACCCTTGGCTGCTCTGCCTTACCTGGAAGAGAGAGCTGCTCTGGGAAGGGGCAAGTTCACCTAAGACGTGCAGGAAGAAGCGTAAAGAGCAAAGGTAGGTGCCTTGCAGCTACCGGGAAGGGAGGTCCTCAGCTCCCGGTTCCTAGAAGTTTGTGTCACCGGCTCACATTTGGCACCAGAGGAATCAGCCTTGGCAGATTCAGGGAAGAAAGCCAACAACACAGCTGGCGGTGGAGACAGAAATTCCTGTGTGACAACTGCCCCCCTCGGACACAGTTTAGGGTAAATTAACATTTCCTGAGCAAACTTGTATGTGGAAGGAGCTGGCCTCGGTGAAGAGGATAAAATGAAGGGGGCCCTACCCACCCAGGTCTGTGTGTTTGCAGAGCCCATGCTCCTGCCTCTAGACCTTCCCCGCAAAATGTTCTGAACCGGGTATTTTGATAGAATCAGAGTGATCGTTTGGGCAGCATTAAGACTGTGCCTTACAACTGCCCTGGGCGCCCGGGAAGCTTCTAGAGCCACGTTCGGGGGGGTCCTATTTTGGGAAAAGAAGCTGGAGAGCCTTGTTCATTGATGGAAAACTTCCCCCAAAGAACCGCAAGCCCAGTAAGGACACTTGTGTGGGCTGTAAGCACAGGGGATCTGGATTCTCAGCTGGGGGGCTTCTCCTGCCTTTATTACAATCACGTCCTAAGCTCAAAGCAAAAGTGCCACCGGCCACCAACTGTGACAACACAGAAGTAAGAACACCTTCCCCTGAGCTGTCAGGGAAAAGCTGGACAACTAGTTGAAGTGGGGTGTGTGTGTGTGTGTGTGTGAGAGTGTGTGTGTGTGTGTGAGTGTGTGTGTGTGTGTAGGGGTCCCGCTGCTCGAAGGGGAACTCAGACCCTCCCACCACTGGCCCAGAGCCCAGGCCTCCCAGCCATGTGTCTGCAGCTGTGACCTGTCAGGCACTTCCTGGTCTGGGTTCTGTAATGGAAAGATCATTAAGAGTGGGGGAAGGAGGACAGCCAAGAGGTAGCCCTGCAGCTCCCAATCCGCCGGGCGCTGACCTTAGAGTCCGGTCAGGTTCCTTGAAGAAAAGAATGTATGGCTCTCCCCCCACCCCGCCCCCTCCCAGGGCCTCGGGACGGCCTCCCCTCCCCCATGCTCCTCAGAGCTGGTTTGGGGAAGGAAGCACCGGTAGCTGGGTAGGAAAACGCTGCTGCTCCCTAAGCTTGCTGATGAATTAGTCGAGGCCACAGCTGTTTCAGAATTTGCCTTTTGCCCCCCTCCCCAAACCTCAATGGGTGCTTGAGAGCACACGCACCAGGGCTAACAGTACGCCTCCGGCTCTGTGCCACCTTCCCTCCCTGGCTGGTCCCCGTGGCTGCAATGGTGGGTCTGGGTCACCGGGCCCAGTGCAAGGATGATCACCGCCCACTGCAGTGGAGAAAGGAAGGGACTCTTCGTAAAGTGACCTATTTTTTTCAACGTTAAAGAAACATCCCTTAGTTTTACATTACGAGAATAAAGGTGATAGACATCTTTTTATTTATTTTTTTGGCCACGCCAGCTGCATGGCGGGATCTCAGTTCCCCGACCAGGGATCGAACCCGGGCTCTCGGCGGTGAAAGCGCAGAGTCCTAACCACTGGACCGCCAGGGAAGTCCCAATAGACATCCTTTTAAAAGGAAGTGGTGTAAAAAGGTGGTTGCCAGGGGCTGGAGGAGAGAAGACTGGGGAGTTACATGTTTAACAGGTAGAGTTTCAGTCAGGAAGGTGACACGTTCTGGAGATGGACAGTGGTGATGGCTGCACAAGGCGAATGTACTTAATGCCAAGGACCTGAACGCTTAAAAATGGTTGAGTTTTATAGTATGTATATTTTACCACAATAAAAAAAAGTACTGGTAGCGGACAGTGTTGGTTTTTTAAAGATGTTCTTACGTGGCAAAATAAATTGTCAACCCAAAATATCGGGGGGGTATTTGACTGGCCCATGGAACCTAAAAATCTGGGGCTAATGGTCTGTTCCACAGACTGGCAGGAAAGTGATGGCCCAGAGGACCCACTGACATATGACGTATTCATTCTTCTCTCTCTCTTCCTTCACACACACCGTGAAAGTAGAGCATTTAGTACTGTTTTCAGAAACTAAAAGAGTGTGGTTTGGGGATATTTCTCCCTGAGATGGGATGGCACTCAGGCAGAGCGCAGGTAGGAGAACCAGGACCAAAGGCTGCTTGGAGGGCCAGTGTCTGCACTGGGGAGTCCTGTGCTCGGACAAGCTGGGTGACCTCGAACAATGAGCCTCCTGCGGGAGGATCCCTACTCCGGGCAATGTCCACATTCCGGGTGTCCTAAGGGATGAGAGCCTCGTTTGAAATCCTTGTGAAAACCACACAGTACCAAACTCTGCTTGAGCCCCAGGTGGTTGTAACTGGCTGGAAGCAGCAGCAGGAGTATCTGAGCGCAAGTCACTGGGATGACCGGCCCTGCCACTCCTGTGTGACCCGGGCCACAGCACCTCCCCTCTCGGCCTCCGTGTCCTCCACTGTGAGATGGGAAGGCTGACTGGACAAGCTCTAGGCAACTCCAACAGCTCTAACCAACATTCTAAGTTTCAGCTGGGCCTCGGGAGTTGAGTCCCACTCACTACATCCCCTCCGGCCTCCACCGGCACAGGCCTCCCTCTGCCATGAGGGAGGGCAGGAGACTGCAAGTTAATTTTCCTTAAGAAGAGGGGCGGGGACTCCCCTGGTGGCCCAGTGGTTAAGACGCGTGCTCCCACTGCAGGGGGTGTGGGATCGATCCCTGGTCGGGGAACTAAGATCCCACATGCCGCGTGGTAAGGCCGAAAAAAAAAAAATAAGACACATGGGACTTCCCTGGTGGCGCAGTGGTTGGGAGTCTGCCTGCCAGCGCAGGGGACACGGGTTCGGGCCCTGGTCCGGGAGGATGCCACGTGCCATGGAGCAACTAAGCCCGTGCGCCACAACTACTGAGCCTGCGCTCTAGAGCCCACGAGCCACAGCTGCTGAGCCTGTGTGCCACAACTACTGAAGCCCGCGCGCCTAGAGCCCGTGTTCCGCAACAAAGAGAGGCCACCGCAATGAGAGGCCCGTGCACCGCAACGAAGAGTGGGCCCCGCTCGCTGCAACTGGAGAAAAGCCCACGCGCAGCAACAAAGACCCAACACAGCCAAAAATAAATAAATTAAATAAATAAATATATAAAATAAATAAATAAACAAATAAATAAGACACAAGGATGTAATGCACAGCACGGAGAATATAGTCAATATTAAAAAAAAAAAAAAAGAAGAGGGGATTCTGTTTTGGCCACAGAGCTGCGGCCACCAGCACCTTCAACACATGTCTCCCTTCATCTTTTCCCTCTGGCCCGAGATGCTCCAGAAGAAGCCTCAGAGCCGAGGGTATGGAGTAGCTCAGAGGCTGTGACTGGCAGAAAGCTGGGAGCCCAGGTATTCTAGAAGGATTTATTTCACTGTCCTTTTTTGATGCTCATGAGAGATTCCATGAGAACTCGCTAGGCAAATAAATTTTAAAAATGGACTGAAAGTCTGAGGGTAGTGGGGAAAGGACACATGTTATGAAATAAATGTCTCTTCCAAGCGTACCCTTCAGGCATTAATATAGTCTTGAGAGTGCAAATAAAATGGATGAAAGTTTTAGATGCCGAAGGGAGAACTTCATTCAGTATGTTAGTCAAAGAACCTGACTCTTCTAAGGTTTAAAAACTAATTCCTAAAACCAAAGGAAAATAAACCTTAATTCCAAAGTAAACCCTGAAGTTGGATAATAAAGGGGCAGAGATTTCCGAATGCAAAAGGCCCCTTCCAACGATGGGAGAGCTGATCCACATTCCAAAGGTGGTGATAACTGACTTAAAGCTCCAAGCAACGCAGAAGAAGGGCGTTCCAGGAAGAGGGTCTCCTTCCTTCCAGACAAGCTCTTAGACAACTTTCTACTCCCGGTCCTTCCTTCCTCCAATAGGCCCCGGCGATCGGACTCAACCCTCTTCTACTTCCCTGCCTCCCACCTCTCCCAGTACAGGGGTTAGAGCCGTAGGCACGGATATTAAAGAGACCTGAGTCGAACTCTAGCTACTCCATTTATTTTAGCTGTTTAACCTGGCGAGTGTTCGTCTGACCTCTCTGAGTCAGTTTCCTAAACTGTGAAATGGACACACAGCACCCGCCTTATAGACAATTAATTGATATCAGATTCTCAAAGTGTGGTCCCCAGATGGCAGCATCAACATCCTCTGGGAACTTGTTAGAACCACCCAGCTCAGGCCCCGCTGCAGAATCCAGAGCTCTGGGGGTGGACTGTGGCAAAGGTTTTTTGGGTTTTTTGTTGTTTTCTAAAATTAATTAATTAATTTATTTTTGGCTGCGTTGGGTCTTTGTTGCTGTGCGTGGGATTTCTTTAGTTGCGGCGAGCGGGGGCTATTCTTCATTGGGGTGTGCGGACTTCTCACTGCTGTGGCTTTTCTTGTTGCTGGGCACGTGCTCTAGGCACGCAGGCTCAGCAGTTGTGGCGCGTGGGCTCAGTAGTTGTGGCTCGCAGGCTCTAGAGCACAGGCTCAGTAGTTGTGGCTCACGGGCTCTAGAGTGCAGGCTCAGTAGTTGTGGCGCACGGGCTTAGCTGCTCTGCGGCATGTGGGATCTTCCCAGACCAGGGCTTGAACCCGTGTCCCCTGCACTGGCAGGGGGATTCTTAACCACTGCGCCACCAGGGAAGTCCCGGCAAGGGGTTTTAAGAAGCCCACCGAGTGATGTGCCTGCCGGGAAAACCTGAGAACCACTGCAGTAAGTGATATAAAGGGCTCACTGTGGGGTAGCAATAATTATTTCTCACCTATTTTCCTTACCTTCCTATTGAAAAGGATTTCATTCCTATCTTCCCCTTTTTTAAAGCTAGGAATTGTAGGTATCTTTTTTTCCCTAGTTCCTTTATTATTAAAAAAAATTTTTTTTGGAGTATAGTTGCTTGACAATGCTGTGCTAGTTTCTGCTGTACAGCAATGTGAATCTGTTAAACATATATGTATAGCCACTCTTTTTAAGATTCTTTTCCCAGATAGGCCATTACAGAGTACTGAGTAGAGTTTCCTGCGCTATACAGTAGGTCCTTACTAGTTGTAGATATCTTTTTTTGAAAAAGAAAATGGGTGGTTACCTCGCTGTGCGTTCAGGCATGCATTCATTTCTTCGAAAAGTATTCATGGAGTGCCTAACGTGTATCAGACACTATTCTAAGGTGCTGGAGTAAACAAAGGACAGAACGACACCTCTGCCTTCGTGATACACGTGGGCACACACGTCACAGCCCGCAAACGACAGTCAATCTGTCCCTTCACTTCAGGGAAGAGGCCCTCTCCTGTGGTTTCAGATGTCCTCATAACCTGAGTTTTATGTCCTTATTTGAGGTTGTCACTGGATGACACTTTTTAAATGAGTCACTTATTGTATTTGCCTATGTGTAGTAAGAGCGACACTGGCCGGGGCTGGGCCTGACCCATGGCGAGGATGGGGTAGGGTTGCCATTTGTCCTGGGCCTCCCAGTCAAGAGGGGCCTCCGAGAATTTTTGTGTTTTCCCCTGAAGGGCACACAGATAGTTACTGACAGAACTGGAAGAAAATATTTACCAAAAAACTTGCAATAAATCTGTGTTCTATTCCCGGGGCACACCTCAGACAGTATACCACAAATTAATTAATTTTGAAAATCCTGTAATTACTTTGTGACTAGCCCAACTACATTGTATTATATATATTTTTGTTTAAAACATTAATTTGTTAGATGTAAACATTAAGAAAAACAAAATTTCAGGACCCTTGTGGGTTTCTTTTTGCATTTCTTCACGCTTTAAATATATATTTACTGGTAGCCTCAAAACAATGCTAATGCTTCAGCCTTGCTGAACCTTCTAACATGTTTATTTCCATCCTTGAGACATTGTTGGACCATTTTAGAAACATTCCAGGTGGTTTATTGTGTCCGGGCGATACCACTATATTCTAGAATAAGTGTGACCTAGAAGGAAAACTCAGGTGTGACATCTGATGTCTTAGAGGCCTCAGATCCCAGACCTTCTCCAAGTAGGAGGTCTCAGCTACCGTGGAAAAGGCAGCCTCAATGGGGTTTTCGTTCCATCGATTATTCTAAGCTAGGGAACCACTTTCATTAGGGCAGCTCATAGACCTATGACCGATGCATAACCTCACAGTCAAGAGCAGAAGAATGTCACACAAGAAATGCACAAGCAAGTGTCTCCAGCTGCCTTTACCCCAATCACACACATGTACATACCACCCCAGAAAGGGAGGTGAAGCCTAATTCCTGTGAGATAAAAGGGACTGACCCGGCAATGTTTAAATTCAAATGTTTGGGCTTCCCTGGTGGCGCAGTGGTTGAGAATCTGCCTGCTAATGCAGGGGACACGGGTTCGAGCCCTGGTCTGGGAAGATCCCACATGCCGCGGAGCAGCTGGGCCCGTGAGCCACAACTACTGAGCCTGCGCGTCTGGAGCCTGTGCCCCGCAACGGGAGGGGCCACGATAGTGAAAGGCCCGCGCACCGCGATGAAGAGCGGTCCCCGCACCGCGATGAAGAGTGGCCCCCACTTGCCGCAACTAGAGAAAGCCCTCGCACAAACCGAAGACCCAGCACAGCCAAAAATAAATAAATAAATAAATAAAAAAAATAAATAAATAAATAAATTCAAATGTTGGTCTGCCTGTATTTTGGGAAGAAACCCAGTTTGATAGAGGGACATAGTATAGTACACTGGAAAGAAAAATATTGGAGTCAGACCTACCTGAACCTGAATCCCACTTTCAACACCTATCAACTAGATGACCTTTCAGACAAAGTACTTAGCTCCCTGAACCTCAGTTTCCTCATCTGATTTTGGAAATAAAACCTATGGCCATGGGAATCAATGTAGAGGTAAAAATATGTAAAGGATGTGGAATGTGAAAATGTAATAAATAGTATTTATTAATTATTATTTTTAAGGACCTTTACTGGTATTGCCTTTCTGGGGCTATTTGGTACTATGTAATCACAACTTTTAGAATGTAAGTATCCTTGGATACATGGGCAAATTTTATTTGTAAAAGTATGTTCACTTAAATGCAAACTATTGAAAATAACTTAAGTGCCCAACAGTAAAGGACTGGGTAAATAAACAAATTTTGCACACCCATACTACTACACAGTTACTGAAGCATGATGGAAACATCTCTGCATGGCAAGAAGTACCTGCTCACGTTACAAACCAGTATATAACATATACATTCCATTTTTGAAAAGTTATGTTTGTATAAATGCAGGAAAAAAATCTATATAAATAGATTCACCAATAACAGAGATTATTTTTGGATGATGGGCCTATAAGAGATTTTCTTTTTCTCTTTACAAGTCTATGATTTCTAAATTTTCCACAATGAACCCAGATTACATATCAAAATATCCATGTTTTAAAAGAGCAATAAAAACATTCTTTCTGACTGCATACAACTTTGCTCTAGTGGAGAAAACAGCCGTATGTTAAAAACTCCATAATGTAAGGCCGAGGGAAATAAGTGCCAGATTGAAAGTTACACAGAAAGGGGGTGGGGGGGAAAGGAGTGATTAATTTGGAGACAGAGGAGGGCTTCAAGAGGGAGGTGGCCCTTAAGCTACTCCTTAAGCTAAGAGTAGAAATTACAAACAGTGAAAGCAGGAAAGGACAGGGATGGACATTTCCAGCTGAGGGACCAGGATAAACAGTTGTTATGTATGAATGTGTATGTTGTATTAAACAAGGGAAAAGGAAATCTTATTTCGCCAGATGGATGGATGGATGAATGGGAGACAGGGAGGAAAGGAAGGAAGGGAGGGAGGGAGGGAGGGAGGGCGAGAGCAAGGAAGGAAGGAAGGAAGAAAACTAAATCAGTAAACAAATGGTGAAGGGACCATTAGCCAGGGGCTAGTTTTCGACCGTGGAGAAAACAGAGGAGGGGCTAAGCTCTAAGTTCAACTTTCTTTGTTGATCAGATATGTGACTCTCCAGCATTGATGGTTTTTAACCTCTTTCCCTGCCCAAGCTCATGACCACTAATGTTCACTCTTCGCCGAACTCCTTGACCCTCTCACCCACTTGAGGCTTGACGCACCTACACATCCAGGGCCTGGGAAACACAGCCACATTCACAACAACATTCACCTTCTTTTACACAACCCATCCCAGGAGCCTTGGCCACGATACAACATGTGGGCTCAGGAAGGAGCATTGAGTTTCAAGCTCCATCCGAGCCAACAGTCCTCGTGCTTGGAACTGACTGGACAAACCCCTCTCCTGAGGTTTCCCGTTTGCAAGGAGAGAGCCTTTAAATGAAGGCAGTGGGCACCTCGTTTGGCAAGGGGGCAGGGGAGGGTCGGTGCTAACCAAGAACAGGAGAGGGGGGGACTCAGGGTACAAGCCACAACCAGCCCATCAGGCAAATGTCCCCCCGACTTGGCCGTCAGCGGCTGTAAGTCAGAGCAAGCCCCCAAGTTCAGGAGCAGCCCACAGTCTAGAACAGCGATCCCTGACCTTTTTGGCACCAGGGACTGGCTTCATGGAAGACACTTTCTCCATGGACCGGGGTGGGGGAGGGGATGGTTTCGGGATGATTCAAGCGCATTACATTTATTGTGCACTTGATTTCTATTATTATTACATTGTAATATATAATGAAGTAATTATACAACTCACCATAATACTGACAGGAGGCGGAGCTCAGGCAGTAATGCGAGTGACGGGGAGCGGCTGTAAATACAGATGGAGCTTCGCTCACTCACCCCCTGCTCACCTCCTGCTGTGCGGCCCAGTTCCTAACAGGCCACAGACCGGCACCAGTCCGTGGCCGGGGGGTTGGGGACCCCTGGCCTAGAGGCTTCTCCTAAGAGGAAGCAGTTTGGGATTTATTCCAGGCCTTAAGAGCCCAGGTAGAGCAGTTAACTTGCTGCTGAATCACTTGGGCGGGGGGCGGAGGTGGGGAACAGGGTGGGCCGAGAGAAGGGAATGCTGGCCGTAAGTCTGTGGATAAGCCTCCTCTCCAGAATGAGCAGGGCGGCCTGGGCAGCTGAATTTAGGAGACCAGCAGTGCCAGAGCAGCTGGACTTTCCCGGTCAGCAGGGAAACAGTTGTCTCGTTGCCAGGCTTTGGGGAGGGAAGAGGCAAAGGTGGCGTCTACAGGGGGAGCTGGAGCCCCCAGCGGCCCCCGAGGATCGAGGCCCTGTAAAAACAGGGCACAGCTGCCGGTCAGGATCTCTGACCCCGGACCTCTCCCTCCCGGATAATGACTCCCCAGAACTCACTTCTCCCAAGGCCATCCCTCACCGCCCCAGACACGAGCCATCACTCACTGTTTCGGCCTGACCGGGAGCAAGCATCCCGGCCGGGCCCTGCTGACCCACCTCCGGGCAGGGGCTACAGGCCCCAGAGGCATCCCTGACCCTCTCTCTCCAGTTCCTGCCCACCCAGGTCGTCACAGAAACCCGGGGGCAGCAGCCCGGCCTGCTTCTCTGTTTGGGCTCCCTCCCTTCCCCCTCCCTGGCCAGGGCTCTGGACAGCCATTTGTTCTTCCCTGAGAAATTCCTCCTCCCTGACTTCGGGGAGCTGGCCGGCAAAGCCAGAGTGGAAAATCAGTGAAGCTAATGGTGCAGCAATGCAGCAGCCAGAGCCAAGAGCACGGCCCTGGGGTGGCTCTGCCCGGCGTGGTCAAGTGGACACATGAGCCCTCGCGCTCCTCCCTCACACTCTCTCCCTGCACCCACCCTCTGCAAAGCTCAGCTCCAGGAACACTTGCAAACACATCCTTCCGAAGGCACCGAGCTACCTCTCTCTGGAGAGGGGGTGAGGGACAGAGTAGAGCCCCCTGGGGAAAAGTGGTAGCTCCGTGCCGCGCAGATTCCCACAGCCCGAAACCCTCCAGCCTTGCTCTCCAGTGGGTCTCCCCACATGGCTCTCTGCCCTGTGGAATTCCACCGGCCTTCTGGCCCAGGGGGAAGAAACTCCTCTTCAACGTCCAGTGTGAATTAGAACTAAACAGGTTCTTTTCACAAGAAAAAATTATGTTGCGGACGGGGTGGGGTGGAGGAGCGCTCCTGCACGTTTCCCCCCGGCAGCCACTCGACACTGGTCCACAGGACATTGGCCCCCAGGCCGCAGGTCCTCTGGCCACGCCCACTGGCTGCAGCCAGTAGGACCTCGGCCTGTACGAGGCTGGTGGTGGGATGCCCTCTGGTACTTGTTTGGGGCTCCCCCTGCAGCCAGGCTGAAATGCATACCCCTTCGGGCCAAAGACAGCTGTGGGAGCCCCTGGGGGGTTGCCAGTGGCGGCCAGGGCCCAGGGCCGGACTTCAAGCTGGGGTGATGTCTCTGGCACCACTTGCAGCTCCCCGCCACGGGCCCAGGTTTCTGCAGAACACAAAGACAAAGGCTTGCTTTGTGGTGCCTGGCATCCAGGGGGCTTGCAGCCAGAAATGGAATCGTGCGGCTTTTCCATTAAGTGTAACCTCTCCCTCTTCAAGCGGCCACCAGACTCCTTCAAATCTGGGTAGGTGGGAGGAGCTGTAAAACCCCAGCCATTAAATCGTTTATTAGTTGCAGGTTTCTGAGCATGTAGGCAAGTATTTTGAGACGGCAGGGCTCATACTGTGCCCTCCACCATGTGGGGTCTGGGGGCTTTAGCCCAGGTTACTGCTGAAAAGGGGGCAGGATCCCCACTCCCAATTACGAGAAGCGGCCTTGTAAGCAGTTTTGGATTCACCCACTTGCTTTTCTCCAAGTCTTATTCTAAAAGAGAGAAAAATACACAAAAACAAGCCTCTTCAAGCTCAAAGCGTCTTTCAAGCTAGTGCTTATCTTTTTAAAGGGGCATTCTACTCCCCGGCCCATGACCCCGCTTCAGTCTCCCCCGCCCCCCTCCCCGCAAAGCCTGGTCTGAAACAAGCTCAGCCTCTTTAAGATCCCAAACGAGAGAAGGGAAAGGAGAGGGAGGAAGGAGGGAGGCTGGTTTTCCTGGAACCCTTATTAAATCAACTTTCCAAGGACAGCCAGAAACTCCAGGCCCTCCCCGCTCCCTGAGGAGCATTTGCAGACTGGGGGAGGGGCTCCCGACACACACACACACACACACACACACACACACACACACACACACACAGAGCAAAGCCTTTCTAAAGGGCAAAAGCTCTCAGTCAGTGGGAGCAGGGTTTGGGGTAATTTGCTTTAAACTTTTGGGCAAACCTTTTATATACAGAGTCTAGTCTTTTCTGAGGACAAGAGCAGCATTGTTATTGAATAATCAGCAGGGCCAAGACTACGGCAATACTTTACATTTGTGAGATACCTTATAGTTTACAAAGCGTGGAGATAGATTTTTCCCTTAGGACTTCAGGTCTCTGAAGACAGTGGGGCCCATGTTCTGCTATCACAGAGCTCAGAAGGGATGATCTAGGAGAAGGGGCTGAACCACAAGAGGGACTGACTCAACCAAATGGGGACCTGGGTCCTGATGTCCATCCAAGTCTCGTGGGTTTCCACTTCTGCGTCCTAAGGCACTTCAAGTCCATCCATGAAACAAGCCCTTTACCACGCGGTGTCTCCTGTGGGGTCCCAGGAAAAGGTACCCACATCTACCATTTATGGCTCATTGACTATGTCCAGGCAAGGTTCTTAGAGCTTTGCAGGCATTTGCATCTGATATTCACAATGACCTTAGAAGCAGATGTTCATTACCAATATAGATTATAGAGTGTCAGAGAGGAACTTTCCCAACAGCCAACAGTCGGTAAGAAATGGAACCAAAATCAAAACCAAGGCAGTCCAGGGAAAACATATGGCCACAGACTTGTACACGAATGTTCACAAGAGTTTTAGTAATAATAGCCCAAAGTATTAGCAACCCAAATGGCCACCATCAAGTGAATGGATACACATTCCCCATCTAATTCCATGATGTGAAACTCTAGAATAGGCAAAACTAACCTACAGTGACAGAAAGTAGATCCGTGGTTGCCTGGGTCCGGTGCTGCAAAGGGGGCTGACTGCAGAGGGGCAGGAGGCAAGTTTGGGGGGGTGATGAAAATGTTTCATATCTTGATTGATAGTTACGTGGGACAATGTTACATTTATCAAAACACATCAAACTGTATGCTTAAAATCAGTGCATTTTATAGAATGCAAATGATACCTCAATTGATTTTTAAAAAATGGCAATGTAACTTCACTCTTCACTGCCACATCGCCTCCTAATAGCCCTCTCCAGCTCTCCTACCCCCTCCCTCCCGTTTGCGGAGCAGGACTTTGTCATTTTCAAGACTTTCAGCCCCTTGACTCCACCCTCCATCACTGCCCCGGCTTCCTTTCCCAGTCTGGATGCACAACCAGAAGCTTCAGGACCACCATCACCCCCTCAACCCCTATTCCTTATGCTTCGACCCTTGGATACTCCCTTCCTGCTTACAAGCACCCAGGTCCGAGACGCGTACTATTCACTTTCTCCACCCTCCATCCCTAGGCTGCAAAACGGTTTGTTAGAGAAGGTTAAAAAAAATACTTTAGGGTCCACCATAAATGCATATTCTCAAACCTTATCCACCCCTCCTCATTGCCACCTCTGCTGTGGCTGACCCAAACCTCTATCTACTCCTCACAAACCTCCCACTCTGACTCACTCCCTCTACTCGCATCTTGTCTGTGTCTCTAGTCACCCGGAGTTGACATCCAACCTACTTAAACCCGTAGATTTTTTTTTTTAATTTAATTAATTTTTTTGGCTGCATTGGGTCTTCATTGCTTCGCATGGGCTTTCTCTAGTTGCAGAGAGTGGGGCTACTCTTCGTTGCGGTGCGCAGGCTTTTATTGCGGTGGCTTCTCTTGTGGCGGAGCATGGGCTCTAGGCGCACGGGCTTCAGCAGTCGTGGCACACGGGCTCAGTAGCTGTGGCTCGCGGGCTCTAGGGTGCAGGCTCAGTAGTTGTGGTGCGTGGGCTCAGTAGCTGTGGCGCACGGGCTTAGTTGCTTCAGGGCATGTGGGATCGACCAGGGCTCGAACCCGTGTCCCCTGCATTGGCAGGCCGATTCTTAACCACTGAGCCACCAGGGAAATCCTAAACCCGTAGATTCTATTTCTATAGCGTCTCTGCTATTTTTCCTTCCTTTACAATCTTCCACTCTAGTTCATTGCCTTTCTCTAGCTAGACATTCAGAACAACCATTTAAGCAACTCGTCTTTCTGGCAACAGTGGTAGCAGCAGTAATAACTCCTAACGCTTTGCCTGTCAGTGCTTTATCTGGATTATCTCACTTATGCCTGTATTACTGCTCCATTTTAAAGATAAGCAAACTAAGACTTCGTGTGTTTGAGTAATTGGTCAAACCAAGTAATGCAGCTATTAAGTGGTGGAGCACGATTTTTTTTTTTAGAATTTTTAAAAAATAAATTTTATTTATTTATTTATTTATTTTTTCATTCATTCATTGCAGTGCGTGGGCTTCTCGCTGAGGTGGCTTCTCTTGTTTCAGAGCACAGGCTCTAGGTGCGCAGGCTTCAGTAGTTGCGGCACGGGGGCTCAGTAGTTGTGGCTCACGGGCTCTGGAGCGCAAGCTCAGTAGCTGTGGTGCACGGGCTTAGTCGCTCCGCGGCATGTGGGATCTTCCCAGACCAGGGCTCGAACCCGTGTCCCCTGCATTGGCAGGCAGATTCTTAACCACTGTGCCACCAGGGAAGTCCTGCGGAGCACAATTTAAACCTAGGTCCGTCTGACTTCTTTCTCCCATCCATCCAAACTCAGCTGCCTGAAAATCTGAAAGCTGGATTGTGTCACTTTCCTGCTTAAAACTTTTCAAGACTCCCAGTATCTACCCATTTAGGTACAGTTTCCTCAGCAGGGCACTACAGCCTTCCATATGCTAACTCAATCCAATTTTTCCAGGCATTACGTCCCCCGACTACCTACACACCAGGTAAGTTGTTCTCTGTACACCTTATACATCCTGCCCCAGCACCCTCACTCATGCTGCTCCACCTGGAACACCCTTCATTTCCCTCCCAATCCTCTGCCCAGCCCTCTGGACCATCTCAGATGACGTTGGCTGTCCCTCTCCCCCAGCATTACCACTGCATTGTGTTATAACTCCACTACGTGGTTTAAACACGGTCCACCTTGAGTTTAGCTGCCTCTGTGCTTGTCACCCTCTACCCGACGGTGAATTCCCCGTGGGCAGAGACGGTCCCTCCCACTCGGGGTCTCCAGCATGTTCCAGGTCAGGCCTTGCCTTCAGTTCTGTCACTGAGTACAACACGAATCTGCCTGCCCCAGCCAGTGCATCTTCTAGAAAGCACCCCCTACCCATCCCCCCTCCTTCTCCATCACCCTACAAGAGGACAAATACCCTCAGTCCTCATTCGTCACTCACACAGGTCCTGGCAGCGAGACTGGTGGCCCTTTAAACGCAACCACCATGTTGTGTGCACAGCTGAGCCCTTTACCCACCACCTGCCAACCTCCTCTGCTTCTGTCATCAGCCACTGGGTCACAAGCCACACTACCCTTTGGCAGCAGAAATGCCCAAATATTAGTTCTCAAAGAACTTCGAAAGCTGTCAGGTGTGCTGTACCTGTAATTTCCATGAAGTATTTTCACAAGTCCGGAAAAATCCCATCAGCAGTGGGAGCAAGTCTTTCCTGTTACTAATAATCCCTCCAAATTCCCAATAAACTACAGGTCTCTACCAGCGCCTACGCCCCGTAATGCTCCCTGGTTCTCAATCTCTTTGAAATCCCTCCAGCAGTATATCCAAAGCAAACCTCTTACCAGGCCTCCAAACAGGGCCTGTGAGAGATGGTCAAGAAAGACAAAATGGCAGGCACGTGGCCATGATGGCCGACCCTCATAGAAGATATGTCTTTGGAACAATTTTCTAGAAGCCGGAGGTCTTTATGAAGCTCCCACAACCTTCCACATCCCCTGGAGCCCGATCCAAGTTCTAAACCCAAATTCACAGGTCACTCGCACCCCACTGCGCCGCCCAACCCCACTTTATATACATCATCTAGGTTAGGGAGCTGGCTCTTGGGTCCCAATCAGAAGTTCTTTTTTCAGGAGGAGAAAAGCATAAACCGCACCCCCACCCCGCGAGCACGTCACCTCTGGCAGATGGATGTCACCAGCCTTCACGACCCAACCTCTGATGAAGCTGGCTGTGTCTGCAGCCAGGCCCCCACCAGCCCAGGTACCTTGGGAGCCTCTCCTACAGTCCAGGAGCCCTCAGCTCCACCTGGGATGGAGCCTCCGCAGTTGACCACATCACGTCTGTCCCAGCCCCACCTTGTTGCTGAGGGCCGGGAGCCCAGGCTGCCCTTCAGGCCGCGCCTTACCTTGTTCCGGCAAGGTTGGCGCTGGCCTGGCAGTGCAGAGCGCGGCTGTGACCAGCACAGCCCAGAACAGGAGACACTTCCAGCTCCACATCCCAGTTCCGCAGTTAGAAGTTGGTGACAAGTTTCCGCACCTCCATGGAGACTCTGCCGTGGGCTTGACCCTCCTGTGCAAGCTGACTCTGGGGAGAGAAAAAAAAAAACCCCAAAGTTAGGAGGGTCTGCATGGGGGAGGAGGGGCAAGGAGAAAAAGAGGGAAGGCATGTCACACGGCCACCCTGCCCAGAAGAGTGCCTGAAGCAATAACTTACTCCTTCAGACACAAAGAAAGGAACCGTGGTCCTGTCCCAACGGCGAATTCAAGGTTATACGCCTTAATTAGACCAAGGAGTGGTTCAATTCAGTCCTACAACTATTTATTGAGTGTGGACTGTTTCCCATGTTGGGAAAATCATCAGAAAGTTCCCCGAGGCATGAGCCCCAAGATCATTTGTGCTGGGAAAGTGAATGGCCTCAGGAACGTCTCCCACAGGTGACCTGGGTGTGCGGATGTGACCTCTCCCAGTTTAAGACTTCACTCCCTCTAGGGCACACCAACCCTTCGGGGAGGGATAAAGAGAGATGAGGAATTATGGAAGAAGCCCAGAACTGGGAAATGGGAGCCAGGTGAGATGCTGACCGTCTCTGGCCCTACGTGATGAGGAAGCTGAAATACGCCATCTCCAAGGTTCTTTCTTTTTGTCTCTAAAACTGGATGCATCGCAGGGCCCTCTGGTTCTACCAGCTTCCCTCACGGAGAGAACACAACTCTCACCAGCTACTTAAAAAGGGCCTCCGAGTAGGGAGCTGTGAGCTGGATCCAGTTCTCCCCGAGGCTGAGAGGTGACGGCAGAAGTCCAACAGAAATGGATCCAGAAGAGGGGAAAGGTCGTGCTGAAGAATAAGGGTTCTTGCAAGGCCTGACTCAAAGACGGCTCACACCAGCCCCGGTGAAAGGCACAGACTGCGGGCCTTTATCCTTCTCAGGTCCGAATGGGTAAAATTTAAAACAACCCTCCAAGGTCTTCAGGATAATGGTCTTTTCCGCTAAACATTTACCAAGTGATAAGACTCTCTGGGCACCGTTTGGGCTACGAGGGGGTGACCCTCTCTGTCTTCCAGGTGGCTTTTGCCCTAAATACTCCAGGGAACCATCCAAGTTATTCAGAGAATCCACTTCCCCGGAACATGCCCTAATGTGGTGCTTCAGCCGGGCCTCCCCCTGAGCCAGACAGGGCCCCTTGTGAGTGAGTCAGGCGCGGCTGGCAGAAAACCCCCCAGATTCTTGGCCTCGTTCACAAGCGCCTGCCAGCGGGAAGACGCATGCACTGCCGCTGCTAGCTCCCTCCCAAGGCTTTCCTGAAATTTTTTTAATGATTTCAAATCAAAGGAGAAGTAAACACTTCTATTTTTCTAAATTTAGGAAAGGGACTAGACAAGGCAGATTCAAACAAGTTATTTACTGAATACTCACTACGTGCCAAGCATGGACTAGGTAAGACTTTAAACTATAAAACTTCATTTCTTCCCCACTGTGAACTTAAGGGGAGGGGTGGGAATTATTACTGCCCTTTAAGCAACGGGGAAACTGAGACGCAAAGAGGTTAAGTGCTTTGCCCAAAGATGTGCAGTGAGATGGCAAGGGCACCGGGTCTACATCACCTGGGTTTTCAGATGCCAGAGACCAGGGTGGGAGGAAGCAATAAGGGGGTGATCAAACCTGGTTCTACCGGACGCAAGCTCATTTTCTCCAGAGGGCATCCCTGCGTCACACAGAAGCCATGTAAATAAGGACAGATCCGAGGTGACTCTGGCAATGGGAGAGCCTTTGATTCTCAATTCCTTTGCTCTAGAGAAAGACCCTTGGAAGCAGCTCATGGATATGCCATCTAGGACACAGGATGGGGCGTGATTCCCGGCCGGGGATAGAAGTGATGCTTGCCAGAGGACATCCCCAAACCACATTCCACATCTCATTACATCCCAAAGATACAGCAAATGGACGCAGGCCAGTCACCGAGAAAGGTACACCTGACTAAGGACCTAAGTAAATCCCATAGTAATGGCCAGAGTCATGAATGAATTTTTAGTATCCAACAGGAAAGGGTGGTATCATCTCGAGATGATGAAACTTGTTTTCAAAGGTAGCAGGCGGGCAGCTCCCACCACCACTCGGCCGCTCTGTCCCCTGAAAAGCCTGTCTGCCTCCTCGCAGGAGTGGTCTGGTTGCTGACTGCCCTCTTTCAGCTCAGTGATCAACGCACTTCAAAATAATCTGGCAGCTTCCCTGCAAAAGTCTCTTCCTCTCCTCCCGCCCTGGGCCTTGAGTCCCACATCTGTAAAACAAAGGATGTTCAGAAAACCCAGCCCCCCCGGCCCCCAGGCACCCACTCCTGGAATGAGAAGGGGTAAGCGGGCACACAACTTATTGTGGAAAACACAGTGACACAAACTAGTCCCCAGACTACCTGGGACCCTAGGGACTGCCACCTCCCCCTTCACGTCACCTTCTTCCCATTCTACTCATTAATGAATTCTTTAAGTCTCTTAGGAACAGTCTCCCTCCTCCACTGCTTGACAGAGGTGACCTGTAGCCCTGCAGGTGCACACAGCAGCCGGCCCCTCAGCCTCTCCCCATCAGTCACGTCTCCTGGGACCGGCAACCCAGCTCCTGCTCTGGGTGCAGAGGTCCTCACTGGGGAATGAGAAGAGTTGGGGGGACACAAGCCATCTCACTTACCCCAGTTGTCATCAGAGGGAGCTAAAATAGTTGCCTTGCCTACACCACAGGAGGTTACGAGCTTCAAATGGGGGGCATGGGTGAAAGTATCTGCTCTCTCCTCTCGAAAGCCCTAATCAAATGTAAGGAATTACATATAAACATTGTGCTTTGAGTCACTTCTTGATAGCAATCTCAGGAGACTTTGGTAATTGGCAACCGGAGGACGTGAACTTCCTGCCTTTGCAAAGGCATTTCTCACCATCCATCTTTACAAACCCCACACTCTAGACCTAGACTCTGTCTAGGTCTGTCTCTGTCTGGGACTCTGTCCCATTCGGTGGCCCCTCGTGGCTATGGGGCACTTGAAATGTGTGTGGCCAGTGCGAGGCAGGATGTGCTAGAAATGAAAAATACATACAAGAATGTGGAGCCTTTCAATGATTTTTTCAAACTGATTACATGTTCAAAAGATAATATCCCACATATATTGGGCTACATCAAATAATTATAAAAACTGAAACAAACGAATTAAGTTAAATGAATTTCACCTGTTCCCTTTTTCTTAATTTCAAACGTGGCTACTGGAAAAATCTGAGATTCCATGTGGCCTGTGTTACATTGTAGGGGACAGGACAGCTCTGGGCAACCTCCGTGCCCTGTCAAGCCTTCCTTCTTTGCCCTTCCTCTGTCTTCAGCGGGCTCTCTCATTCGCCAAGCCCCACCTCAAAAAGCCACGTCCTCTTCTACAAGTCTTTCTTGGGCCTTGGGAGGATCCTCTGAATTTCCAAAAACACCATAGGGTCTCAAGCTCCTTAAGAGCAGGGTCTATACCCAATCAACCTTTGTCAGTGACCTTAGCACCTAACACCTACACAGCAGATGCTGGTACATTTGGGAACTGGATGCATAAATGAATGAAACAAAGAGAGGCCGGTAGAAAAGAAACTGACAGAGCCACGCTTGCAGAGGAGAGGTTGACAATGCCAGAGGAAATCATCCAGCACTCCTTGTTAGCCAGCCAAACTCGATTTCAAAGCATACCAACCCGGACATTTTCTAAACATCTTGATTCCTCAGACTTGAGGAAGTGACGCCAAAACTTTAATCCCTTTAGACGGGAGTAAGACTTCTTAACAGAAATGGTGGCTTTCCCCAAAACTGAGCAACAGTGAGCATCCCTCCTCATTGGTGAGAGTGGCAGGACAAGTTCTTAATAAACATCCGAAAAAAGACATGCAGCTCAGCTTACGAAATTGTACCCGCTCCAAGAGAAATGCTAATTTAAAAGTTTTTAGTCTCTGTCAAAAGGAGTGCCCAAATGTCCTTGGGAGTGCGGTATGTAAAAAGTGAGTAGTAATCAGAGAAACCCTAACTGCTCCACGGTAATCTAGGCAGCCTTGCTACTGAAGACAGGATGGGCTTGTGGACCATCACATGCTTGGAGGGGTTCACCCAGGTGAGGGCTATTTACTTGGAGCCCAAACATGGCTTTTTTAATTGCAAGTGGAATGGTGATGAGGAGAGAATTTCTAAGGGAGATGCAACCTTAGGGAGATAAGCAACTCTCCTAGCCCACGTCTGGTTTTTAATCCTCTCAGGAAACCCCAGAATCTTCTCTGAAGTTCTGCACCTGGACTCCCACCAGCCCCGGGTTCACTGAGACCTTGCACAAAGCTCTCGGGATGACAAATGCAAGACGTATTTCCCAAGAGGAAATTCAGCTCCTCTCAAGTGATGTGAGGCCCTTTCAGAGCAAGATGTTTGGATCCCTTCTCTCTACCTTCTTTTCCTTCAGCAGCAACAGGCTCAAACTTTCCTAGGAAGCTCTTAACTAACAGCCATTTTGATGAGACAGATTAAAAAATGGAGGCCCGGGCTTCCCTGGTGGCGCAGTGGTTAAGAAGCCACCTGCCAATGCAGGGGACACGGGTTCGAGCCCTGGTCTGGGAAGATCCCACATGCCGCGGAGCAGCTGGGCCCGTGAGCCACAACTACTGAGCCTGAGCGTCTGGAGCCTGTGCTCCGCAACAAGAGAGGCCGCGATAGTGAGAGGCCCGCGCACTGCGATGAAGAGTGGCCCCCGCTTGCCGCAACTGGAGAAAGCCCTCGCGCAGAAACGAAGACCGAACACAGCCATAAATAAATAAATAAATAAAATTAAAAAAAAAAAAAAAAAATGGAGGCCCGAAGGAAGCATTCAGAGGCTGCTAAAAGCCCAAGCTCACAGGAGCAAATCTCCTGTTTTAGGAGTCTTGTTCCAGGTCAACACCCAAAAGCAAACAAAGCAAAATCTCATGGACTTTTCTTGGTCTCCGTGGCTGGAGTCTACCTACTCGATGCTCACCTCAGTCCTCCTAGCCTCCGGAGTCCACCAGGAACAGAGCTGGGCCAGGCTTAGGGATGCCTGGAGATGCTGTGACCCTCTCCCTCAAGGCGGGTGGGGTCATAGCATCCACCACGCTCCTTCTCCATGTCTTCCCGTGCTTCTGCTTCACTTGCTCTTCTAAGGGTGCCTAACGGAACTTTCTCACATCCTCCATGGCCAGGAGCCAAGGAAAAGAAGCACCCAAGACTGTCTACTCTGGAGCCAAAGGAAGAGGTGCCCACTCTGGCCCAAATCCCATTTGTGAAAATGCCTCCAAAATGCGCATTTCTACGGGCTTGGTCAAAGCAGACAGTGAGAGCACACTATCCAAGTGACTTTCCACCCGGATGGCCCTCATTAAAAAGCTGACACTCAGCTATGACTAAGAGTAAGTGCAACAGACGTTTCAAGGAGCTCGTCACCGATGCAGTACACAGCCATCCCAGCTGGAGCCAAGCCCCCAGCAGCCTCCCTGTCCCCAGACACCCTGCGCTCCTCCTGGGGTCAGCAGTAGCCCTGGAGCTTCTCCCAACCAACTGGGGGGAAATATGTAAACAAGTCATTAGGGAGGTAGGCTATCGGGACCGATGGTCGGTAAGGTCGCTGGGTCCTCTGCAAGGGCTCTTGCTCGGTCACTCACTCGAAGGAAGGGCTATGACCCAGGCTTGGGGGTAATCTGCCAGACAGAGGCATGTCCCACGGGGCCCTGCTACTTAGCTCTTAAACAAGCCTCAGAGAGGAAACCAGGAGCCCGGGCCAACAGGGGAAAATGGCCACTTTCTGCTCAACAGTCTCAAGGCTAAGGTTCTACAATTTAGATGGTATTCCAAAAAAAGCTCTGGGCCGGAGGTGCAAAGGGCAGGGCACATCTGCAGAGGAAACAGTCACCTTAATTACCATGTCTAGAGAAAGTGCGATTTCATTACAGCCTCCAAACTACTGCCCAAAGGAGGAAACCAGAGAAGTGTTTTCAATTTGAAAGAGGCTGGAAAGGAGAGGGTGAGAGACCAACTCTCCCCACCCTCCTGCAACTTTGGAACCAGAAAGTGCTTTCCTACCTCAGAGGTTAGAACCAGAAAAAACCCTCCACAATCCAATCCCTTTCAAACCTGCAGCCGGTACTGACTTGGTAAAACGCCCCACTTTAGTCTCTGGGAGCTGCCGCCCAAAGAACTCCTTAAAAACACCCAGGGAGCGACAGCCCGGGGCCTCCCTCCCACGCCCGGGCCGCTGCGCCCCGGGCTCGCTCCAGGGAGGGTGGAAAAGGGACGCGTGACGCCACCGCCGGGCGGCCCGAGACCCGGCGGCGGGCTCCGGACAGGGTCAGACGCTCCCGCTCCTCCAGCTGTAACTGAAGGGAGGAGACTGCAATGCTTTGGTTCCAGAAACTTCCGTCAGGGCCAGTTCTGGGTCAGACCACCTCTGACCACCTCTAGCAGATGAGATGGGCCACCCCCGAAAAACTTGGCCCCCTCTCCTACGATGCTTCTTTTCCGCACGAGCCAGAAAGCACCACCTCCATATCAGATCCTAAATAACTTGGCATCCAGGGTAACTTCTCTTCTCCTCAAATCCCAACGCCTCGTCCCCAAGTCTTAAGAAATCTTAAAGAGCGAGGTGGTAAGGCCAAGTTGAAGAATCCCAGTTTTAATCTGGGGGAGGGGGGAGGGGGGAGGGAGGAAGAGGGATGTCCTTGTGACTGCGGTGTACCCGTGTGGGGTGAAACGGAACCAGATGCGGCGGCTACATCTGGAAAATGGGGGCGGGGGGGAGTGGTGGGGGAGAAAGACACCGCAGAAACTTTGAAAAGGGCTAAAGCTTCTGGGCCCAGAAAGGAGAAGCAGGCTTCACGGCTCCCCATCGCCCTCCCCACCCCGCCCCCCGCCCAAAGGCGTCTGGCTGCCTTCATAGGCTATGAGTTAAATGAACTCCAACTACAAAGTCAATAAATTCCTCTGCAAATGAGCGTTCTAGGCCCTCTTCTCCTAACCCCAAACATAACGGGAAAGCGGAGCGGGGGCAGAGGGTTCCGGGCCCGAGAAGCAACCTGCCTCGCAGCCGAGTGAACCGCACGGGACAAAACCCTCATCCCTTCCCCCACCTCCTCGAACCAGATTGGAACTGAACATTCCCCTCCCCCCCGACCCCATAATGGGGCTTAACATCACCCGCTGGGCGCCCTCCCCTTCCCCAAACTTCCGATCCTTTCAGAGATGGACTAAGTCGAAGATAAGCGCCTCTGGAAAAGGGAATTCCTTTCTCGCTCTCCGCTAAAGCAGATTCAGCCATTTGGTGACGACACCCCCTTAAAACCTATTCGAAGAGAATCTAACCTACCCCTCCACTTCCTTCCCCCTTCAGGCCCCCAGCCGCTCACCCACCCGCAACCGCGACCCCAGACCTTCCCGGAGGTGGAAAAGGACTTAGAAAGACCCTGGATTTTTAGCGCGCCACCCAAAGCTACCTGCTGGATTGGGGTGAGTCCCCACGGGTGGACTAAAAGGAGATGGAGTGGAATGCAGCGCGCGCGCGCACACACACACACACACACACACACACACACACACACACACACACCCACCTCGCTGCCCACTCCCGCCCGCCTCCCCAGTCCCAGGAAACCGAGGGCCGCCGCCGCCTCGGCCCCGGCCCTGTCCCTCCCCGGACTCACCGCCGAGCCGCCGCCGCCTCGCCACCTCCCCAGCGCGAGTTGGCGGAAAAGTTGGGCGGCTGGCGGATCGGCGGGACCGGCTCGGGGAGGGGGCGCAGGAGGCGACGCGAGTGGAGGGAAGGGAGGGGAGACAAAAGGGGGGCGCCGAGCGCTGGGGAGGGAGCCGGGGGTGGAGGGGGGCGGGTAACGAGTGGAGGGAGGCGCCGGACCCGACTGGGTTGCGGCCGGGGAGAGCGCGCAGCCGGGAGGCTCCAGCGCCGGGGGCCGCTCAGGACGCGGAGCCCGCCCCGGATCCGGGGGCGCCGCGGCTCTTACCTCACTCGGCGCTGCGGTTCCGCCTCTGGAGGGTCCGCCGTGGCTTGTGCGGGCGGGCGGGCGCCCGCGTCCCCGGCTCCGGCCCGCCGCCCCCGGGCTCCGCTCGGGTCCTGGCGGGGCCGCGAGAGCCCCACGGCCGGCGCTCGACTCCCAGTGGCGCTCGGAGCTCGGCGCCTCCGGCCCGGGCGGGAACAATGGAGCCGAAGCTGGTGCCCCGGAGGCGGGGCGGGGGGAGGGCTCCGGTCCGCCGCCCGGGATCTCCAGACCCCGTGGCCCCCCTCTCCAGCACCGGGCGGCGGCCCTCACGCTTCTGGCAGCCCGGGCTCCATAGCCCTGCGGGGGCCCCGGCGCCGCGGCGTGCCCGACTGCCGCACTGGTCCCCTGCGCCCCGCGGGGCGCCCCTCGGACCAGAGAAAAGTCCTCGGGCTCCGCCGCTCTTCCAGCTGAGGCGCGCACTGGCGGCCGGGGAAGGCGAGGTCGCCGCAATGCGCTAAGCGGAGTCTCGGTCCTGTCCGGACGTCGCCGCCCAGCTCCGGGCACAGCCCGGGCTCCTCCGCGCGCTGCGGCTGGACCAGAGTTCGGGCTCCCGCTCGCCGCCGCCGAAGCCGCCGCACCAGTGCCCGCAGGAGCGCTCCGAGCGCTGTGCGCCGGCGGGGCGCGAGGACTCGCTCTCTCACTCCCACCCCGCGCTGGTCCCACCTCCTCCTCCTCCCCCTGCAGCTGCCTGCTGGGCCTTGTAGTTTCCGAGCCGCGGCCCCCGAGAAGGGGGAGCGGGCTGAGCCGCCCCGCGCTCCGCTGCTCCTTTCCTGCGGTCTGGCCTCCTTTGGCGCGCGTGCCCCTCCATCTGAGCACCGCCAGGAGCGCGCCCAAATTTCGGGCGGTGGCCGAATGAGCAGTTGTGGGGATGAGGTGGGGAGACGCAGTATCCCTGAGATTGCACATGGTAGCACGGGCTTTGGAGTCAGACTGTGTGCCTTGGGGAAACGATGTTCTCGCTCTACATCTCAGTTTTCTCATCTGTAAAAGGGGGATAAGAGTACTTTCCGTATAGAGTTGAGGATTAAATGAGAGCCTGGCACATAGTTACTCAGTAAATCCAAGCTGCTTTTATTCATGAGAAGGTCTGCTCCCTCCTCAGACCCTTCACTTTCCCCAGCCACATAGCCTAGGTTTTGTGGTCCAGGGAGCTGGGTTTTGTGGTCCAGGGAGCTGGGTTTTGTCAATTCTACAGCACCGTTCTTGGCCTCCAGAAGTCTTCAGCCTGCGGAGAACGTTTCGGAAGCAAAGAGTGAGTGAGAGGAGTCGGGGGGGTGTTGTTGGTTTGGAAATTAATCAGAGCCCACCCAGCGCACACTCCAGTACTCTATGGAACCCGAGGAAAAGTGACTAAAATGCCCTTTCCCCTGGGTCCTTCCTCAGAGTGGTATAATCTAGTGGTTCCCTAATCCAGATGGACATCTGTCCTCCGAGGAACTTCTAAAAAATACAAACTCTTGGACCTGCTCAGACTCGAGGAATCAGGCTGTCCCAAGAAGGAGCAAAGAGTTTTTTTTTTCTACCGCTCCCACTGTGTCAGTAGGGGACCACCGGCAGGGTGAGAAGTATGTCATCCTTGGTATGAAAGACACCTCCATTATGGCTCACTACTTATGAACTGTTTGATTTTGGGCAGGTCATGCATCTGAAAGAAATCAAGGCCTGTTTATATATTTTCCCCCAATTGGTTGGTACTTCCTCACAAGGTTGTCACCAGAATCAAATGAAATAATGGATGTCAGTGCATTCAAAGTGCTAGTTTTGATATAAATAAAGTTACTATGTAAGTTAATGGTAGGTTCTGTTCCCTCATTCTCACCTAACCCACAAGATTCTGGAAGCTCAAAAACTGAATAAGATAACCCCCCTCCACTCCCGCCCCTACCATTTAAGGAAAGGGTCTCCAAGTTATTTCTTTTATTTTCTTTCCTTCTTTCTTTCTTTTTCTTCTTCTTCTTCTTTTTTTTTCTTTTTTTTGGCCATGCAGCATGGCTTGTGGGATCTTAGTTCCCCAACCAGGGATCAAACCTGACCCTAGCAGTGAAAGTCCTAACCACAGGACCGCCAGGGAATTCCCTTCAAGTTGTTGTTTTTTGTTTTTTTTTTAAAGAAACCTTACGTTTTTTGTTTTAAATTAATTAATTAATTAATTTATGGCTGTGTTGGGTCTTCGTTTCTGTGCGAGGGCTTTCTCTAGTTGTGGCAAGCGGGGGCCACTCTTCATCGCCATGCGCGGGCCTCCCACTATCGCAGCCTCTCTTGTTGCGGAGCACAGGCTCCAGACGCGCAGGCTCAGTAATCGTGGCTCACGGGCCCAGTTGCTCCGCGGCACGTGGGATCTTCCCAGACCAGGGCTCGAACCCTTGTTCCCTGCATTGGCAGGCAGACTCTCAACCACTGCGCCACCAGGGAAGCCCCAAGTTATTTTTTTTTATTGGACTAGCAGGAGAAAGAATAGTGATCACTATAGTGTCATTCACATAGTAGGAGCTCAATAAATGTTTATGGACTGACTGAAGAGTAAATAAATAAATATTTATGCAAGTGAAGGAAAATTAAACTAAATAAAAAGCAGGAACTCACATATTTGTGGAGTACATGGACTTCAGTCATTGTTTATAGGGTTATTCCCCCTATAAGCCTATCTCTCCGCCCTTCAACCCTTCTGCTCCTGATCAGGCTCTATTTATCCTCCCATATAAGCTGCCCATCCATTAGGCCTCCTTCATTTTATTTTATTTATGATTTTTTATAAATTTATTTATTTATGCCTGTGTTCGGTCTTCGCTGCTGCGCACGGGCTTTCTCCCATGGCGAGCGGGGGCTACTCTTCATTGCAGTGCGCGGGCTTCTCATTGCGGTGGCTTCTCTTGTTGTGGAGCACGGGCTCTAGGTGCGCGGGCTTCAGTAGTTGTGGCGCGTGGGTTCAGTAGTTGTGGTGCACGGGCTTAGTTGCTCTGTGGCATGTGGGATCTTCCCGGACCAGGGCTTGAACCCGTGTCCCCTGCATTGGCAGTTGGATTCTTAGCCACTGTGCCACCAGGGAAGTCCCCCTCCTTCATTTTAAATCATGCTCATTCCAGGCCTGTAAGAAGGCCAAACTCACACTCCTCCCCCTTGGAGGGGCCTTCCCAGCCAATCCCAGCTCTGTCAGTCCCTGGAACCTCTACTGACCTTCTGGTATATCCCATTGATTTGATATTTAACCTTACTTTGTTAGTTGTCTTTTTTTTTTTTTTTTAAAGGAATTCCTTTATTTTTATTATTTATTTATTTATTTATTTATTTATTTTTGCCTGTGTTGGGTCTTCGTTTCTGTGCGAGGGCTTTCTCTAGTTGCGGCAAGCGCGGGCCACTCTTCATCGCGGTGCGCGGGCCTCTCACTGTCGCGGCCTCTCTTGTTGCGGAGCACAGGCTCCAGACGCGCAGGCTCAGTAGTTGTGGCTCACGGGCCTAGTTGCTCCGCAGCATGCGGGATCTTCCCAGACCAGGGCTCGAATCCCTGTCCGCTGCATTGGCAGGCCGATTCTCAACCACTGCGCCACCAGGGAAGCCCTGTTAGTTGTCTTTTTTACTCTTTCTCTCTAACCAGCTGCTAAACTGTACTAGGGCCCGGATCCTATCTATGTCTTTGACCTAGCTCAGGACTCCCCTCCGGAGCTGTTTCGTTATATTGTTGATGGACTTGATTATAAACCTGGGTGACTAGATGAGGAAATACAGTTTGAGGGAATACGATTGGGAAGACAAGCGAAGGACGATCCAGCATTTAACATACAGCTACTGCTTTCCCACTTTGTTATTGAAAGAGACTAGTTCACACTTCCTCTCTCTGATTCTTCTGAAACAGGGTTTTTTAAATCCAGCCCTTTTGCCTTCTGATTTAGAAGCACTTTAGGGGTATCTTGAACCCCAAAGATGAGGCTGAAGAACGTGTCCTTGGTTTGAACAGAAAGAAAATGGTTTTGATGCCTGTCTGTTGGTGTTGAATGGCATCGACCTGGTGCTGAACAAATTTCTCTGTGGATGTAGCAAGGAACCAAAATGAAAGCAAGTGGTCAACTTGATAGCTCTCCCACCCCCTGTTCTCAGGGAAACCGCCAAAGACAGCGCAATGGGGAAGGTGAGAAACCCAGGGAATGAACGAACGGCCCGTCCACAGACCACAGACGGGGATCCTGAATAACTGAGAGCTCGAGTCTTCTCTCCTCCCAGCCCAGCTCCCCTTCCTCTTCCTGAAATGCAGACCCTCCACTTCAGGATGGGCCCCGGGCCGTTGGAGGGAGAGCCTCCCCAGGGCAGCTCCGAGCCGCTCCAGGCAGAGGGGGTCAGGCAGTCGCCTTTCTGCCTCTGTCCTGCTCTGAGGACGCCTGGCACCTTGCCTCCCCACACAGAAATGTAATCTTCCCTCCGAGATAACAAAGAGCTGGGAGGGTCAGGGAGGATTTGTAGGCCCCTTGCCCTGCTAGCGAGATGTCTGAGGGGGGTACAGAGGCCCTCACGGCTCGAGGACCTGATAACCAGCTGGGGGCCTGTTGCCTCTTGCATCTGTGGGAGGAGGGAGAGCGGTGCTGAATGAAACCGAGGGGAGCAGAGCTCTCCCCAAAGCCCGATCGGGTGTCTTTGTTTGGAAACACTGCAGAAAATCCC